>NC_134581.1:12872500-13172500 GCF_037038515.1 Microtus pennsylvanicus | reverse complement strand
GAGGCAGGTCTCTGTGAGTTCAAGGCCAGCCTGGTCTACAGAGTGAGTTCCAGGACAGCCAAGGCTACATAGAGAAACCCTGTCTCAACAAAAGGCCTATCTGACTTTTCCCATTAATGGAGTCATTCAATATTTTGTCTTGTATGTGACATCCCTCACCTAGAATAGATGAGGCTCACTCATGTTATAACATATATGTACTTCTTTCCATTTTATAGCTGAATAATATCCCATTGAATGGATGTGCAACATTTTGTTCAGCCATTCACTAGTGCTGGAATTTGGGTAGTCACACAATTTAAAAAATTTTTTTGATGCTCTAGATAAATAATGCCACTATAAATATCAATGCTAAGTATTTATGTAAACATGTGGTTTGTTTTTGTTTGTTTTGGTTTTTTGAAACAGGGTTTCTCTGTGTAACAGCTCTGGCTGTCCTGATACTCTCCTTGTAGACCAGGTCGACCTCAAAATTACAGAGATCTGGCAGCCTCTGCTGGGATTAAAGGCACGCACCACCACGGCATGGTGGAAATTTATGTTCTCATTTCTATGTGCAATTGCCAACTTGTTTCCCAAAGTGGCTACATTATTTTTCAGTCTCAGCAATGCATGGAGTTTTCCATGTTTGCAACGTTAAGATCTAGTTTGCACATAAGTAAAACGAGCTATAATCCCCTCCCTGCTTCCCTGCCAGGCTCATCTAGGACAAAGCAGGTAGAAGTCAATAAAAACAGTTTTCGGACTGGACCACCTTTTGGCGGGTAGGAAACATGTTAGCCATAAGAAGGAAACTAATCTAGGGACCCGTCACCTGTAACTTGTTCAATCTCAGCTTCTAGCCGGGACAGAGTTCCCTGTGGCTCCGCAGCTTAGCTTAACTAGAGAAGAGTGGCTGAACGAGATCATGTAACATGGAGGAAGGAGGGCAGTGGCCATGGGCAGTCTACAGAACTCCACCGGACAGCGAGGAGGTCTCCTCCACGGCCGTTGCTGGACTCCTAACTCCTTCCTCTCTTCCCCCAGGACTCTGTCTGGCTAGGAAGACGACTGTTAGATGGTGTGCCGTGTCACAAACCGAGGCACAAAAGTGTTCCAGGTGGCAGAAGGCCATGAAAGAAGTGGGTGGCCAGCCACTCAGCTGTGTCAAGAGATCCTCCACCCAGCGGTGCATCCAGGCCATTGTGGTAAGTTAATACCCCAACTCGAATAAAGAAAAGCAAGGGAGAACAGCGGAGTCCAATTGGAAAGCCTCATCTCTTCCTTCTGCTTTATTTTCTATCATTTGGGAGCAGTCCTCTTCATTCACAGGAACTGGTGTCTCTTGCTGGTGAAAGACAGACTGACATTGAGAGACCCCCTAAGGGCAACCTGGGGTCTTATTTCACATTGTTCACAAGAACAAAGCAGAGGCAGTCGTATCTGATGGATGTGTCATGTCTTTAAAGCCCTGAGAAATAAGGCAGACTTGGGCATAAGTGCCATATCCCAACTGTTGGGCAGGGATGGCCAGGATTCTAGACAGTATCAAGATACACTTCCGCCTTCCAGTACCCGTGTAAAAGCTGGATGTAGTGGCTTTCACACGTGGTCACAGCATCCAGGAAGTAGAGTTAGGAGGGCCTCCAGAGTCTAGACAAATGGTTGACCTCCAGGTTTGTCTCCAAGAGTAAGGTGGAGAGAGATGGAAGGCAGCTGAAGTCAAACTCTGGCCTCCGCATGTTCATGCCCTCTCATGTGTGAGCTCAGACACTGCATACATCCCCAAGACTGAAAATAGACCTGGAGTCAAAACAGGTGATAGAGTGTGTAGACCAAACAACTTGAAATATAAATGGTTGTGACAACATGACCAAAGATGACTGGAGTGGAAGCAGACAGGCACATGTAGAGGGCACACACAACTTCAGGAGTCAGAGCCCAGGGGATGCTTACTCCGCACAGCAAATGACCTCTGACCTGTGCCATCCTCTTCGAGGTAGGACATGTGGACATAAGGAAAACTAACTCACTCTGGAGCTCTGAAATACTATTTGCAGAGTTTGACTGCTTTTCTCCTGAAGTATGTCTGGTCCATTGTCTTTCTCTTTTCTTGTTCTTCTTGTTCTGCTTCCCCCTCCTCCCCTTACTCCTCCTCTCCTCCTCCTCCTTTTCTTTCTTCTTCTTTCCTCCTCCTCCTCCTCCTTTTCTTTCTTCTTCTTTCATTTTCCTCCTCCTCCTCCTCCTCCTTCTTTGTTTTTTTGAGACAGGGTTTCTCTGTGTAGCCGTGGCTGTCCTGTAACTTGCTTTGTAGACCAGGCTGTCCTCAAACTCAGAGGTCCACCTCCCTCTCCCTCCCGAGGGCTGGAATTACAGGAATGTGCCTCCACTATATGGTGTCTGGTCCATTTCCTTTCAGACAAACAAAGCCGATGCTATGACTCTCGATGGTGGTTCGATGTTTGATGCAGGAACGGCCCCCTACAAACTGCGCCCTATTGCAGCAGAAATTTATGGGACCAAAACTCGTGAGTTCTTCCTAGGGATTCTTAAACCTGGTGGCCGTGGACGAGGCTCTGTGGAGTCAGAATGGATGAGCACAAAGAGGCTGACCATACACTTGGTCATCATACACTTGGGAGCTGAGTCTCTGGACTCTGGATGAAGACAGATCCTCCTCATGCATGTGTCTCCTTCCTAAGGGGCTTGGGTGGGGTGGGATCTCCCATCCAGACTAAGCCCTGTCCATTTTCTCTGTTCCTTTGCAGAACCCCGGACTCACTACTATGCTGTAGCAGTTGTGAAGAAAAGCAGTAACTTTCGTCTGAACCAACTGAGAGGCCTGAGGTCCTGCCACACAGGCCTTGGCAGGAGCGCTGGGTGGAATATCCCCATAGGGACCCTTCGTCCATTCCTGAATTGGGAGGGGCCACCTGCATCCCTTGAAGAAGGTAAAGTGGTCTGGGGGATCCTGGGTGGTCTCAGGTGGGAGTTGCTATTCTCATTGTAGGCCCAGGCCACTTTGGCATAGGTGGGCATCTGGGATGAGTCCAAGGTTGGACAGAGATTGGCTAATCAACTAGAAACAGGGGCCACCACACCAATAGCTCTGGGAGATGCCAATGAGTATTCTCCGGGCAAAGATGCATGGCTGGGTTCCCAAGACCACAGTACTGTCCTGTCCTGCAGGATGGAGGAAAGGGAGTCTGTCTGTGGGGGACAGGGCTGCAGTGTCTGGGACTGGCTCACCCTCTGGTCTACTTCTCTGTGTTTGACAGCGGTGTCCAAGTTCTTCTCAGAGAGCTGTATTCCCGGTGCCAACAAGGATCGCTTTCCCAACCTGTGTAGCTTGTGTACAGGAACAGGAGGAGCCAGATGCGCCTCTTCCCCAGAAGAACCGTACTCTGGTTATGCAGGCGCCTTCAAGTGAGTGGTAGCATCTCTTTTCCCCAGTGGTCCATGGCCATGCAGCCTCAGGGCAGGGTGCCATTTCCCTTGGTCCCCATTAGTGCACAGCCTGCTGGCGATGGAAATGTGGTTCTTCTACAGCTGTGCAGACTGAGAATCTGAGTCCTAAGAAGTGGCTGGCCTCTCTACCGTATGTTCTCCATCCCTTAGAGGCCCAACAAGGCCCCAAATTCTATACCACTTTGATGGAAGCCAACCTGGCAATGACTACTTCTGACTGCCTCCTATTGTCCTAGGTTAGCTACCTTCTGCTCCCTCCCATCTGACCGGGGCAGCTACTGTGACCGGGCCATTTTGTTCAACTCAAGTCTCTCTTTAGAGTGGGAGAGTGTGACCTCTGGATGACTTACTCTTCCACCCTCTTCTACCTTTGCCAAGACTCAGTGCCTCCTCCCCAGGCTGCTCCCGGCCCTCACGCACTTTTGTCCAGTGACTTCCCTACCTCCTTGCTGGCCTAAGCACATTTGCACACTCGGTCTGGAGAGAAAGAGCCACGTGGCCAGTGACACGGCAGGGGACACCAAGTCTCTAACTGCTTCCATCTTGCTTCCCAGGTGTCTGAGAGACAACGCTGGGGATGTGGCTTTTACCAGGGGAAGCACCGTATTAGGTAAGGGCAAGGGAGAAGCTGTGGGTGCAGCCCCCACTATCATGTCCGTTCATCGTCATTCTGATGTGCAGGTCGCCAGAGTCCTCAGTTTCCAGCCACACTGTTATCAAGTTGCCTACAGGGTCCAGCTCTTATTTTAAGTTTTTCTTTAAAAAAAAAAAAACCCAAAAATTAATTTTTATTTTATGTGCATGGGTGTTTTGCCTGCATTATGTCTGTTCACCATATGAATGCCTGGTGCCTTAAGAGGCCAGAAGAAGGTGTCAGAGCTGGAGTTGCAGATGCTTGGGAGCCAGTGTGGGTGCTGGGAATCGAACCCAGATCCTGTAGAAGAGCAACCAGTGCTCCTAACTGCTGAGTCACCTCTCCAGCCCCCACCTCACACTCTTGAAATCTGTCCTGCCTGCTCCCATTCTCTTTCCTCTCATAGACACTCCTACCAAAGAGCTTGTCCTATCTCCTCTAAGATGGACGTGACTTTAGAAAGTGAACTTCATTGGCTTGTGTCTCTGGATTCTAAGTTCATACATGTTTTACTGAATGCTAGAAGCTACACTGCCCCAAAGTCTTCCACTCAGCATTGAGGGTCAGAGATTGATCCATGGTTTTCTATATGGGCAATTCAGTGGCTCTGACAATAGTGGATGATCTGTGGAGCACTTCCGCCATTCACCTCTCTACCACTCTAAAGACGACAGCCAGCGGCGCTGTCCTCCTTCCTACCACACGCTGCCATTGTGCTGTCGGGGGGGTATCCATTATGAACATGATTGCTAGGTATAGACAGGCAGAAAGCAGTGTTGTGCCCAGGATGACTCCAGACAGGTCATCACAGTCCTAGGACCCTAAGGGATAGGCCTCCACAATCCCAGGATCTCCAGAGAAGTGTAGCACAGTGGTGCATGCCTTTAACCCCAGCACTCAGAAGGCACAGTGATGGGAATTGTTTTGTCAAACTTCTTTATAAAAATAGCACTTCCACTTAGATGGGGATTGCATAGAATTTAAATTGACCCGTGAAAAAATTAACTTACCTATAATGTTAAGTTGAATAGTCTATGACAATAATGTGGCTTCTGCCTTCTTGATTTTTTTTCTCTTTTTTAAAAATAAGGCCGAACGTAGCACAGCCTGCTGGCCTTGAATTCCAAACATAGCTGAAGATAATCTTGAATTCCTGCGCCAAATGCTGGTATTACAGGCACGCGTCACAATGCCAGGCTTACACACGCTTTCAAAGTATCATTGGACAGGCTGTGCTTTTTTTCTTACTATGGAGCTTGTTCGATATAAATTAGTTGCTAAAGTACCCAATTCTATATTTGTGTTCTGTTATTATTAAAAATTATTGAGTGTTATAGGTCGACCCTGTGGCATCTTGAACTTTCTTTTAGTTTTTTCACTGTCCTGTTGATTTTATAAGCCTCTCTCTCTCCCTCTCTCTCTCCCCACTCTTTCTTTCCCTCCCTCCCTCCCATTGAGCTACATCCCCAGAAGCTATCGTTTTCTTCTTTTTACTTAAACCAAAAAAGTATTTATTTGTGTGTATGTGTGTACATGTGTGTAGTACACATGCACACGTGTGTGCGGGCCAAGTCCAGAGGAGGACTTCATAAACCTGCTCTCTTTTGAGCAGGTGTCTGAGACAGGTTCATGCCCTGAACCTTAAGCTTGCCTTTCTGAGTAGTCTGGGTGGCCAGCGAGCTTCAGGGATCGTTTGTCTCTGCCTCTGAGTTTATAAGTGTGCACCCCCACCACCCTTTATAAAAACAAGTTTTGAGGGTTTGCACTCGTGTTGCTGGCACGTTAGTGACTGAGCCATCTCCTCAGGCCCAGATTTTTGCCACTGTTATTCTTCTGGAGATGTTGGTGAGGTAGCTTCCCTTGGCATCCACCCTCCCCCATCACCTTCTCTTCTGTTTTATGGGATGTAGCTCAGGCTGGCCTCAAACTTGTTATATTGATAAGGCTGGCCTTGAACTCCCGATCTACCTCTCAAGTACTGGGATTGTGTGTGTGTGTGTGTGTGTGTGTGTGTGTGTGTATACCATGACAACTGACTTATAACGCCTGTCTCCTTGTAATGACCTTTTTGTCAGAGGCTGTGGGGACCTTGACAGAACTTGATCTGCCTCCTTGAATCACAGAAGCAGCTGCTTTAGGGTTGAGTTTAGCACGCTCGAGTACTTTCTGGAGACTCTCTCTACTTTTCTCAGTATCCAGGACCAATTCAGTCTTTTTTGATTCAGTTTTGTCAACTCTGTGATCAGAATTCTGTTGGGGAGAAGGGGAGCCACAGCTCATGGTCAAGGCCAAAGGTTAGCTCATCTTTCCCCTTCTCCCTTCCTGCCAGAGGAACTACCAGATAAAGCCGAAAGGGACCAGTACAAGCTGCTCTGCCCAGACAACACCTGGAAGTCTGTGGAGGAGTATAAGGAGTGCCACCTGGCCCAAGTCCCTTCTCACGCTGTTGTGGCCCGAAGTGTGAGGGGCAAGGAAGACGCCATCTGGGAACTTCTCAGCCAGGCACAGGTACACCCACCTACAGTCCCCGAGGCCTGATTAAGTTTGGGGTGTGTGTGTGTGTGTGTGTGTCTCCCCTTGCCTAACTTCTGCAGCAGAGAGAGCTTAAGGACTGTGGGCGCTGACCCTCCTCTGGATAGCAGAAACTTTGGAACTTTTTCTAGTATCAGCTCCTGGCAGGCTCTCTTTGGCTCCAGCAGAAGCAGGGGACAAGGCGATATTCTTTGGTCCCCAAGGACCTCGAGACAAAGCAGTTTTCCAGGGAGTAAGCTATAGATGAGCTTGTGTCTCTGCAATGGGAAGAGGCCTTGCGAGAGAGGATGTCACCTCCTGCTCCATTAGAATTATCCCCAAGTCCCGGGTAGTCATTCCCCAGTTCGTTTCTGGCCATAATTCTACTTTTCCGCCAACAGGACAAGTTTGGAAAGGACAAAACATCAGAGTTCAAGCTCTTTGCCTCCCTAGCGGGACAGAAGGAGAAGGACCTGCTCTTCAAAGACTCAGCCATTGGGTTCTCAAGGGTTCCCCCGAAGGTAGATGTTGGCCTCTACCTGACCTACAACTATATCACATCCATCCAGAACTTGCATAGAAGTAAGTAAACCCCAGGCAGGAACCCAAGGGTGCACTGGGCAGGCAGGAAACTGGGTGAGCTCTGCTCTGGGGTGGTCTCTGCACCTCTGGTGGGAGCACCACATATCCATGTGTCTTCTGTCAATCAAGTCAAGGTCATTGTGAGAAGTGTCTCCAAAAAATGTCCCGGACACCAGATTAGTGTTTCCATATTCCTCTGTGTGTGACAGGATCCCAGGCCCTCTTATTGAGTGAGAAACAGAGACAAAAGACAAGAAAACCGGGACCTGGGGGGTTACTCCAGAGGCTAGGTGGAGCACCCCTTGTGTGCCGGGATTTGAACTTGCCCGGAGAGATTACAGTTGGCTGAGTGAACTTGTCTATGTTCTTCCTACTCTTGGGGACTTAGAGAGGTAGTCTGAGGGAACCAGGAGGCTACGCTGTGGTACGTGATAGTGACTAGGGCCTTGTGGTCAGGGCTGAGTCCTCTAAGCCAGCTGTTGGGGTATACACTAGTTTCCATGTCACGGGGCTTTTATTTCAAGGAACCAGAACATTAGGTACATGGTTACACTAAGGCCTGATGGATGGACTAGAAGTCAGGGAAGCCCGCCAATGAACAGGTGAGGAACACAGAAAACCTTAGTTAAGGCCTGAAGCCGTTTGGGAGCTGTGATGCAGAGAAGGGAAGGATGATTGGGTCCCACACAGATCTTCTGAGGCAGAAGATCTAGGCAGGAACCTGATCCCCAGGGAGGACAGAGTGGGAATGAGGCAGAGCCTAAGTGTCTCTCACCATCGTCCCTCCCCACAGAGGAGAAGGACTTGGCCGCCACACGTGCCCGGGTCACGTGGTGTGCGGTGGGCAGCGAGGAGAAGCGCAAGTGTGACGAGTGGAACGGAGCGAGCAATGGCAGGGTGACCTGCACCTCGTTCCCCACCACGGAAGACTGCATTACCGCAATCATGGTAGGGAGCCTGGGTCACGTGTGGTGCGGGCAGAGGGCTTCTTGGCGCAGGCCATGGGCGTCTGCTTACAGTGAGGTTGGTCACCCAAGACGCCACTGTAAAGGAGGAGAGCCCAGAGCGGGTGGGCTTGGGGCCACGCTAGCACATGAGCTCATGAAGGAGCGAGCACCTTCAAGGTCTGAAAAGCAGCTTGTGGAATTTCCACCCTTTTCATTAAAAGAACAATTTAGGGCTATTGGGGTAATTTAGAAAATATGGAAGATTTACTTCTCTCTCTCTCTTATACACACACACACACACCCCACTTGAATGTAGTTTCAGAGATATCTACAACAAGAGTTTTGAAATTCCTCATTCCAGTTTTCTTTTTATGTGCAGCTTAGAGCAATTCTGGATTGTATGGGTTATATACTTTGATCCATTTTAAAAATAAACAGTATATATATATATATATACACATATATATGTATATATATGTGTGTGTGTGTGTGTATTTTTAAGACAGGGTTTCTCTGTGTAACAGTCCTGGCTGTCCTGGAACTCACTTTGTAGACCAGGCTAGCCTCGAACTCACAGAGATCCACCTGTCTCTGCCTCCTGAGTGTTAGGATTAAAGGTGTGTGCCACTACCGCCCGGCAGGAAACATTTTTTAATATTTATTTTACTTGTTGTGTACCTGTGAGTGAAAGAGTGTATTATGGGAGTCACACGCATGCAGTGGCCTCAGAGGCCAGAAGAGGGCATCGAGTCCCCTGGAACTAGAGTTAGAGACAGCTGAGGGCTGCCGTGTTGCTGCTCCAACTGTACTCAGGCCTCTGGAAGAGCAATGGGACCTTTAACTGCTGAGCCAATCTCCAGCCCCCTCAATTATTTTTAATGTAATTGTAAAGAGATGGTGACTGGAGAAAGTAGCTTTGCAACCTTGACGATCTGATTCATTCTAGCCACGCATCGAGTTGACGAGCCAGCTTCTGGGTACCACTCTGCTGTGCTAATAGGCAGATGTTAGCGGAGAGCAGTTGTTCTCATGGTGTCTAGTCAGGTAAAGGAACAGTTCTGTCCAGAAGACAGAGAGTGAGGGTCTCAGCTGTGTGGGTGACCTGCTCTGTCTGTACAGAAAGGAGATGCCGATGCCATGAGCTTGGATGGAGGTTACATCTACATTGCGGGCAAGTGTGGTTTAGTTCCTGTGCTGTCAGAGAACCAGAGTAAGTGGAGCTGATGTCCTTTCTCGGTCATTGCATATGAGGCTGACATGGGAGTCACGAGGTGGGACCCCACTCACTAGATCTCGGAGAAGATGGGTGAGAGAAGCAGGAGAAAGAATAAACAAAAGGGGCCACCCTGTCCCCCCAAACTGACAGATCATGGGTGGTTTACTTCTCGATCAAAACAAACATTTTTGGGGATGGTGAAACGAGTCATCAGATAAACACACTTCCTACCTGAGTTCAACACACCGGACCCACATGGTGGAAGGGATCGATTCCCATCAACTGTGCTCTGACCACCGCACATGCCATGTGGACACACACACACACATATACACACACACAAAAGAAATAAATATGACTTAAACTTTTTTTCATAGAACAACACAGAAAAATATACAAGTAAACAACTCAGTGACATTTTACAAATTGCACCCATTTACTGGCCTCAGGAGTCACCTGGTGCCCTGCTGTCACCACAGTCCCTAAGAGCACTAACTCCTGATTTCCAAAGACAAAAATCACCTCACCTCTCTTTTAATTAAGGGAGGAAGAACTGCACGTTTAATGTCTGCTGTGTCTTGCTCAGGATTGTTTTTGTGATATTCACTCACACAAATGTGTGGCTGTAAATTATTCAGTCTCATGGTTGTATAATATTCTCCTGTATGACTCTGCCATAGTTCTTCACCATTGCCTGGGGATGGCATGTGGGTGTTATTACTAATACCACTGCTATGGTCAGCCATGTCCTTGTCTATGATGGGAATGTCTAGTTCCCCCGGCATTGAAATGCCACGTCATTCTCTTTGAATTTGGTCTTGTTTTGTGGGGATTTAAATGTTTATGGTTTTCAGTAACTCTGGGTATTCAATGATGTTCCGATTGTCTTTGTTCTTCAGAATCCGCCAAAAGCAATGGCTCTGACTGTGTGGACAGACCAGCGGAAGGTGAGTCGGGTGAGGAAGAGGCAGGAGGATTCTAACCACCAAAAGAGGCTGGCCATTATTGACAGATACAGATAATTCACAGGGGAATAATTATAATTAATGTTTCTATGGACCTTCATGCACGGTGGAGAAACTTCCATGTGGTCACTCAGTGCAGGGTGATGTGGAAAGAGAAACGTCACTCCCCCCTTCTGTATGTTTGAGGAGACAGTGGCCTGGAGAATTCCCTAGTGCCTGGGATCTCACTCTTAGCTAGAGACAATGCTGGTGCCGATCCTGGCCTTGAACCGGAATGCCCAGCATCAGCAAGTCCAGGCTGTGTGCTCTAGACCCAGCTGCTTGTAGAGTCAGAGCTTGCTAAGTTTTGGAGACTTGGCTCTTGCTCTCGTAGGGGATGATACATTTGACAGCAGAACTCAATCCTGTTAATGTCCTCACCATTCTGGGTTGGTTGTACTCAGCTCTGGGTGGTCCTTGTGCGCATGCCCCAGCATTCATGCAGCAGCTGATCTAGTGGTCATCGCTGCTCTTGCCTGATGCAGCTGCAGACGGCAATTTGTGCATTGTTGAGGCCACTCTCATTGGTCAGTGTCTGTGCCCACAGGTAAAGGCTTATAACTCAGCAACTTATGTGGCTGGTTGGGGACAGTCCCCTGTAATCACTTTTTTTTTCTGTAACTTCTTCTTCTTCCTCCTCCTCCTCCTCCTCCTCCTCTTCTTCTTTTCTGTGACAGGGTTTTTCTGTAGCTTTGGAGCCTTCGTGGAACTAGCTCGTATAGACCAGGTTGGCCTCGAACTCACAGAGATCTGCCTGCCTCTGCCTCCCGCGTACTGGGAGTAAAGGTGTATGCCACCACCACCACCTGGTCCTGTAATCACTTCTTAAGATCAATTTTTTATACTATTTTATTTCACAGCTCAGATCACTCTCCTTGTCATAGAACAATTTCTCTCTCTTCTCTACTCTTCCCTTCCCCCCCCCTCACACACATACACACACACACACACACACACACAATGGTCAAAGATCAATGTACTCTCCACTCATTTGCACCCTGGAGGTTAAGATGTCCTCTGTTACTGTTGTACAGGGTACTTTGCTGTAGCAGCAGTTAGAAAGGAAGATACTGGCTTCAGCTGGAGCTCTGTGAGAGGCAAGAAGTCCTGCCACACCGCTGTGGACAGGACCGCGGGCTGGAACATCCCTGTTGGCCTGCTCGTCAACCAGACCAGATCCTGCAGATTTGGTGAGGATGTGGGAGGGTCTCCCAAGAGGGTGGGAGAGTGGAGGCTGTGGAGCCTCAGGGAAGGAAGAGGGTAGGAGGTTTGCTGCTTGGCTGTGGCTTGCTGGTCTATTTTAGAATAATTGGGTTCTCCTGTGGTTACTTCCTGGCGCCCTGGAGGCACAGGCTGCTTGCTACAGAACACTTCCTAGTTTCCCCAATGTCACCCCACCCCTATGGAGATCCAGATCTCAATATCAACTTGCTTCCCCTGGATACGGCTCGGAGTACTTCCTAGTGTCTCCTAAATTCCTCTCAGAGCCCAACCTATCTATCCAGTGCCCACTTTGATCAGCATAAACCATGTCCTTCCTGCTGCAGGCTTGGTGATGCCAGGACACATGGCATCTCTTGGGCGTGAGCCCTGTTGTATTAGGATTAGGTCTTAGGTGCTGGTTGGGGCATATTTGGGGCGCATGGTTGCTGTTCTTGCCAATCACCACGGTGCCTCCCGAGTCATGGGACAGTTGCTGCTGTGAGGTATGCAGCTCAGCTTTTCAGAGCCTGACATACCGTGACTCTTCCAGCAGCGTAGGCTTCGGGAGTCTGACAGCAGGATCCTTGCTCAGGGGATAGGACTTTGTGTCACCTCTAGTTCCCCTTGTCTTGGGTTAGATCACACAGTGGGTACATTTAGGTCTAGCTACAAGGAACAGAAACCCTCCACATGCCAGAGGCTTATGCAAGAAGGGTGGCTTATTTCTCTCTCACAGAAGAGAAGTTCAGGAGAGTGTTGTCTGCAGTTAGCACAGTGACAGCATGGTGTGGGGACCTGGGTCCTAAATACTCAGTTTCTCTTTTGGATGTGGCTAGTTCAACACGTTTTTACCATGTGCAAGCAGAGTGAAGAAAAGAGAGGGAGAGGGGACAATGGTGTGTGCCACGCCCGCCATGTGTGTGCATGCATACGGATGCCAGGGAAGAACCTTGGGTGTCATGTTCACGAACAAGGTCTCACCAATTAGGCTAGACTGGCTAGCTAGCCTGTCGTAGGCAGCCTCCTGGCACCAACCCTAGGCTTGGAATCATGAGTGCACGCTGCCACACCCGGCTTCTTTTGGTTCTGGCGTTGAATTCAGGTCCTCACGCTTGGATGGCAAGCTCTTTAAGGACTGAACTTTCTCCCCAGCCCACCCACCCCCAACAGCATGATTATTGTTTATTAAGCCTCTGTAGTACATTTATCGATTAGAACAATGCCGTAGATGAAGAACATCATTATGAATGACCACTTTTAATTTAAAAAATTAAAATATGAGCTGGGCGGTGGTGGCATACGTCTTTAATCCCAGCACTCGGGAGGCAGAGGCAGGTGGATCTCTGTGAGTTCGAGGCCAGCCTGGTCTAGAAGAGCTAGTTCCAGGACAGGAACCAAAAAGAGCTACAGAGAAACCCTGTCTTGAAAATCAAAAAAAAAAAATTAAAATATGTTCAACCTTCTGAGTTAGCAGCTAGCTGAACTGTTAATAATCTGATCTATCTTTTTGTAATCATAAGTCTGGTAAGATAGCTTGAGTTTTCTAACGCAGGTAAAAATGCAATATAACAGTCATTTCCAAATGTAATAGTGTATATAAAAAATCCATGCCTTTTAAGAATGTTTCCAGAGAGTTGGCACCTGGCACTCTTGAGCATGTCATTATACCATGGGTGTACCCAGCCACAGGGTGTACCAGCCACAGGGTTGTACCAGTCACAGGGGTGTACCAGTCACAGGGGTGTACCCAGCCACAGGGTGTACCGGTCACAGGGGTGTACCAGTCACAGGGTGTACTCAGCCACAGGGGTTACCCAGCCACAGGGTGTACCAGCCACAGGGTGTACCAGCCACAGGGGTGTACCAGTCACAGGTGTGTACCAGCCACAGGGGTTACCCAGCCACAGGGTGTACCAGCCACAGGGGTTACCCAGCCACAGGGTGTACCAGTCACAGGGGTGTACCAGCCACAGGGGTGTACCAGTCACAGGGGTGTACCGGCCACAGGGGTGTACCAGTCAGAGGGGTGTACCAGTCACAGGGGTGTACTGGTCACAGGGGTGTACCAATCAGAGGGGTGTACCAGTCAGAGGGGTGTACCAGCTACAGGGGTGTACCAGCCGCAGGGGTGTACCAGTCACAGGGGTGTACCAGTCAGAGGGGTGTACCAGCCACAGGGGTGTACCAGTCAGAGGGGTGTACCAGCCACAGGGGTGTACCACAGGGGTGTACCAGCCGCAGGGGTGTACCAGTCAGAGGGGTGTACCAGCCACAGGGGTGTACCACAGGGGTGTACCAGTCAGAGGGGTGTACCAGCCGCAGGGGTGTACCAGACGCAGGGGTGTACCAGTCAGAGGGGTGTACCAGCCGCAGGGGTGTACCACAGGGGTGTACCAGACGCAGGGGTGTACCAGACGCAGGGGTGTACCAGTCAGAGGGGTGTACCAGCCGCAGGGGTGTACCAGCCGCAGGGGTGTACCAGACGCAGGGGTGTACCAGACGCAGGGGTGTACCAGCCGCAGGGGTGTACCAGCCGCCGGGGTGTACCAGCCGCAGGGGTGTACCAGACGCAGGGGTGTACCAGACGCAGGGGTGTACTCAGCTTCAGGGGCGTACCAGCCGCAGGGATGTACCAGGCATAGGGGTGTACCAGTCACAGGGGTGTACTGAGCCACAGGCCACCTTCTTTCTATTGAGAAGCCAGACATACAGGGAGAAGGCAGGGTCTCTATTTCTGATTTAGAAGTACAAATAAGAAGTCAGATGTGGACCAGGTGCACAGTAGGTGGCCTCCGCTGCAGAGAACCCTCAGGCCATTATGCACCTCAGCAGAGTTCCCACTACAAGACTGTGACGACAGGGCCCTCTGTGTGACTGTCCCGAGCACCAGGACCATCCTGTCCCTGTGGGTCTGTGGTTGGTGGTGGAATATTGTTCTGTGATGATGAGTGTCCTCCTCTCCTGTCCACATAATGAGCTGAAACCAAGATAGGCCACTCGCTGGGTAAAGACCTTATGTTGACGCTGGCCAAAAGCACTAAGGTACCCCCTTCCTTCTGCCCAGATGAATTCTTCAGCCAAAGCTGCGCCCCTGGGGCTGACCCCAGATCCAATCTCTGTGCCCTGTGTGTTGGTGACGAGAAGGGTGAGAATAAGTGTGCCCCCAACAGCAAAGAGAGATACCATGGCTACAACGGGGCTTTAAGGTGAGTGAGTCTGGGACAGAGGCCACCAGCATCAGGCCTCAGCCCTCATCCTCGGCGCATGCCTCTGTGGCTCTAGGGCTTGGGTGTGGCCTGTCTTAGACAAGCCAAGAGCCAAGTGGGCAGCAGGAGCCAGAGCCTGCTATGACACCAGCATCCCGGAGCATGGAGGTTAGACGAGGACCGCAGGGGTTCAGCTTAACCGTCCAGCCGGCAACCCACGTGGGGCCTCGATGTTCTCAAGAGACATTTAGTTATCCCCCTCCCCCACTCGGGTCATCATCTTATGTTTTCACTTTCTTCTTGACTTTGGCCTTCAAGGGGCTGGAGAGATCGCTTGCTGCTCTTGCGGAAGAAATGAGTTCAGTTCAAGGACCCCTAACAGCTCCAAGGATCTAATGCCCTTTTCTGGCCTCCATGGGTACACACACACACACACACACACACACACACACACACACACACACACCCCTCACACACTTTAGCCAGGCAGTGGTGGTACATGCCTTTAATCCCAGGACTCAGGAGGCAGAAGCAAGTGAATCTCTGTAGGTTCAAAGCCAGCCTGGTCTACAGAGTGAGTTCCAGGACAGCCAGAGCTGTTACACAGAGAAACCATGTCTTGGAAAACAAAACAAAACAAAAAAAAGGGAAAAAAATTAAAAACAAAACAATAAAAAATTTAAATAGGTCTTTTTTTTTTTAAGAAAGGACAAGGAGAAAGCCCTTTTACAGTGTTATTTTCCAATAGTAATATTAAAAATTAGCTTTCAGATTTTGTTCATTTTAAGTGCTGTATGGGTCAGAACAACTGTGCAGCTCACATGTACTGGGGTGCTGTTCTCACGGCTCTGCGTAGTGTGTGGTGTGGATGTGGAGGCTCCTTCCCCATCCCTTATTTCTTCGCCAAGAGTATGCTTTACCACTAGATGGTGACACAGGTCCTCAGATGACAACGGTCAAACTGGACTTTGAGCCTTTAAATATAAATTTGATCATTTTGCTCCCAGAAAACAGTGACATCTTTACTATATGTGGGTGATTTGTAAGCTTTCATTTTTTTTAAAGAAAGATTTACTTAGTTTTACGTGCCTTAGTATTTTGCCTGTTTGTGTGTCTATGCGAATGTTGGATCTTCTGTAACTGGAGTTATAGACAGTTGTGAGCTGCTATGTGGTTGCTGGGAATTGAGCCTGGGTTCTCTGGAAGAGCAGACAGTACCCTTAACCTCGAGCCATATCTCCAGCCAAACACTGATTTTTTTTAAGTGTACAAAAAAATGTCCTCAAGGATTCACAAATAGAAAAGCTACAGTAAGATTGCACCTAGAAATACTAAGTAGATAAGTTTGATGCGAACCCGAGGGCGTCCTGTGACCCATTTTCCTCGGACTTGAAGCATGATATTGATATCATTCCTCTGAAAATACCTGCACATCGGTGCTCCTGTTTATGCTAAAAGACACTGCTTTGTCTTCTTCCCTGTTAAATCCAGAATCTAGACTGGGGATATATAACAAAATAATCCAAAGCTAGAGCCAGGAGTCTTGTTTTCTCTAAGATTCATTTAGGCTAGCAAAGGGCAGGTTGGGTTTCATCACGGCATCTTCAGACACACATGGCGTTATATTCTGGTTGTTCCCCTGCACTCTGGCCAATTGCTCCTCTTTCTTCCCCAGCTCGTTCCATCTTTTCTTCCCTACTACATGTGTTACTTTACTCTCTCTCTTTCCCAGCTTCTCTAAGATATCTCCCTTCCAGGGATGGGGAGATGGCTCAGCAGTTAAGAGTCCTGACTGCTCTTGCAGAGGACCTAGGATTGATTCTTAGCATCCACAGGGTGGCTCACAGTCTTCTCTGGCCTTGACAGGGCACCAAGCAGTCATGTGGCATACAGACATTAAAGCAAACAATCATACACATAAAATAAAAATAAATGTCTTTTTTTTAAAAAAAAAAATCTCTTTCTTCTCATGGTCATTATTCTGGTTATACACACACACACACACACACACACACACACACACACACACTTTTACATTCAGGCTCTACATCTGAGAGAAAACATGTACTATTTGTCTTTCTGGGTCTGGTTTATTAACATGATAATCTCCAGTTTCATCCGCAAACATAATGATTTCCTTTTTCTTTAAGCTTCCACTGTGAATATGTAGCACGTTTTCTTTACCCTTCATCTGTTGGCTGTCGTCTTGGCTGCTTCCGTTTCGTGGCTATTGAATAGAGCATCTATAATCATGGCTATGCAAATATCTCTGTCCTTTGTGTATATACTCAGGTGGGTGCAGCTGGGCCAGATGACAGCTTTAGTTTCAGGGCTGTAAAAAACGTCCGTAGTGGCTGCACAGGTTTTATGCCTGCATTCGTAACCAGCCTACAAATACTACTGGTTCTTAACGTGTAGCTTTCAAGTATTTTTTTTTTATGACTTCCTGCTATGGTATAAACCTTGCCTCTCCCACTGCCTCCCGTCTGTCCTTCTACTGCCTCAGCCCCAAACTTTGCCTGTCTTGACACCTGGATTTGTCTTATCGATGTTTGTATTGTTTTGACTACTCCAGCACTGTTTTCATATTTAATATGTGGCGCGAGGGTGTATGTCCCTTGCCAGGCATGGAGGTGCCTAGGAGTTGATCTCACATCACCAGACTTTTGAGGCCAAAGATTTTTATCCACTGAGCCATTTCCTCAGCCCATGTTTTTATCCCAAATGCTCTGAAATTTTATTTCTCTATGCAAATCCTCTCTACTTTATTAAATTGGGCAGTTGGTGGGCATTTCACTAAATTATTCGGTCTTGGAAAACAATTATTTTGTTGACAATGTCTATTCTCTTTTCTCTAACTTCTCTTGAAACCTTGTTTTTTAAGCCACGGACTCTGCGGATCACCATCTGATCTCCTACAGTTCCTTAGCTAGTCTTTTACTTCCAGTTTTGGCAAAATTTGCTTGGTTTTATATTTTAATCTTATCTCATCTTAAAGCATGTTTGTGGTGAGGACTATTCATTTCTTTTTAAATGCATTTATTTATTTTATATTTATTTTGCCTACATGTATGTCTGCACACTACCTATATGTCTGGTGCCCTCAGAGTCAAAAAAAGGGAGTCAGATCCCCTGGAACTGGAATTATGGATTATTATGAGCTGCCATGTAGATGCTGGGAATAGAACCCGGGTCCTCTGCAAGAGCAGCCGATGCTTTTAACCACTGAATCATCTCTTCAGCCCCTAATTTTTTTTTTAATTTTTTAAAAAAAATTTTGGTTTCTTGGACAGGATTTCTCTCTGCCACCGTCCTGGCTGTCCGGGAACTCTCTTTTGTAGACTAGGCTGGCCTTGAACTCACTGAGATATGCCTGTCTCTAGACCCCATTTTTTACTTCCTTTGTATATCTCTTTGTATTACAACTATTTCTGTTTTGAAACTTTCTTTGTTTGCTTTATGAATGTTTCATTTCTTGATATCTTTAATGATATTAAGTAAGTGTAGTTTGTAAAAAAAAAATCCTCTCCCTTATACTGTCTCTGAATCTTGGGGGTATTCTTTTGGTATAACCTTCTATGTTCTCCCTTCAAACATCTGATGGCTTCAGCCTGTTTCCCCACATTTGAGAGTAAGGGGTGTGGGCGATTCTTAGTTCTCTACCAGTCTTCCAGTCTTAGTGGCACTGGGCCTCATGGTAGGGCTCCTGGTTTCGTGAGTACCAGAGTCTATGGATATTTTCTTGACTTCATCGATTCTCCTGCTTCTTGGGAAGGATAGTCCTAATATCAGCCTGGGGGAGCACAGGCACTGACTTCATCTTCTAGAACATAGACTTTTCAGTTTATTTTTTTTAATGCATGTTGATAGGGGATGTTGAGATAAAGGTCTTACTCTGTAGCACAGGCTTTCTTCAAACTCACAGCAGTCCTCTTGCCTCAGCTTCCAGAGTGCTGGGATGATAGCCATGAGGCGTGAGCCCTTGCCCAGCTCACCTTCTGCTTCTGCCTTCCCCTGGGTTTGTTGCCCTATTCTGCAGTGTTGTCGAGGTTCAGCCTTCCTAATGGGACTGCTGCTTGAGACGTGAGGGCACCTGTGTGAAGTTTTACCCAGTCACCCTGTCTCAGCTGCTTGAGACGTGAGGGCACCTGTGTGAAGTTTTACCCAGTCACTCTGTTCTCAGCTGCTTTCCAATTGCCGAGTCTGGAGTCCTGTGGTGCATGTCAACTTTCCTCTGAGCTGCTACCGTCCCACCTTATGCCACAGCTTTGTCCCTTCAGTTAGGCCAATACCGCTTGGCCATCGTCTTTCCAGATTCCAAAGCTGGTCATTGTTTCTCTTTTATAAGCATTGTTTCCCTGGCATTTTAGAAGGAGAGAAGTTGCACAGATGCTTGCAGATGCCATCTTAAATTTTAAATTCCTGGAAATAGTTCCAACTTTTGCATGTTTACTTCCATGGTTTAGTTTTGGGAATGTGTGCCACAAATATTTATGAAAATTCTAATGGTTTCTCTCTTGTGGTATATTTATTTTGGGAACTATTTTAGGTGCCTGGCTGAGAAGGCAGGAAATGTTGCATTTTTGAAGGACTCCACTGTCTTGCAGAACACTGATGGTATGTGAGAACGTTTCACTTCCTCTTTTAAAGCAGTCTTTAGCACCATAGCACACCCTCATCTTCGGGTTTGTGTTTGAGCAGGTAACACAACTCTTTTCAGACTTTTGACTAGAAGGATTCTATTTATTTATTTATTTATATTTATTTTTTTATTCATTCATTTGAGACAGGGTCTTGGGTTTTTGTTTTTGCTTTTTGGAGTTTTGTTTGTTTGTTTTTTGAGACAGGGTTTCCCTGTGTAGCTTTGGAGCCTATCCTGGAACTCACTCTGTAGACCAGGCTGGCCTTGAATTCACAGAGATCTGCCTGCCTCTTCTTTCCAAGTGCTGGGATAGGGTCTCATTTTATAGCTCAACCTGGAACTTACTATGTACCTCACATGAACCTTGAACTTATGGAAGTCTTTCTGTCTTGGCAAGTTGAGTTCTGGGAATTATAGGCATGAACTGGTGAATTCTAAAGTCTCTAGCATAGTAGGCAGCATGGGAACATCTGTGATGTCACAGGGATTTTGAAGCAATTCACACACACATATACAGATATGTACACATTCATGGACATATGCACACACACACATACACACATATACACATTCACACAGACATGCATTTATATGTCTACATATACAAATTCACACACATACACATTCACAGACATACACACATACACACATTCACACAGACATATTCACACACACCACCAGCTGTAGCTGGTAGCACCTGTGAAGAAATTCACACTCTGTCTATACTTGATGAAACAAGCACAGATAGTAATAGCAAGTGAATATATGTAGATCAAATTTCCTTTTGAAAAAAAGTAAATAGAGGCCTTCCTTCAGCTTGGTCAGAAATTCCTTGAGAGTCAGTGAGTTAAAATCTACAGGAACATGTAGGTTATGAAGGATAGTGTGCCAGCCACCATTTGAACAAGAACCTCCCCTTTTGTCTCTAGATTAGGAAAGCAAAACTAGGTATTCAACTCTTGCCTGCCATTTGGTACTTCTCCTCAGCCTCCCACCTCTGCCTCTGCAGGCAACTTGCTGATTTGTTCAGTAAGCTGTCAATCCTACCTCTTCTTTTTTTCCTTCTTCCGGACTGTTGTTTCTGGGTGAGCATGCTTGGGTTAGGAAACCCCTGAGTCCAAAATTATCAGTATTAAGTAGAGGAAATCCCAGAGGACTCCAGAGTACTCCAGGAGGATGGCGAGGTGTTTCCCAAGGAAGGAGAGTCAAGTGCAAGCTTGGTTGATGAGCCTGCGAGCCTGCGTGTGCACACTCAGGCACGCCTGCACCTACACCTGGAATTTAAGGCAGCCTGCGTGATATTCAGGGATCAGACTGATGTGGAGGTTCTCGGGTACTTAATAGCTATATTTATTGGAATTAAGTAAACACACTCAATGAACTCATGGAGTTCCCTATTTTTTCCATGTTGTACTGAAATGAGAGGGAAAAGTTTATCTTTATTTGAAAGTCCGAGTTTGGAAATGCTTTTGAATTGGAAACTGTTTCAAGATTGACATATCTACCGTGTGGGAAATCCTGCACTTGACCTCATGTGCTGAGTCACAGCCTGATTGCAGTCACTCTGGAAACCCTGTGCAATATCACCTTCAGGTGACCTCTGTAATTTGCACGTGAAACATAATGGAATTTTTGCATTGCCACCTCCATGGTATTTCATCGTGTATAAGCAAATGTTCTAAAATTTGAACAAATTCCAAAGCAAAAGTATTTCTAGTCCTAAACATTTGGAATAAAGGATACTCAACATGTTTTCTTTTTTGGAACCTACTAGAAAATATATGGCTAGATAGCATTCTTTTGTAAAAGGAGGGGCTGGGAAGATTTATGTCAGTGGGTAAAGTGCAAGTCGTGCAAGCGTTAGGACCTGAGTTCAGATCCCCAGTGACCACGTAAGAAGGCAGATGAGGATCCTATGCCTCCAGTCCCAGCTCTGAGTCTAGCTCAATCAATGAGCTCTGAGTTCAGCTCAAGACTGTACCTCACAAAATGAGTGAAGAAGTGATTGAGGAAGATAGCCAGGTATCAACCTCTCACCTCCACACATACCTTCGCAGGCAAGCACACCTGCACATATGTGTATACACACATACAACACACATACATACACACAAAACACACACAGACACAAATACTTAAAAGATGATTTAAAAGATTGATTGAGATACAACTTGAATATTGAACATCCACCCATTGTCTGTGTACAATTTAGTAGGGTCTGGCACATTCAGAGTGATAAACGACCAATATGGTCCCACTCCATAATACTCATTTGAACAACGTAAAGAACCCCTTGCCCTTGTTGGCAGACCACCATCTTTGCTATTTTAATATCTGCTTCCTGTCAATATGACTTTGCCTGTTCTCATAAATGCAATCACTTGTGGCCTTTTGTAGCTGGTTTCTTTCAACCGAGCATCTTGATTTTGAGTGTCAGCCATGTTACCGCAAGTATGAGCTTTACTCCCTTTGTTACTGAATAAGATCTTTTACGTGGCTGGACGGTGATGCTTGTCATATCTGTAGCCAAATAGCTTGTGCAGGATCAAGCTTCGTTTCGTCTCCTGCGGCTCATCACAGCCTATGTATGACTTTCAAAGGAGTCATACCGATACAGAAAGGATGCCTTGACCAAGCAGCTAGCTGTGGCTAATGACGCCTCTGTCTCACCAGGAAAGGGCACTGAAGAGTGGGCTAGGAACTTGAGGCTGGAGGACTTTGAGCTGCTGTGTCTTGATGACAGCCGGAAGCCGGTGGCTGAGGCTAAGGACTGCCACCTGGCCATAGCCCCAAATCATGCTGTGATATCTCGGACAGACAAGGTGCAAGTCCTTCAGCAGGTGCTGTTTGACCAACAGGTAAGGGCCACCAGGGTCCCCGAGCAAGTCCTTCACTGCATGAGCTCCTATAGGAGGTGTTCATTCATTCAAGCCTTTCTTTCTAGCCCCTCTGCTTGATTCACGGGGATAGCATTTGCTCCACGCTGGGAGTATTTCCAGAGGATCAGTTAGGCTCTTTGGTCCTGGACGTGAACTGGTGTCATGGTCCAGAGGAAATTCTGCCCTTTCCTCTCTGCTCTTTCCTTTCCTGACTTATATTAGCGAGCAGGCCAAACAGGCAATGCTTACAACAAAGTCCATAGAGCAGCAATCCCAGAGATCACTCCACGTGTGGGAGACACAAGGTCCTCGTACTTACAGATAAGCACCAGGAAACCAGGAATGTTAATCACGCATTGTCCTTCAAGAAGATGTATAAGATGTATAAGAGAGCTGGGAACTGATGCGGTTAACCGCCTGGTGACTTCTGTGCTATCTGCATGGCCAGGCCACACTGACCCCAGACTCTCCGGTTTATCTCAGTCAATCTATTGCACTTTCCTCCCTGAGACACTTATCAGGAGCATTGTGTGCCTTGAGTCAACTCCCCCAGTTAATCTGTAAGCCGATCTTTATGGAAGATGTCATTTGTATTTTACAAGAGTTTTGATGCAATCAAGTCTTAAGCTTCGTTGTATTGTATACATGGGACGGAGTTGATTAACACCAGGAAACATTTTCCAAATTGCACTATGCTTAAGTACGCCTAATTGTACGCCTGGAGTTAACTACTCCATGTCAGATTTGCGAAGTTTGATCAACACTGGCTATGAGTCATGTTGAACCGGACTTCCTTATTGCTTTCCCATGGATTGATACTCTGCTGGCCGTGGTAATTGTAGGGACCCCCCGCACCCATGGATTTAGAACTGATTGTGTTCTGGGGTGCCCTGTCCTAGTCTCTGGTTTTCCTATTACAACATGCTGGACCTGGGTATGCCTTTTGAGCCCAACAGTCCTGGGCATGGAGAAAGGACTGTTGCTAAGAGGGGCTGAGTATCCTGCAATGACCCAGCTCCTAGAAGCATGGGAGTTTTCCCTCTCCTGTTGCCCCTCTGGACAGCTGGAATGATAGAATGTTCTAGATGACCAGCTTTTGGGGCAGATCTCAAAAAATCATCATCTGACCTCTGATCACCAGCAAGATGTTCTACAGGAAGCAAGAACAGATTTAGCAGGAGGAGAGATGTGGAAGGCAAGGTCGGAAGTGAGGCAAAGCCTGGGCCTTGGCCAGAGTGGGCGAGCTTCCAGGAGCAAGGTTTGGGCAGAGTCGTGCAGGTCAGGGAAAGGAACACTGCCGCCTTTCTGCTCTGCTCCTTCCCGGGATGAGAACCCTTGACTTTCCCATCTTCTCTTTTGACTACTCATGGACTGTTGGTTCTTTTGACACAGAATCAGTTTGGAAGAACTGGATCGAGGTGCCCAGGGGAGTTTTGCCTGTTCCAGTCTAAAACCAAAAATCTTCTGTTCAATGACAACACTGAGTGTTTGGCCAAGCTCCATGGCAAAACAACGTATGACAAGTACCTGGGACAGGAGTATGTTGTAGCCACCGCTAATCTGAAGCAGTGCTCAAGCTCCCGTGAGTGGATTCTAGATGGAATTACTGAGGAAGCAACCTGGCAGAATGTAGCGGACTTTCTTTTGGGCCGCCAAATCGCTCCTAAATCATGATATGGAGACTTCTTATTAGATACGAATGTTCCACCTTAAATTATGCTTGTCTCGTTAGCTCTTATAACTTATTTTAACCTGTTTCTCTTCACCTATACTTCTCCTCAGAGTTTTTAAACCTTTCTTTCATTCTGTATGTCTTCCTTTTTCTACTTCTGTATCTGGATGGCTGGTGACTGCCTGGCTGCCTGACCCCAGTCATCTCCCATTCTTTCCTTCTTCTCTTCTCTTCTCTTCTCTTCTCTTCTCTTCTCTTCTCTTCTCTTCTCTTCTCTTCTCTTCTCTTCTCTTCTCTTCTCTTCTCTCTCTCTCTCTCTCTCTCTCTCTCTCTCTCTCTCTCTCTCTCTCTCTCATCTAGATTCCTCCTCCTACTTATTCTCTCTCCCCATCAGCCCCAATTATCCCTCAACTGTCTAGCTATTGGCCATTTAGCTTTTTATTAGACCACTCAGATGCCTTAGGCAGGTAAGGTAAAACAGCAACACATCTTTGCCTAGTTAAATGAATGCAGTATAAACAAGTGTAATGCACCTTTACATAGTTAAAATAATATTCTGCAGTATAAACAAATGTATTAGCACATCTTTACATAGTTCAAGTAATATTCCACAACAGGAAAAGGTCAAAGTTCAGAGGCCAAAATACATGTAGAAATACAAATTCCTTAAAAACTTAAAATGTAGAGCCAAAACGATGGTTTAGGGGTAAGAGTACCCACCGCTCTTCCAGGTGACTTGGGTTCAGTTCTAAGCACCTGTCCATGTGGCAGCTCACAATGTGTGCAATTCCAGTTCCGGGGGATTTAACACCCTCTTCTGGCCTTTGAAGGGAACCAGGCATGCATGGGGTGCTCAGACATACATGATGCACACAAAACACCAATACACATAACAAAATTAATTCAAATATAGGAAGGTGTATAATTTAATTCTTGAACACCATTTGGAAGAGCGCCAAGAGATGTAGCCCAGTTAGTAGCGTATTTGCTTATCACGTATGAAGCCCTGGGTTCAATCTCTAACGTAGTATAAACTTGTTGTGGTGCACAACTGTAATCCCAATACTTAAAAAGTAGAGGCAGGAGGATCAAATGCTCAAAATCATCCTTTGCTAAATATGGAGATTGAAAACAGTCTGAGGTACCTGAAACCCTAACCCTATCTCAAAAAAAGATTTCAAATAAGTATACATTCACACACACACACACACTCAGATCATTGAAGGACTTTCAGAAGTGATCCTCAAGTTTCAGCATGCACTGACTCCCTGTGCACAGTGGCCTTGTGAATCCCTATATCTGGTCTCCCACTCAGAGGCAGAGGCCTGGCAGATGTTGTGGTCCAGGGGTAGGAACGGGCCCAGAATCTCTTTGTTAGCTGTTCTAAACTTAGGATGATTTTTGTCCCCAAAGGAGACATTTGGCCTTTCCTAGAAGCATTTTTGATGACTGCAGTTTTGTATGTACTGCTGGTACCTGACAGTAAAGCTGGGTAGTTAGCAAACAATGCACAGGATCCCCCATCCTACAAAAAGGTTTATCAGGTTCCCCATGCTGATTGCACAGAGATGAGGAGCCAAGTTCTGTATTGATTGGCTTCTTGGGCTACTGTATTGCAGGTTGACCTAGGGATAAACCATGTGAACAGGTAGCACTGGTGTAGAGGCCACGTGCCCAAGGACAGAGCTGCTTCCCATGCTGCCCCTAGCTCATGGCACAGTGACTCACCCAAGGCAGATGCTCAGCCACTGTTTGCAGATGAAGGATGAGCAAATAGATCGCTCTTCACTGTGCACATTTTAGAAGTCAGAGGACCATGAGTGTCTTGTGGACCTGAGAGGTGTGAGTTGATTCACTTAGAGGTGGAGTCAAGTGGCCCCCAGGTCAGAGCAGGAGGCCATAGTTGCTAGAAGAGGCCGCAGAGAACACATGGGGGGATGAGGCAAGCCCTGATTCACAATGGTGGGGCAGGGCTGGGATAGTGTTTTCAAGACCTCTTTGATTTATAGATTTGAGGGAAAAAAAATCTGTTCCTGAATGTCCTGCTTTCTGTGTCCCACAGCACTCCTGGAAGCCTGCGCTTTCCTTACCCAGTGAAAACACCAAGCCAATGGCCAAGCCTTCCCAGGGAGCCTCAGCCCAGATCCATGGCATCTTGGGGCCTTGCAGAAAGGGGCGTTCCCTGATCATCTCTTCTTATAACTCTCTGCTGTCACTTTAGGTAGAAATAAAATGAGAAATTGTGTTGGCTTTCTCTTCCTATGAAGTGTCACTCATCATGTCTCAAATTTTACACGGAAATCATGTGTCTGACCAAAGGCTTCTGCGCACTTGGGCCATCCTTGTGAGCTTTCCAGGCCTAGCCCTTCTTTGTTCTGAAGTTCTGGGCACAATGCCCATTGATCTGGAATTGGGGGACAAGCCAAGGGACGATTTCTTTCCAAAAGAGATCTGGTTTATTCACACAGATATCACAGTACAGACACATATGTGTGTCCCAGATCATGTGCGCCTGTGTATGTACATGTGTGCCTAACATATGTTTGTATACATGACGGTGCGTGCTCCTCACACTAATACTCATGCATGTGTGTGCACATCATGTGAAGGCCAGAGGACACTCTTGAAGGTCACTGCTCAGGGACTGTCCACCTTTCTCTCTTTCTGAAAGAGGCTGTCCTAGTTGGCTATTGCTGTGATAAACACTTCATCCACCAAAGTGACTTGAGGAGGAAAGGGTTTGTTTCCTCTTACAGCATGCAGTCCATTGTGAAAGGAAGGAAGGAAGGCCAGGAACCCAAGGCAGGAACCTGGATGCAGAAACCAAAGCAGAAACCATGAAGGAGTGTTGCTTACTATCTCGCTCCCTGATTTCTCAGGAGCTCAGCCTGATTTCTTATAGCACCCAGGTCCACCTACCCAGGGGAAGCATTGCTCACATTGGACTGAGACCTCCCACATCAATCATTAATCAAGAAAATGGCTCACAGATTTGCCTACATTCAATATTATGGAAGCATTTTCTCAATTAAGGTTCCCTCTTCCTAAATGACTTTAGCTTGTGTCAAGTTGATAAAAGAACTAGATAGCACACAGGGTTTTCTCCATTGGCCTGGAACTTGTCATGCTGCAAAGGCTGGGTGGTGAGCCCTAAGAACCTTGCCTATCTTTAAAAATACGGGATCCGGGGATTGAACTCATGCCCATATGCTTTCAGGGTAGACACCTTACTGACTGAGCTATTTCTCAGCCACCCACTCACTAGTTCTCCTACCCATTTGCTCCAATGAGCTCATCAGAGAACAGACAATGCTCCATCATGCATTTGCCCAGTGTTCCCCATTGCTAACAAAAATGAGTATCTCTGTTGCCACCTGCAGATTCTTCTGGAATTTTTAGAAAAGGGATCAAGACTTGTTTTTGTTTTTTTATTTTTCCATTTGCTACATTGGATTAAGGCTAGACCTGTCCCTCCACTAACTTGAGTCTATTCTATGAGAAACATTTGATGGTAGAGTTTAGTGCTCACAAATTTAAAACATGGCAATTTGTTGTGGGATATATTGATCACACTCTGACCACTCCTAAGACTGCCAGTAAAGTTTACAGTGAATCAGAGGATGGAGCTAGCTAGTAACTGACCAGAATCACCCATAGAGGTTTTGGAGGACTCAGGACATATAGAGAGACATAGGAAGAAGTAGGGAGAAGTTAGAAAGAGTCATGGCAGTTTGAATTAAGAAAGAAGAGAGAGAGAGGCACTCACCGGTCACTTCTCCATTACTTTTGATCAGATTTTAACCCCATATCTGACTCCTGAGTTTTTATTAATAATAGGATAATTTAGATAATAGCTATAATAATTAGACAATGTGAGTCTGCTTGAATAAATCAGACACTAAAGTGAAATTAATGATCTATCAGTGGGCTGGGTGTGGTAGCATGTTGGAGGAAGGCCTCTTGTTTGTCTGGCCACTTAGCCCTGAAATAATTACATAGACACTGTATTAATTAAATCACTGCTTGTCCCATTAGCTTTAGCTTCTTATTGAATAACTCTTACATCTTAATTTAACCCATTTTCATTAATCTTTGCATCAACACAAGGTCGTGGCCTACCAGCAAAGTTTCAGTACATCTGTGTCCTGTGGCGGCTCCATGGCTTCTCTCTGACTCTGCCCTTCTTTCTCTGAGCATTCACTTTAGTTTTCCCTGCCTAGCTCTTTCTGCCCTGCTCTGCTATGGACTCAAAGCAGTCTTTTAGTAACCAATGGTATTCACAACATACAGAGGGGAATCTCACATCACCTCCCCTTTTCTGTTTAAATAAAAAAAACGAAGGTCTTTAACTTTAACATAATAAAATTACATATAACAAAACAGGTATCAAGCAAGAATTATAGTTGCAATATTTATATCTACTTTATCTTTTATCATAACTAAGGAAAACTATAACTATAAATTCTTCAACTCCATCAAAGACCCCAGAAGGATACAATATTACCTAAGTTAACAGGAAATGTATTGTAAGCAACTTTCAAAACTCTAGAAATGACAGAGACATCTTGCTGCCTGGACAGTCACCCAAAGTTCTTCTGTAGTGTTGGGGCATCCATCTTCAGCCTATAGGCCCAGCAGACTTTCCCATGAAGCAGGAAATTTCAAAGACAGTTCCACCTACATTGACAATTTGTCAGCCACTTTCTTTTGTGTCCTGCAGAATGTCTGGCAGATTCTTTCGTGTAGCAGGAACCCCAAAGGATGGTCTCACATTTAGGCAAGTTCAGCAGTCATTTCTCTGCAGGTTCCGCATGTCCAGTTCATCAAGCAGTCTAGGCAAGAGCAGTTTCTTTCCAAATGGCTCCCAAAAGCAGCTACATAAGGAGCCTCTTCAATGCCCATCTTCCTCTTGAAGTAGTTGGTGTTACCAGTAGCAGCTGTGTCTCATTGTCATGAAAAGTCCTAAACTCTTAAAACATTTTAAATGCCATATTCTGAAGGTCTCTGAAAGACTTGAAGAATTCCTATCTAACTGAAATATATATATGTATATATATATCCTAACTAACGTGACTACAAGCTTGACTATTACGGATGATTATCTATTAACCTATATTTCTTAATTATCTATTGCATTTTTAAATGATCTGCACAAACATAATACCTTGATAAAGAACAGAAATATACATATAACAAAATTGATCTTAAATTTGTATCAATAAACCAAGATCCATACCAATGTAAATCCCTATATTATATCCCCTTTAAACATAAAGAAACATTTACAAACAATATTTGGGAATAAGGGTGTAGATTTTCTCTAAACTGCTTCCTGCTGTTTATTGGGTGAAGTAATTTTTTGAGGGGTGTTCAAGGTGACCTTTCAGGGGCTCTTGGTTCATCAAACCACATTAGCCTGGAATGATTCCATAGGTTCTCATCCTCTGTGGAAACAAAAGAAGAAAAGAACCGCTTTTCCAAAGCAATTATTTATTTATTTATTTATTTATTTATTTTTGAGACAGGGTTTCCCTGTGTAACAGTCCTAGCTGTCCTGAAACTAGCTCTTGTAGACCAGGCTGGCCTTGAACTCACCAGTGATTCACCTGCCTCTGCCTCCCGAGTGCTGGGATTAAAGGTTTGTGCCACCACTACAGCAATGTATCTTTAGACTCAAATTGTAAAGTACAGATACCTTTAAAGTATATGTTGGTTACTTAGCTCATTCACAGTCAGCAATTTCAAAGAAAACACAATAATATGCATAATCCAGACTCTTTGTGAATTTTGCATCTTTATGTGGCTTATTTTTCACTCCTTTTAATCTATCTCTTTTTTATAACTTTATACTCTTTTTCTTCTCTCTCCCAAGCCTTACATACATTAATCCAACACTATGACCCATATAGAGGTCTTTTCCATCTGGATTTTTCTTTATTGCATACTTGTAATTATTTTCTGATCAGAAGTGCTTCTTAAAATGCTAAGTACTTCTTAAGAATCTAAGCTGTGCCACTGCTAGAATATATATGGTACTCCTGCTTGCTTCACACAGTCCAGCATGGCAGAGCTGCTTACGGCCTCTGGGAGCCATGCACAATGCCCCATCTCTAGGCACACAGCTAGCTCATGTTGCCATCAAGCAAGCTGTAGCACGCTGCCCAAAAACCTCATTCAAATGCTAGGTCTCCTGAAAAAAACAGAGTTCATGCTGGCAGGACAGCCCAGAAAGCTGGCATTTCAAAATGGCATGATTTTTTCCCTACCACTGAGTCAGGAAAACCTCACTTGAAGGAGCTGCAGCACGCCATCAGCAAACAGCAAGAAGCTGGGTTAAACTCTGTATTTTTGTGTCTAGAATTCCTTTTCAAGCCCTCTCAGGTTTTAAGTGGATTTTAGTCAGCCACGTTGGTGCCAATTTGTTGGAGGAGGCCACTTGTTTGTCCCAGCTGCTTAGCCCTGAAATAATCACACAGAAACTGTATTAGTTAAATCACTGCTTGTCTTATTAGCTCTAGCTTCTTATTGGCTAACTCGTACATCTTAATATAACCCATCTTCATTAATCTGTGCATCACCATGAGGCCGTGGCCTACCAGAAAACTTTCAACATGTCTGTCTCCGGTGGCAGCTCCATGGCTTCTTCCTGACTCTGCCCTTCTTTCTCCCAGCATTCACTTTATTTTTTTCCCACCTCACTCTTTCTGCTCTGCTATGGGCTCAAAGGAGTCCTTTATTAACCACGGTATTCACAGCATACAGAGGGGAATCCCACATCAGTAGCACATGTCTTTAATCCTAACACTCAAGAGCCAGAGGCAGGCAGATCTCTGTTAGCCCAGCCTTGTCTACATTGTGAGTTCCAGGATAGCCAGGGATACATAGTGAGAACCTGTCTCAAAACAAACAAATAAACAACAACCAAAATTAAAACCAAACCAAAACACCCCCCCAACCCCTAAAGAACAACAATGAAAAACACCCATCAATGAAATAAATCCCTTTTCCTGATTGAAATGAAATCTATCTCGTATCACCTGCTTGTGAGAAGCCATACTGCTGGAGCTGAGGACCCCTAGATAAAAGCCCTAGTGGCTTACCAACGAAGGATGCCTCCCTTTTGCATCTGTGGCCCCCATGGGTAAGCAATGGCTCTGCCATTTAGCCCCTTGGTCTGAACCCAGGGTGAAGTAGAAATCTTGACTTGGGGCTTGTTAGACTTGCACATGGGAAGTGGAAGAAAGATGGACATGCCAGACAACTTAAACTCTTAAAGTTTCTATTTGATCCCCATTATTTCAATGCCAAATAAGGTCCCATGGCACAATGTAAATGAGATGCGCTAGCAGGACACTCTACCCCCTCCATTTCAGAAGCAGAACTTCCAGTTATTTCAAGGCTCTTCCCTGTCCCGGGCGTGGTTTGAATATGAGATGCCTCCCATACGTTCATGCATTTCAACACATGGTCCCCAGTCACAACACTCTTATGGAAGGATGTAGAACTTTTCGGAAGTGGAATCCTGTGGAGAAAGTGGGTCACTGGGGTTGATCCCACATAGCCAGTCCCACTTTCTGTCTGTTTTCTACTTTCTGTTCTTCTAAGAGTTGAGGTGGAGTCCCAGCTGCCCACTGTTGGCACCATGGAGCAGCCTGCACTGTTCCTACTCCTCCACAATGGACTCAAACTCTAAGCCAGAATAAAGTCTTCTTCCCTGAAGTTGCTTTTTTCCCCAGGGGTTTGGCCATAGCAACAGAAAAATAACTAAGGGGCTGGAAAGATGGCTCAGTTGTTATTTGTCTTCTGCTCTTCTACAGGACCCAAGTTTGGCTCTTAGCACCTACAGTTTTAGTTCCAGGGGATCTGGCACCTTCTTCTGGCTTCCATGGGCACCTACATACATGTCTATTCTCTCTCTCTCTCTCTCTCTCTCTCTCTCTCTCTCTCTCTCTCTCTCTCTCTCACTCACACACACACAAAGAAAAATAAAATAAATGTTTTAAATTATTTTTAGAATTTTGTGTGTATGAGTATTTTCTCATGCATTTATGTCTGTGAACCCTGTGCATGCCAGACACACTCGGAGGTCAGAAGAGTGTCAGATTCCTTGGAACTGGAGCTACAAATGGTCATGAAACATCATTTGGATTCTGAAAACTGAACCTGAGTCCCCTGTAAGAGCAGCAAGTGCTCTTAACCACTGAGCCATCTCTCCAATTTATATAAAAACAGTGTGTGTGTGAGTGTGTGTGAGAGAGGGTGTGTGTGTGTGTGTGTATTTTTTAAAGGTAACTGAGCTGGAGAGATGGCTCAGTATGTGTGTTGGACAATCCACAACCACAGGCAATTCCAGCTCCAGGAGGATTCAATGCTCCTGACCTCAGCAGTCACCTTCATGCATGCACACACAGACACACAGACACACAGACACACAGACACACAGACACACACACACACACACACACACACACACACACACTTTGGTACCTCGGACCCACAACTTCGAATGTAGAAGATATTAGTAAGTCTCCAGGCTCCTCAGCAGCTGTGGGCATGAGCCTGCTCCTTACACTGAAAGTGATAGTCCTGCTGGCTTCCAGTGCCATGCCCCAAAATAGATTCTCACAAGTGTCTGAATGGCAAGGTGGAGCCAGAGAGTCAGTGTTAGAACTGGTGTCTGCTAGGGAAGCCTCTTGCAAGGCCAAGAGAAATAAGGGTGAGAGCACAGAGCTGATTCTCTTGGAGTCTTAACAGTGATACTTAGGATGCAGGAATGGCCACTCTTTGTGGACTTTCCTGTTCTTTCCTTTGGTAACAAAGAACCTGGAATGTTTTCTGCCGGGGGAAGAAGCACATGGAGAGAGGACAGGAGCCCCAAGATGAGCGGTAACTAAGGTGAAATCTGGGAGGTGGTGGAGGCAATAGCCAGGGGGCATCAAGGTTCTCAGGGTCCATGGTCCTCCTAAGGGAGGTCCTGGGCATTCTGAAGACATATTGCTTGACTTTTAAGAAAGAATGATACCTTGAATATTAGAGGCTGTGGGGACTCTTGGCTAAGGCAGGGATAGATGGGAAAAAAAGAAGAGGAAATTCATCCCCTTGGCTTCTGCTTTGCTAGGGCTATAGTGAAAACTTTCTGGTCATCAGAATTGTGAACTCCAACGTGGATGAGAGAAATGTGCATCTGTGAACGCTGCTGAGGCTCTGTGCTTCTCATGGCCTTATGGGAGAAAATCCCTAAATAATACCTCTAGTGAATGATTTTAGACAGACACATATGTGTAAAATCTAAATGTGTGCATGTCCAAGACCTATCCTGGCACTTCTACACAATGCTGGTCCCACAGGCTCATGCCTCGTGTGTCGTCCATCCTCACACTCAGCTGAGTGTGTGCTTCTCTTACTTTTCTAGTTACCGTGGCAAAACCCTGGCCAATCAGTTCAAGGAAGACACTGTTTGTTCTCACTCAGTTTGAGGGTGCAGCTTACCACAGTGAGGCGGGCAGGAGTGTGAGGCAGCTGGTCACACTGTGTCCCAGCCAGGAAGCAGGGCGCCATGGATGCTGGTGCTCGGCTCACTTTCTCCTTTTTATTCAGTCGGGAAACCCGGCCTAAGAGATGGTGCTGCCATCTCAGAGTGGATCTTCCCCCTTCAATGAAACCTTTCTGGAAACTCCCTTAGAGACAGGCCCAGGGGTGTGTCTACGCTGCGTTTCTAAATCAGTCACACAGTCACTATCACAGAGTGTGTTCTGCTCAGTGTCATGTTGTCATTTTCTCACACCCATGTCCTGGGGAGAGCTCTGAACTTTGGATTCAACACAGCCTATCTGCAGTATCATTTTCTGTTTCTACCTGTGGCAGGGCCTCAAGGCTTTTCCAGGATCGTATCATGATACAATGACCCAAAGTCCTAGGGAAGTCTCCCAAGGCCCTTGCAGTCCCTGAGCAGGTCCCTTGCTTGTTCTCTGTCTCCCGTGTGGAAGAATGTCAGAAAGGTAACAACATTCTGTTAGATATTTGCCTTCAGAAACCTAGAACAAAGCAATGCTTTCTAGATTTGTGATTCTACCTCAGGCCCCTTGTCTTAAATGTTGAATTTTTAAGAGCTTAATTAGGTTAACTGCACAGCAGGAAAACAATCAAACAAGTGAAGATCTAAACAAGGCCCCTTAGCTTCCATTTCCTCTTCGTTGAGTTAAGGGTGTTGCTTCCTGGTGGCATGCTAACACTGGAAAATGTTCAAACATACAGATACAATGCCTTCCACTCTCTCTGGGCCAGGGAACAGGGGAGAAGGAAGAGAAGGCAGAAGCTGACCCGAAGTCACAGTGTGAGAACACATTTCCTGAGCCAGAGGAACTCAGGGCAGGTCCTGCCTTTCCCAGCCCGCCCTTCCTTACCCGTCTTCTGCTTCCAGTTCATAAAACTGTCTGAAGAAAGTAAAAAATGGCCCATCAGGCTTCTCCTCCGCTGTGAACCAGACCTTGTGAGAAAAAGTCATGCCTTCCCATCTTCCTAAGATGGAAAGAACAGGAGGAGCCCATGCCTAACAAATGCCCTGTTACCCACGGTAAGGGTAAGGGCTAAGCGTTTCTCAGTTATTATAACTGAAATGAAAATATATACAAATTTGCAGAAATCACAAGGAAACTTCATTTAAAGCAAAGCAATAGAAAAGGCCAGAATACACTGAGAGGAGCAGTGGCCTCATGAGTGAAGACACCCAAGGGTGCCAATTATTGGTTTTGTACTTCCCTTAACTAGATTCAGGAGAAGGATGAGTTTGGTGACGAGGGAGATACAGAGGGCAGTTCTCTGTTTTGACTGATAGAGTAAGTCATGCAGTCATTTTTTCCAACGGTGCATGTCTCTTTCCAAAATGTGTCTGGTTTTAATCATATGCACAGACATAAGATGATAAACAGGGTGCGCTGGTTAGTTTTTGTCAGCTTGACACAAACCTTGACATACCTAGAAAGAGGCAGTCTCAGCTGAGGAACTGTCTCTATCAGATTGACTTCCAGGCACTTCTGTGGGGCATGTTCTTGATTTCTAATTGATGTTGGAGGGTCCAGCCTCCTGTGGACCACACCATCCCTGGGCAGGTGGTCCAGCCTCCTGTGGACCACATCATCCCTGGGCAGGTGGTTCTTGACTGTACAATCAAGGTATCAGAGCAATCGAGGGGCAGCAAGCAGTGATCCTCCATTGTCTCTGCTTCAGTTCTGGATTCCTGCCTTGGCTTCCCTCACTGACAGACTGTAACCTGTAGGCCAAATAAAGTCTTTCCTCCCCACCTTGCTTTAGGTCAGAAAAGCAACTAGAGCATGGGAGATTGTCCCTAAAACTTGAGGACATGGTTTTGCCTTTAATGCACATGTGTTCAAATCCAGTTTAGGCTTGATGAACTTGCCCTCAGCTAAGATGTATTAGGAATATTTTTGAACAGAAACTGTCAGAACTTGATGGAGAAGAGAAACATATCCTATTTTTGAGAGAGGGGTGTAGGTATAGCCTGATGAAGGTGGGGTCTGAGGTTGTTAGTTGCATTTTTCAGAGAGAGAGGCATGTGTGCATACCATGTGTAGGTAAAGGAGCTAGGCTGCCCAGAGTGTTATGGAAAGGTAGGCACACATAATTCCAATCAGGCAGAGTCCTGGCTTACCACGCTGCTCCCTATGCTTCTCTACCCCATCCCACACAAGGCGGAAGCAGTGCCACCGCACTGGGAAAACTCACAGGGTGTCACACAGCGCCATTCAGATAGGTGAGAGGGCTCTGGGACCCTCTGTACAAAATCTTTGGAGGTGTCCTTGCTACCCGGAGTTGCTGGCTTCAGAATGTGGGCCCTGACAAGCAAGCCACATTCAGACTTGCAGCAGAGGTGAGCTAGGACAATGGGCAGAGCTCCATCCTAACCCAGACTGCCGTGCTGCAGGCCTCTTGCCTTCTACTCTGACCAAAGCCTCGGATTAGGGTTCAGAGAGGCAAAGGAGGACACGGGAGCTCTTTGTTGTTCTTCCCAATGTAGCCATATTAATCTAATCTCTCTCTCTCTCTCTCTCTCTCTCTCTCTCTCTCTCTCTCTCTCTCTCCTGCTTCTTACCATTTCTTCTTTGTGTAATTGAGTTGTTGAGGACCAGTTGGGAACAATTGAAGACAAACCAAGCCTGGTTTGTTAGGAGTCTGTCAAGGCTCAGACGCAGCTCCTAATAAACCTGGTAACACAGTGACACCCTCACCCAAGTCTATACTTGGGGTCCTGACACGCGGTTCAGGTTTAAATAGCGGGCAAGAGCTCTGTATAAACCACACCCGGTCAAAGTGGGGTCCCAAACACCATCATTGTCTCCTGTCCAGTCTCACCTACCAGGTGGTCTGACCAGTGTTCAGAACTGTGTGAAATCTCTTCCTAGAGGACAAGTTCCCCATTTAGCTGACACCAGCTCCCCCTTCTCTATCATGAGACTCCTGGAAAATTCCAGTTCCCTTCATTGTTTCGGTAGTCTGAGATCCAAAAAGAGAGAGGTACACATGTCTTCATTTCTGCCAGGATGGTTACGCCCTTTCCTGGGAATGTGTGGTCTCTTCCCTAGCAATGTGGTCTGGAGGGCCGGAAGGCTGGATTTCGGTGCCCAAACACAGGAAGGTCTGTCTTTGTATGGCTGCCATGGTAAAATTGAAGGTTGCTGGCTGGCAATGCCCTCACCCATGCCTACTGCAGCATTCTACAGTTGGTCCCAAAGTGGTGAGCCTTCCTCATAGACAGAGTCAACCAGCGGTTTCTTCTACTGGCAAATAACTTGCAAGCAAAACAGAAGCCCTGGATGTTTTTTAACTATACTAGCCATTTTCTGTTTGCTTTCTACTGTGTGTTATATTTTATTACAGTATTTGTGGGAAAATAGAAAAACTTATGTTATTTTTAATTTTTATGACATTTTTATTTGTGTGTCTGTGCATACATGCATGGGTGTGTGTGTGCATGCGTGCATGCGTGTATGTGTTGTGTGCGCATGCGTGTATGTGTGTGTGTCTACAAAAGCACACAAATAGAGGTCAGAAAACAACCTATGAGAGTTGGTTCTCTCCTTCCACCCCGTGGATCCCAGGGACCCAGCTCAGGTCATCAGCTGTGATAATAAGTACCTTCACCCTCGGAGTTATCTCACTGGTCCACAAGTATTGTTTTACTTTTAGGGAACAGTCTGCTTGGTTTGACACAAAAGGAAGGTCTTGTTAGATTTAGTTTTGAGAATACCACACCCTACTCTTGGTTCTCAGCATCTGTCTTACTTATGGCTCTCATTAGAGTTTCCAGGTTTTTTCACTTTCTGAATTTCACCCTGGAAATTCAGACAAGGCTGACGTTCATCCCTGTCAGTAAGTCTTAGTGAATGCTGGGTTTTCCTCTAGCACTTCTGTTTAACACAGAATAGACGTGGGTGGAGAGCCCAGACCCACTTCCTTAAATCCATGTAGAGATTATATTCTCGGCCAAACTCTCTTGAACTCTCCACCCATACCGTTTCCCTAAATTTCTCTCTTGCAACTGCACTTCCTGTGGGGTGCCATCTGCACTCTCCTCCCCCCTAGTCAGGGGTAGGGATGGGATGGTGTGGTCCATGGACAGGCATCCCTTATGCTGCTGGGGAACTCTATTTGAGCATGGGATGGAAGCCTGAGCAGCAGAGGACCCTAGGCTGTGCTCCGAGATGACTTGCACTAACACACTGGTATGCCTTGGAGGCTTTGAAGATCAACCATATGGGGCACGCTTGATACATAATAGATCACATGTTTAAAATCCCCAGATTGGTAAGGCACATGTAATGGCTAATGAAAACAGCAGAGATAACAAACATATCCACTAGGCCCCTAATGTCCTTGTACTCTTCGCATTGTATCCCATACCCTCCTAACTAAGCATCCTTAACAACCACTGACTTCAGCCACCAAGTTAGTTTGTGTTTTCTAAAATTTTATCGAAATAAAAATAAAAAACATATCAGAAATTTAAAATGTCTAACTGAGCAGAAGTCACCTGTTGCTCTGCCTTTTAGGACTTCACACCTGAAGCTGTGGGATCCCGCAGTCTGCTCCTGTTTCTCCACCCATCTGTTGAGGGGCAGGTGGATCGGCAGCACTTTACGGCTACATAAATACAGCTTTTGTGAAGGTCCATGTACGGGTGTGTGTACAGGCAGGTTTTCATCCTCATTTTTCTTGGGTAAGCATTTAGAAGTGGAATGATGGGGGCTGGAGAAATGGCTCAGTGGTTAAGAGCACTGACCGCTCTTTCAGAGATTCTGAGGTCCCGAGTTCAATTCCCAGCAACTGCACGGCTCACGACCATCTAGAATAGGATCTAATTCTCTCTTCTGGTATGTAGGCATATATGCAAGCAGAGCACTCATAGACTTAAAATAAAAAGGTACATAAACAAATAAAATTTAACAAGGAGAAGAGGAATGAGTGGTAACTAGGAAACTTGCATCTCTCCCCAAACTGGCTGTGTGTCATTTCCCACCAGCAGGGTACAAGAATTCCAGCTTTAGTTACTTGGAGATGCCACCATCAGTTTCTTTCTTTCAAAACTTCTTTTAGATGTGCACACACGTGGAAGTCGGAGGACAATTTGTCAGAGTTAGCTCTCTCCTCCCTCTCTGCTGGCTCCAGAGGTTGAACTCAGGCCACCAGGCTGACACAGCAAGTGCCTTCAGTCACGGAGCCCGGTGCTGGCCTTCCTTTCTTTTTCCTTCCTTCTGTGATGATGATGATGACCGTCATTGACCTATGACCCGGGAGAACTCTTTGTCCTGGGAAGGACCCCTGGGCGAATGCTCTCCTTGTTCTCTGTGCCTGCCTATGCTCGCCTCCAACTTCCTTTGAGGCCTGTGTCCCCATCTTAGCCCTAGAAGAAGAGCTGTGGCCACAAGCCCTCAGCCCAGATGGAGTGTGGTGTCCAGCTCTGAACTCCAGAGGCAGAGAGGGGGGCCACTCAGAGATCTCAGGTATAGCATGTAACCTGGGCGAAGAGCTGGCCTCACTGCCTGGCGGGGTGGAAGCCTGCCGTGTAACTCAGCTACAAAAGGAAGTGGAAATTCTTTGCAGTCAGAGGCTAATGAGGCCTGAGGTATGTGTTATATTTCAAAGGTCACCGTGCTCACTTAATCCAATGTTTTTAGACATATTTTGACATCAACTCTCGTTAGGTTTCTGCTTTTGTGTTACAGTCAGCAGCAAGTGACTCTAAAACCTTGGAAGACCCATGGGCTGGAAGAACCAGGGAAGCTTGGGTATGGTGGCTAGCCAAGAGCCTTGGGTACCCATAGGACCGATCGCCTTACCTTTGGTTTCCACAGCCTCCATCATGAAGTCAGTTCTTTTCACGGCCTGAGGGAGCATGTGCCTGAAAAACTGCTTCCATGCTAATGTTTGCTTCTAAGTTGTGCACCATGGAGCTGGGCATGGGGGCATATGCCTTTAGTCTCAGGACTTAGGAGGCAGAGGCAGGGGTATCTCTGAATTCAAGGCCAGCCTGGTATATAAAGAAAGTTCCAGGACAGCCTACAGGGCTACACAGAAAAATTCTGTCTCAAAAAAAAAGTGCGCAATGCTAGGTCCATGCTGCACCGGGGACCAAAGACTGCGAGGCAGGGCTGACCTTCTCCCAACTGAACTACACCCCAACCTTCAAACTGGGCTTTAGAAGTACATATTTATTTGTTCAACAGCAACAAAAACCAGGTTGGGGGAGGTCTTGCTATGCTTCCCAGGTTACCATTACGTTTGTGGAAATCCTCCTGCCTCAGCCTCCTAGGGTGCTGGGATTACAGACATCTGCCATCACCCCTGGCTGACAATTATGAGCGCCTGGCACACTTGGACAACTTACAGGTTCTGGGGCAGTGATCTTTGGGTTTGCTCTTGGTTCTACCGCTTTGTAGTTATGTAACATTGGACAAATGACCGAGCCTCAGTTTCTTAGAGCTACGGGACTAAAAGCGCCCACACTATAGACAAGCAGTGAGGAGGAAGATGACGTTCACCTTTATAAACAGCTTAGCCCCGTGCCAGAGACAAACCCAATAGTTACAAATAAATATTTATTAACCAGTCCTCTTTCTTCTTATATTCTATTTTTGTACAAACATGTAAAAAAATTACATAAAATAATCCGAAGAGACAGGAATATCGATGTTTATGTATCCTGCCTCTGAGGCACACTATGGTAGAGTTCAATTGTCTGGTCATGACCACTCCTTGGCGTAGCTCGCTGAGAGTCCCCATGCCTTTGAAACGGGGCATCATTGCACCGCGGGAACAGGCTGCAGAGATATTTCGTGAAAGCCTTGTTAAGAAGCAAGCAAATGAAAGGGTTAACACAGCAGTGGGCGGTGGCAATGAGCTGTGTGACCTGAATGCTTGCTTCCAGGTGGTAGCTGTTCTCATCCTGCAGGGACGAGTGTTCCCGGAACTCGAACAGGAAAAGCACAACACAGTACGGTGCCCACATCCAAAGGAACACACCTGTTATGACGGGGGCGAGCTTTCGAAGATCGTTCTGCCTCTCCCTGGTGGTCTGCGTTTTCCTCATTTGCCAGCAGCAGAATATAAACACCAACAGAGGAAAACCAAGAACCAAAATGTTCATCTTTAAAGTCAGAAAATGCTTCCAGAGTGGCTCTTCAATTGGCAAAAAGTGAGGCTTGCCAAAGGCACACTTGGGTTTCTCTCTTTCCCTCTGAGGCCGATAGAGTACAGATTCAGGCAAAGAGAGCGCAATAGCTATGACCCATGCCAGGATACTTGTAACAACACTACCAGGCACCGATGTCAGGGTGGAGGCCAGCCTCCCCTGGGAAAACACCTTGTACCCTTGCACGAGGAGAAGGATGTTGAAAAGCGTCTCGCTGTATAAGCCTGTGGAATGGAGGCCAACTAGAACTCTACAAGTCCCATTGCCAGGGCTTTCCCCAAGGGCAGCCGCGTGTGCCCAGAACGGCAGGGGGAGCAGGAAACACAGATTCGCGGCTGCCAGGTTTAGAAGGTAGATGGTCCCCACATTCTTGAGTCCTTTGTATCGCACCAGCATAAACGCAGCCAAGGCGTTGTCCAGGAGACCCACCGCAAACACAGCGCAGCAGAACCGTAGTACCTGCTGGGCAGAGACAAGCTCTGGGGTGAGGGGTTTCTCTGTCACACAGCAGTCCAGGTCATCCTTTATGAAGACATCATAGTCGTCCTCTGGGGCCACCGTGGAATTATCCATCTCGGGCTGCCCTGGGGGGAAATCAGAGATTATGTCTCCCCTCCATCCTAGAGCAAAAGGTTTGAAGTAAGTCTGTCCCCTCTCCCACAGTGGCGGCTATGCTCATTCTACTCATTAAGAACCCATAATATACCTTAATGTAATCTTCTACAACACCCAGGGTCTGTGCTGGTAATGAGACAGCTCTGCCAGGCACAAAAGGACGCGGGGACATTCCAGTCACTTCATTTCTTTTGGTTAAAATGAGATTCGCTTACTAGGAGCTAGGATCTAAGAAGACAAGGAGTTAAAAACAACCTGAGAAGTCGGTGCCCCTCCTACTTCCCAGCTATTAAAAAAAAAGTTTCCTTACCTTGCTCACGGCTTGAAATGAAACAGCTAAAGCAGCGCGGACTTGGGGCAGGCTCCAGGGACATAAACAGATGTTTGCAAAAGTGAAACCGTACTGGCCAAACACGCGGACAGCTAGCGAGATAAAGATAACCACTTGACTGAGTTCCCAAGAGTGGAGAAGGGTGCAGCCCCAAGATCTGCCATCCAGGGGGCTGTGGGAACAAACAGCACTTCCTTCTGAACAGACTGCTCCTGACCCCAAGGAGCTAGAGACTGCACTGTTTATCCCTCGGAGGCTGGCCCCTTCCAGGCACAGCTTCAAGAGCCAGCTGGAATGAAGTTCTGAAGTCTCTCCCAGGAGCCTCTGTCAGCCTCGGAGAAACTGAGAAGTTGCTTTCGTCTCTCCCTTTCCCAGTATCCCATGTTTGACTTCCAGGTACCTTTTAGCCAGCTGTCCTCCAGGCTGTCTCAGATAAGGGTGCTAAGTCAAGCCTGCTCCCAGTGATAATAAGAGGGTGACGTCAGCTCCGCCGCCCCGCCTCCGGGCTGCAGACAGAAGTTCTCTGAGTAGATAACAGCTTCCAGAGCGAATGTGTCCACACTCACCAAAGTCCTGACCCTCAAAGGCAGCTGTCACCAGCCCCGGTGACCTGCAGGGAAGAACAGAGTGGTGGGTGTTGGGTTTTTGTTTGTTTTCCTGCTGTCTTTGAGAAGAGCTATGGTGCTTTTCCTGTTGAACAGAGTGCTACAAAATGATCTGGGGAGCACGGGCGCTAGAGTGATATCAGCAGGAAAAGAAATTGGGAACAGGGTGGGGCACCGAAGGAGCGTTGACCTCCCTGCTGAGGAAAGTAGAGAGCTGCAGGCGGCAGGAAGGAAGCAGTTGCCACTGGAACGCGGACCTGCTCAGGGAAAGCCCCAGAAGAAAATCCTGTGTGAGGATGTGTGAGGGTATGATCAAGGAGGAGATACTGTGAGGAGATGAAGCTTAACTTCAGTGGAGGACAGGGATGGCGACAGGCTTTGGAGTGGCGGGAAAGGGCAGAGGAGAGAGATGCCGTTTGAAGATGAGGATCGTAGAAGAGGAACCTGGAAGAGCTGGAAAAAATATACGAACTGCCCGCAGGCCAAGGACCCTTTGCAGCCATGACTGAACTAATTTGGGGGGTCAGTTGATGTCTCCTTTGCATTAGCAACAACGGGTCTGATACACGTGATACCAAAAGTGAACCTATAAAAATAGAAATCGATACTGAGGAGACTAGTAAGAAAGAACAGAGCCCAGATAAGCAGGATTGAGCTTTAAGCTCCTAGCATCCTGGCAGAAACAGAGACACGGGTTGGTACGGTGAGAACCCAGAATGGAGGAGCTTCCCAATAAGGCCTCTCCCCTGCAGGAGAGAGCATTTAGGGGTGAGTGGGACTCGCCAGGCCTTAGTATGCTCTCTCTATTCGTGGATGTGGCTACAGCAAGGGTCATGTCAGCTGTCACCCTCCTCCTGAGATCCCTGCCCTCTGCAGCTAGATGCCTCGGAGTCATACTGTGACACCTGGCCTGTGAGTGAGTAGGCTAAGCAGCTCATAGTTCACTCCCAGACGGGGGACAGATTCACAGATGTACACACTGCTCCTTGGATGGGAAAGTGGGTGTGGGTAGCAGGTACCCTATGTGCTTTGTGTTGCACGATGATGGGAAATCGAAAATGTCTTGAGGAAAAGGAATCGTCTGTAAATTCAGGATCATTCCAACTGCTCCGTCACTGTGGCCTCCACTTTCAGCATTGTTTTATTTTTGCTTGATTCCCAGCATCCTGTCTGTCCACACTCAGGCCACAGGGTTTTTTTTTTCAAATTAGCATGCAAAATAATGTGTTTCGTTATGACATACTCATACACATGTGTCACTAGTCTTTGTCTTATCTGTCCTCAACCACAAGGCTCTGCCTAGTTTCCCGTCCCTTCTTAATGGTCCTTTCAACTGTTTCTCCTTCTGCTTTCATGTCACGTGGATTCTATCACCCTTCTTTCTTAAAAGAGCCCAAGAATAAGAATATAGAAATGTAGATTCCAGAAATAAGGAAATGTAAACTTGTAAGCCTAGGAGAAGGAGAGCAGGCTGTCGGCAACTTTCTCAGCAGCTTAAGGATTAACTATTAACAGTGGGCTACTTTGCTTTACAGCCCATAGCTCTGTCTGCAAGGCTGAAGCGGCCCTCTGCAAACTGAGGGTCAGCAATTTGTATTTGAATCTGAGTTCTACCTTGAGATTGTAAAAATTCTTTTGTTCATGCCTAATGCTTGCTTCTTGCTATAAAAAGGGGAGTTGGGAAACAGCCCATTGCCACAGCCTTACGAGTCCATTCCTGGCTATGATCTCAGCTAGCTGATAAGCTTTTGTGCCCCATGGAGATTTATTTTTTTATTTTTATTTTTTCCTGGAATAAAGTTTGCTTCTGGTTTAATAGACTTTGGTGGTCTTTCCCCCATCTTTGCGTGACCCCTGTGGACCCAACATTTCTCTTGTTCTTTCCCTAAGATCTCATTCTCTCCTCTCATGGCCTCCTTTTTAGTCTCGTCTCTTATCACACACACACACTCACACACGCACACTCAGATACACACATGCACACACATATACACACACACAAACACATACATACACATGCTCTCTCTCTCACACACACACACGCACACTCAGATACACACATGCACACACATATACACACACACAAACACATACATACACATGCTCTCTCTCACACACACACACACGCACACTCAGATACACACATGCACACACATATACACACACACAAACACATACATACACATGCTCTCTCTCACACACACACACACGCACACTCAGATACACACATGCACACACATATACACACACACAAACACATACATACACATGCTCTCACACACACACTCACACACACACACACATTTAGAGCTAGATTCCACATATGCAAGAGTTTGGCTTTATTTCACTTTACGTCACAACTTTCAGTTTCCTTTCCCTGCACGTGTAATAGTTTCATCTTCCTTCCTGGCTGGATAAAATTCCGTTGTGTCTACACACCACAGTTTCCTTATCCGTTCATGTGTCGTTGGGCATCTAGACTGGCTCCATTTCCTAGAGGCTAAGAATAGGGCAGCAGTAAGGGTGGTTGTGCAAGCATCTCTGAGGTCTGGTGACAGCGTCATTTGGGTATCTCCCCAAGAGTGGCACAGCTGGGTCACACGGCAGTTGCTTTGTTTTCGTTTGTTTGTTTTAACTTCTAATGTGATGTTGTTTTCTGTCACTGATGGGGAGGCAGCCTAGGACCACATGCTGGTCAAGTGCTCTATCCCTGAGCCACCCCTCCCTCAACCCCCGCCCAGTTGTCACACTGATTTCCATCTTGGCTATACCAGCTCACATTCCCACGCAGAATGTAAGGTTCCCAGCTCTTCCCATCCTCACCAGCATTTCTTGTTGCTTGTCTTGATGCCTATGGAAAAGAAGAAGCTACATCTCCCACCCAGAGGTCCAAGGAAAGCTTTCTTTGGCCTCTGAACGCACACGGAAACTTGTCTTGGTCATCTTGGTCAGCTTTCCATCACTGTGATGCAACATTTAAGACAATCACGTTTAAAAGGGAGGAAAAGCTTATTTTGACTTTCTGAAGTTTCGGTCCATGCTCACTCTGCCCGCCACCTCTGGGGCTGTGCCAAGGCAGTGCTTCATGGTGGGAACACATGGGAGAGACAGTTGACCTCCTAGTGTTAGCTGGGGAGGGAGGGAGAGGGGAAGGGGCTGGGACTCGACCATTCCCTTCAAGTACAGTTAGCAGTCACCCCACGACCTTCCTCTAGGTTCCACCTTCTGGAGGTCCTACCACAAAGTGCTCAGACTAGGGAGTCTTTCTTTTTTACACATGAGTCTTGAGGTGGCCTTTACTGAAGCCACAGCATCCTTCCTTGTCAAACCAAAGCACCTTCTAAAGTTTTGATATGAGGCTCACGAGATCTTAGTGCTGAAGGTCTGAGTTCCTCCTAATCACTGCAACTCAACCCTGCTGTCAGTCTTAGGCGTTAGATCATGTGCTTACCTGTCCCCTCTTCCATGTGAGTCAGCCACTTCATTCAACAAACATTGCTACTGGCCCAGCACGCACTCAGCCCTGCTCCAGATGCAGGAGATGATAAAATCAGTGAACAGAAGAGGCAAAAGTTCTCACCTTCCAAGAGCTCATATCCAACAGATAAAGACAAAATAGGTAAATTGTGTTGATAGTTGGTAGGCAAGAGGGTCTGTAGGGCCAAGCAGAGGGAGTAGAATAGAAGGGGCAAGAGATTGAGAGGACAGGCAGGGAAGCTGCAAAGGATCAGGTCCCCTGAACAACACGCATTGTGTTCTATTTCCTTGTTACAAAGTTCTTACTTCAGAGGAAGCAATGCTTTTACCAAAGATTCAGAGACAGTCTTCTAGTATACTGACATTCTACCCAGGTCTCACTGGGATTTGCTAGATAGACCAGGCTGGCCCTGAACGCACAGAGATCTGCCTGCCTCTGCAGGAACTAGGACTGGGACTAATGGCGTGTGCCACCACCATTCCTGACTTCATTCTTGATTGTAAAAGCAAAGGATACAGCGCACCAGCCATTCATGGAGAAGGGCCCTGGACGTCTTCCAAGTCCCCTTCTTTGGGTGCTCCAAGGCAGCCTGGCTTCCATGGCAGTTTCTGCAGTGTCGTTCCTGGGCACATTAGAGTTCTCCATACTCTCTTCAGTAGCCCGTCCCCTCAGTTAGTAACCCTCTCTATATAATGTCTCCTGTTCAAGCTGCTGGTGTGGTTTCTGACTGGCACATTCCATTCCACTCAGTGTCAGGATGGGAAATGCTGAGAGATGAGTGCTGAACGATGTCATTCTCAGGGGTCTATCTTGATATTGAGAGATGAGCTGCTTAAAAATATGATACCTTAACCTATTCCCTTCAAATATCTGCATTCTCATGTATATCTCTCTATCTATAATCTATATTATCGAAATACTATCTCAGCATCTACCAGATATCTATTATTTATCTCCTATCTATACCTATCATTCATGTATCCATTACTGAGCAGCAGACCAGAAGAGTAAAGAGCCGTGTGTTATAATTCCAGGGTCATTTGTTTGTGCCCCAGAGTTGGGACTAGTTAAGGGGAAGTATTGGAACTCAAGAGCATGGCGTTTTCTTATCTGCTGACCTGTGATTAACTTTCCATGAAAGAACACTGGAATCAAGAGTCAGACTCTGGATTAGGTTCCTAGGAATCCAGAGCTTTGAGAGGCCAAAGTGTTACCAAAAAGTTTGTCATGCAGGGGTTTCCAGCAGACTTGTCTGTAGAGGATGGAGCGAGGCATCCCGGGGCAGCAGAAGAAGGGACCATCATGTGGTAACTACTGACCTCTTAGCTGGCCCTACAGCTGTGGAGCTGTGGTTGCTCTGAAGAGCTACTGTGAACCTCAGTGATCAGGTCATGTTCCTACAGTCCCACGTCAGCCATTGTTCTTAGCTTTCTCCTGGGAGGTAGCACTGCCTGGAGGACAGAATGAGGGAGGCAGACGCAATGGCCCCAAAGAGGGCATTTAGGCAGGTCCCACAGCATCCTCTGTGGCTCTGGAGTGCTCTAGACTTCCTAAAAATTGTGTTTACCCCAAATAACAAGAAATGGACATGAAAATTTCCAAACCCACAGTGTCATAAGCCCAGTGAACCCAGGCGGGGGCTTGAGCATATTTCAAAGAGGAAGTCACATGTCCTGTGAGGCCACACTGCCTGTTGCTGCACGTGATCATTTAGCCGGCTACTCCCCTACTGTCACCTAAGTGCAGAGAAGGTCAGGGAGGAGCTGAGCTGTCCTCCCAGCCCCACTCCTCCAGTGCCCCTCTTTTCTGTCTTCCCTAGTAAGTTAGTCACTCTCCAGTTCTCACAGGGTTGGGCTAGGTGAGACTATCAACCAATTCAACCACTATCAACCATATCTCACCTGAATAAGAAATGCTGCTTCTGCGAGCAGAGGTTAACAAAAGCCGTGGAAGGGTCTGGAAAGGTGGCTTTAGACAGTCCCCAGAACCCATGTGAAAAGATCTCATCACAGTAACACAGGCACATCCCCTAGTTCTCAAAGCCCAGCCAAGCTGAATCAGCAAGTTCCAGGTCAGCGAGAGATCCTTTTTCAAAAACATAAGGTGTCCTGGGGAACCACACCCAAGGTTCTCTCTGGCTTCCACATACAGACAAACATGTGCACAAAATGCACACATGGATATGTACACACACACATGTATATACACAAAAACAACACACAAAAGCATTCTCATTTAAAAATATTTCTTTTGGAGCTGGGAATATAGTTCAGTGGCTGAGTTCTAGATTCCATTCCCAGTAATACATGTGCACATGCATGCACACGTGCGCGCGCGCACACACACACACACACACACACACACACATTCATTTTAATTATGCAGGGAAAGGGTTTGGTGGGGCCTTCTCTGAAGCCTGGATGGCTGTCCTGAGTCCCTCCCAGGCCCAGACCCATGTAAACCAAGCTGGGCACTGTGAAGATCTTGCTTCCTTCTTGCCAGCCCCCTCCAGCGATGGTCTCTGGAGCTCCTCTGAGGCTATACTGCCACGCCTGCTCCAGGCCCAACAGCATCTAAATATGTGAGTTAAGTCAGCTCCTATCTGCCCAGAATCCACAGCCTGTGTCTCCATCTTGTCTCAAATAACTCAGTCGCACCCTCTGGAAAGGATGCGGAAAGGAACTCCCATCCCAGTGAGCCAGCATTTCCAAACCACAAGGTTGGTCCTGTGCTCTGGGGGACATTCTCATCCAAATCACTAGATGAGGAAATCTGAATCTATGTTCCCAGACCATACTCACTCATATTTGACACTAGAATAAACTGTCTCTCATCACTTTTGAGGTTGAAAGTTTTATTTTTGTGTCAACACCATGCACCTTTCCCAATGACATTCCCTGCAATTTTTGTGGTGTAAGAGACCACATCCCTCAGACAATAAACACAAAACACTAGTTCTGCCATGATCTAAAACATTTCAACTTTTAGGTTGACAGATGAAACACAGCTATCAGGCCCACTCCTTTTGGGTCTCATAAGGCCCCGGTATGAGGCCCAGTGTAACTTCCTGAGCCTAGCTCAAGACTGAAGACCCATCTTTGGCCATGACTTCCAGATTTAAGTGACTCATCACAGCCTGACCTAAACCTGCCTTGCCCAGTCACCACTAACATGACAGAATATTATTGGCCCTTATTCCTTACTCCACCTCACCTCATCCCAATACTCCTACCCTGTAGCACAACCTATATAAGTTCCTGCCTCATACAATTAAACAAGATCCTGGACACAGAAGAAAGTGACTGAACTGTCTTTGAACTTTCCTGCTTCTTAGAAAAGTCTGATGGATCTATGGGCCTGTAGGCTGAAGATGGATGCCCCAACACTACAGAAGAACTTTGGGTGACTGTCCAGGAAGTGAGATGTCTTTGTCAATTCTAGAGTTTTGGAAGTTGCTTACAATGTACTTCCTGTTTACTTAGGTAATATCATAGCCTTCTGGAGTTTTTAATAGAGTTGAAAATTTAATAGTTATAGTTTTCCTTAGTTATTATAAAAGATAAAGTAAATATAAATATTGTAACTGTAATTATATGTATTTTTACTATGTTAAAGTTAAAGCCTTCCCTTTTGTTTAAACAAAAGAGGGAAAATGGTGTAGGATATCCTTCTGTCTATGTATTGTTTTCATTGGTGACTAAAGAAACTGCCTTGGCCTGATAGGGCAGAACTGAATTTTGGGAGGAAAGAGGCAGAGTCAGAGAGAGGAATGCCATGGAGCTGCCAGGGACAGACATGCTGAATCTTTCCCAGTAAGCCACTGCCACATGGTGATATACAGATTAATAGAAATGGGTTAAATTAGGATGTAAACATTAGCCAATAAGAAGCTAGAACTAATGGGTCAAGCAGTGATTTAATTAATATAATTTCTGTGTGATTATTTCAGGGCTAAGCTAGCCAGGGGGCAGGAATTAATAAGTGGCCCCCTCCTCCTACAGGGATGAAGAAGGGTTGGGTCTCCAGGAAATTCTGGGAGAAGCAAGATGAATATGCCATACTGAAAAAAGGTACCTAGCCACATGGTAGAACTTAGATGATAAATATAGGTTCATTTAAGTTGTAAGCGCTAGCAAGTAACAAGCCTTAGCTATTGACTGAGCATTTATAATTAATAATAAGTGTCTCTGTGGTTATTTAGGAGTTGGATGATGGGACAGAGAAGTCCATCGATAGTCAGTTACTGGGGTAAAAGCCTGATTGATCAGAGAAGTGGTGGAGAAAAAGACCAGTGACTTCCTATTTCTCTCCTTCCCTGATCCAAAATGGCCCACAAATCTTTCTCAGTCCCTACTTACTACTTCCTGTGTCTCTCTCTATGTATCCTGTATCCTCCAAAACCTCTAGGGCTAATTCTGGTAGGTAGTTACTAGCTCTGCCCCTTGATTCATGGTTAAACTTTATTAGCAATCTTGGAGTGTCAGTGCAAACAAATATCTCATATTTTCCTCTTTTTGCCTAAATAAAAAAGGAAAGGTATTAACCCTAACATAGTAAATCTATATACAATAAGAACAATCATTGGGTTTCTCTAAATAAAAAGGAAAGGTTTTAACTTTAACAAAGTAAAACTATATTCAATAAGAATAATTATCAAGCAAGAAATATATTCACAATGTCCAGTCTACTTGTAGTAGAAAGATTTGGAAAAAATACTCTATTACCTGTCTTGTCTTGGTGACTCTGAAGTTTTGTATCATAATTCGCTTTCTATCATAACTTGTATTACCAACCTAGAAATATCTTTTTAGACCTACAAACATCTTCTGAGATAAACAACCAATCTTTTATGTCTCTCAACCTTATATACTTTACATCTCTTTTGTGAGTTTCTTTTTTGAATTTTGTAGTAAGGAAAACTATAACTATCTAGCCTTCAACCCCATCAGAGACCTGAGAAGGATATAATATTAACTGAGTAAACAGAAAGTGTAGAGTAAACAACTCTGTAAATTCTCTGTAAGAAATTACAGAGATAGCTGGCTGCTTGGACTGTCACCCAAGCTTCCTCTGTGACATTGGGCCTACTGGCCTAGGATATCTGATAGACTTTTCTGTGAAGCAGGAATTTTGAAGGACTGTTCTACCGTGTCTTGGAAAGTTTAGCAATTACCTTCTTTTGTGTCCTGCTTGCCAAATTTGGACAACACACTTTCAGCAGTGGAGGCAAAGGGCAGTTTCTTGCCCAGTGCCTAGCTTTGCTACAATGAAAGCAAACTCCATATTGAGGTTCTTTGAAGTAGAGTAGTGCTGCCAGAAGCAGACACATCTCACTGTCATGAAAAGCCTTATGTTATTAAAACATCTTAAATGCCATATTCTCTGTGGGTCTCTGAAGTGTTTGGAAACCATCTATCTATCTAAAACATATCTGTTTGACCTTGAAAAAATACCTAACATTTCTACAAATTTGATTGTTATAGACGATTAACTACTAAACTGCATTTCTTAATTATCCTAATTAGTTTGTAATAATAATTTTCAAAGACTAGAACTTTACATTACATTGTTAAATGAGCTACATAGGTACAATAACTTAAACAAGAGTAGAAACACATATACAGTATAAAATAACCTTAAATATGTATAAATATGCAAAGACCCATACCAATGTAAAATATTTAAGATTAGCAGTTGCTTTTTTTGTTTCTTTGCTTAAAAGCAGATTCAATGATCTACCCTTTTTCTATCATTCCATATCCCCCTTTTTTTCTTTTCAGAATTAGATCCTTGAATCTAATCTTCTTTGCTTAGTTTCATCCCTGATCATAACAATAACAACTTGAAATTATCCCCTCTAAATGATGATAATCATCCATAATCCACTTAACAACCAAAACCCACCTATCCCACCTCTTGAGAATGTGGTTATTATGTTCTTAAAATTGCTTCCTGTTGTCAGAGGGTGACAGCATCTTTAGCAGGCACTGAGAAAATTGGGATAACAGTCATGTCCTGGAAGAGCTAACTATTGTCCAGTCTCAATGTGAGGGGAGGGGAGTACTAGGCTTATCTGAAGTCCCAACTGGAGTAGTCAATGATACTGGACCATCTTAGCTAACCACTTTAAAGTTCTCCTGAGCAGTTTGTAATTCAAAGATGATCTTAGGATGGTGTTTGTCAACTTAGTTGCTGGTGTTACCACAATCCAGGTGGATCCTTTGTTGTAGGGTCCAATCATCTTCTTGGTCACCTCAATGGTCACTGTCATAAATGCTCATGGTTCACTGCCAAAAGCTTAAACATTATAAGTCTCATATGCAGCAGATTTCTGAGAGGTTAAAGGATCACAAACTTTGAAGTACATCTAGGGCACACAAACTTGGTTCCTAGTTACCTGCTTCAAACTCAAGCCTGGAATCACACACAGGAAACTAGATGAAGCCTATCTCTAGAATTAGTACTCTATATGACCATAAATATCACAACAGACGGTTTAACTATCTATATAATAATCTTATAAATTTAATAATCTTATAAATTTTGAGATAATATTTATATCTTAAGATAGGTTTTAAAGAAGCAAAATAAAACCAAAGGATTATGAGATTAGTGGCAATAGAATAGTCCCTTAATTTGGATTTTTCTTCTGTTGCATATCAGGTGGATCTTCTCATATGAAACAGAGATTTTGGATTTTCTTTTAACAAACATGCTTGGATTTAAAGGAGGATTGAACCACACTCCAGCTCCAAAGCCGTTTTAATTCTTAATTGAATTGGGACTGTAAAAAGACCATTTGCCTTATATGTCTGTAGAGAAGAGCAGAAACAAACATTTGGGAAGATCTATGAAATTTTATCCTACTGGAAGTTTGCCGTATCATTAGGCCAATTTATTCTTTTTCTTGGGACATTTTCTCTTAATCATTTGCCTTCTTTTCCAATGTCTCATTTGTCCAGTGGTCAAATTCTTAGTTAGATATTTTTATTCTCCTGGAAAGTCAAGAACAAAACCCTGCCCCAGTGTTAACTTTGGAGAGTTCCCTTTTCTGGTAGGTTATATCTGATCAAATGAAAGGCATTTGTTAGTCATATAAATTAATTTAGATTGAGTTGTCACAATGTTTGATGAACTATTGCCTCTCTTAACCACGAGATCACTCTTTCTTGAGTTTAATCTTTATCAGTCTTGATGCTATCCATAGCTTTGCTTCTGTGGTAGAAACAAAAGCAAAACCTCTTCCTCAATGTAACATATATCCAGGTTTGCATTCTGAGGTTGACACATCTTTAAAGTATACAGACTAATTTAATTTTTTAAATCAGCAAATTTTTCTATTATCCAATGTTTCTTCACAGCTGTCATTCCTTTCTTATCTTTTAAAAAGTTAAAGTTGGGCTGGAGAGATGGCTCATTGGTTAAGAGCATTGCCTGCTCTTCCAAAGGTCATGAGTTCAATTCCCAGCAACCACATGGTGGCTCACAACCATCTGTAATAAGATCTGGTGCCCTCTTCTGGCCTGCAGGCATACGTGCAGGCAGAATATTGCATACATAATAAATAAATATTTAAAAAATAAAATAAAAAGTTTAAAGTTAATAGAGCATTGCATAATCTATCTGTGGGATCTTTATTACCTCTTTCTGTTTATTAAGTGTATTTTTTAAAGTATGATTAGATCTTTCTATAACTGTAGCAGTGTGTAGTATATCTGTAATATGCTTTATGTTGTCATAAGCAAAAAATTGTTTCATTTTAGTAGACACATACGCTGGAGCACTGTCAGCCTTAGTTTTTACAGGTATTCCCATAGTGGCCATAACTTCTAATTAATGTGCAACTATAGAATCAGCCTTTTCAGAACTCAAAGCAGGTACCCATTGAAATCCTGAGTATGTAATTATGGTATGGGTACACATACTTTAATTTTCCAAACTCAGAAAATGAAACACATCCATTTGCCAAAATTTCCTTTCTTTGAGTACCCTTTGGGTTACTTCCTTCAGGTAGTAGAGTTTGGTTATACAGAGAACAAGTAGAACTTTTCCCTGGCTTGTTGCCAAGGGCTATAAAATTCTTCTTTGCCAGGTAGTGGTGGTACACACCTTTAATTCCAGCACTTGAGAGACAGAGGTAGGCAGATATCTGTGAGTTCAAGGCCAGCCTGGACTGCAGAGTGAGTTCCAGGACAGCCAGGCTACACAGAGAAACCCTGTCTCAAAAAACCAAACCAAAGAAAGAAAGAGAGAGAGAGAGAAAAAAGATAGAAAGAAAGAAAGAGAAAAATATTTCTTCTAACTTTGCTATTAACATTGTCTTTCTTTCTTTCTTTCTTTCTTTTTTTTTTTTTTTTTTTTTTTTTTTGATTTTCGAGACGGGAGACGGTTTCTCCGTAGCTTTTTGGTTCCTGTCCTGGAACTAGCTCTTGTAGACCAGGCTGGCCTCGAACTCACAGAGATTCGCCTGCCTCTGCCTCCCGTGTGCTGGGATTAAAGGCATACGCCACCACTGCTCGGCTCTTAACATTGTGTTTCTTATGAATTTCTGAGGCTTCCAGTTTATTTCCTACCAATAGCTGATCAATTTCATCACTACCTTGTGCCAGAGGGCCTGGTAGACCTATATTGGATCTGATACGTTTTATTTGCAAGGGATGCTTTCTATTTCTGATTATTTCTTATAACTGAATAAATAACGAAGTTAGTCCTGAATTATCTGGTATAAATTTAGCAGTTTCAATATGTAAAACAATTCTTTCTGCATACTGAGGGTCAATAACTATATTAAGAGGTCTGGAAAAATCTAATAATGCCGTGAGAATAGCATATAATTCTAACTTTTGAAAGAAATCATATGGGCTTTGAGCCACTTTAAGTAAATTTCCTGATTTATAACCTGCCTTTTCTGATTTATTTCCATCAGTATAGAATGTTGGGCTCCAGAAATTGGAGTTCTTTGTACAATGTGAGGCAGGAGCCAATTAATTCTTTTTATAAACTAAAGTCTCTTGCTTTTGGGACATTTGTTGCTAATCTATCAAAAAAAAATTACTGCAAACTCTTTGCCAATGTTCATTTTTTTTCTTCTCAGAAAAAAGCAATTTCAACATTAGTAAAAGGGACCACAATTTCTTTTGGGTATATTCCTGCTAATTGACAAAGTCTCAATTTTCCTTTCAGAAGCAATTCAGAACCCTTTTCTATATAGGTCTTTAATTTTTTACTCTGTGTGATAAAAGATTCATTCTAAAATATTATCTTCTCTCCGTATAAGAATTTCTGTAGAAGAATGCACAGAAGGTGGTATGACCAGGATACAATTAAATTTGATATCTGGGCCTGTAAGAGGCCCCCTTAGGCATTTCCCAATGGCAAAGGGTTACCTTGTCTATCCCTTGTTAATCTGCATTCCTTAGTCCAGTGCTGATCTTTGGCATACCTTCTGCATACTCCAGAAAGCTAGGGTCTTTTGTTTGTATTATCTCTAGAAAGAACATTGTTTCTAGGAATGGCTTGCCTAAATCCATTTTCAGAGGACCTTGGTTACTGTAATTAAAACATGAAACATTTTGCTTTTTGTTAAAATTTTTACAAAAATAATTTCTCCTATCCTAGTAGCATCATAAATGTGAGATCCAATATCAGCTGTATTTCTAGTACATTCTTCTATGGGTGCTGATCTTGCCTTTAAGGGTATAATCACCCTTTTGTATTTTAATGGGCATTTTCAAACACCAAAGTTTCCATTAATATTTGTCTAACTTCTGGATCTGATACTATTCTATTTATAGCTGACTCAATCTTTGCAAAAAAATCAGTGAAGGCTTCTTTGGGGCCTTGTATAATTTTAGTAAATGACTCAGTCCTCTTTCCTGATTCTTCAACTCTGCCCCAAGCATTCAAAGTTGCTGTATGGCATAGAGCCAAGTGAGATCATCAAATCCAAGCTTCACATCAGCATGCTGACCTTCACTGATAGCCCTACTTTATTGTTCTGTGACCCTGGCTTCATCTTTCCACCTTGTTTTCCACTGTTACTGAGGACCAGCTTCCAATATTGCTGTAGCTAAATCTTTCTAGTCTTGGGGGATAATTCTGTTCTGAATTGCCTATAAATTTAACATCTGTTCCACAAAAGGTGAATGCACACCATATGAAATAACTGCTTCCTTAAATCTCTTCAACTCAAACACTTCTACAGGATTCCAGGTTAATTCTGCATAGCCTTGGGGGTGCCTATTATCTGGTGGTTGTTCTTGTATGACATAAACTAAGGTTGGTTTTCTAATAACCTTGGGCCTCTCCTCTTCCATTTTTATCATGCCTTGGTGTGATAGGTTCTGGGCTAAATTCCTCTGTCTGTGTGTGAATATTTCTTTAGTTTCATTGGTAGGTTTTTCTAAGGTTTGTATCTTATCAGCCAATTTTTCTTATTTGGCACAGATGTCAAACCAGTTCTTAAAGATAAAACATGAAGTACCAAATTGATATAATTATAATCAACATTATGTCAATCCCAGCTATGTTGGTTATTCCTTATTTATTTTCTCCAATCTCAAACCATCCATTGTGGAACCATTGTGGAGTCCTACCTCCTTGCATCATAATGTTCCCCTTCCTTGCTTTCTTTTTTCAGATTCTTGAGAAAGTGTTTCTCTGTGAAACAGCCTTAGCTGTTCTGGAACTCACTTTGAAGTCCAGGCTGGCCTCCAGCTCACAGAGATCCACCTGCCTATGTCTCCCAAATGCTGGGATTAAAGGTGTGTCCCACAACTGCTTGGCAATATTCCCCATTCTTTATTTTTATTTCATGTGCATTCATTTTTACCTACATGTATGTCTGTGTGAAGGTGTCTGATCCCCTTGAAATTGGAGTTACATGCAGTTATGAGCTGCCATATGGGTGCTGGGATTGAACCCATGTCCTCTGGAAGAGCAGCAAGTGCTCTTAACCATTGAACCATCTCTCCAGCCCAATATTCTCTAATCTTAACATGGGAAAGATAAATACTAATAAAATCTAATTCTCCCCTGAAGAATTCCCAGGTATCCCACCAGATCTGCTGACTTTTCAGTTTTTCTACAGCAGAAATGGCAGGGGTTGGGGGGGGGGGGGAAGGAGAAGCCAACTGGAGCTGTGATGCTAGGCTTTATATGTGTGTGTGGGTGCAGTGGGGTGCCCAGGCAGCCAGGCTAACACAGTAGGCACTGGGGTCACCTGCTCATGTGTAGTTGCGGAGGGGATGGAACTGAAGGTGTGTGGTGGTTCCTGGAGCAGGTACAAGTGGGGTGTCAAAACCAGTGAATTGATGCATGCATGACCTGGGGAGTGGGTCCAGGGAAAGCCATGGACCCATGGGGAGTGAGAATGAGCTACCTGGAAAGTGGACACAGGGGGTGTGCAGGAGAAACCTGCATGGATGGAAGTGAGGGCACAGAGGTCACCTGAATGACAGGGATGGCTGCGAGTTGTGACCTCAGCAGCTGCAAAGCTGACTGTAAGTGTCTGCCTCATGATCACGGCCCTGCGTTGGGTGCTAGATTAAGCATTTACTTGAGTTGTTCTATTACTGAATAAAACTCGGAATTGGATATTGGGGTAAAAACCTGATTGATCAGAGAAGTAGCAGAGAAGTGACTCTCCTTCCCTTATCCAAAATGGCCCACAAATCCTCAGCCCCATCTACTACTTCCTGTGTCACTCTATATGTATCCTGGGTCCTCCAAAACCTCTGTGGCTAATTCTGGTCAGCTAGTCGCTAGTTCCAGCCCCTGTTTCAACGTTCAATTTTATTGGCAGTGTTGGAGTGTCACTGCGAACAAATATCCCCCAACAGTGAATTGTATGACTCCAACCTCTTGTTTGTGTTGATGTTTCTATGAAATTTCAGAAGAATCATGCCTAGGTTCTCTCTGAGACTTACCTGTTCCCTAAAGGCTGAGTGTCCTCATGTTGTGGCAGGGCTAATCTGAGCTATAGCAAAAGTGGATTTGGTTAGCTCAACACAGGTTTGGAGGCCTCCCTCCATGCCTGGGGGAATGCCTCATTTTGGTTGTGATTGCTTATCCCTCTGGTTCCTGGTTTCAGGCCCTTAACTCATTTCTGACTACAGGAACTTGTCTCCTGTTACTGCTACAGCCCAGCACAGTAGCTTCTCAATGAGCCTTGAGTATTGGGAAAGCAAACCTCTGGCAACACTGCGTAAAAGAAGAAAGACGAATCTATGTGTCATTTACACAGGACTGAGCCCGATTTATTTAAAAGAGCTTTGCTTGCCCCTAAATCAAAATCTAAAAGAGTCTAATGTAAGAAGCAGAGGAAACTCCTGAACAAAGGCCGTCCTCTCTCTATACTGAATAACACAGCAAATATGGTAACAAAAAGGAACAAGGAACTTTGGCGTTAATCAATCTTTGTCAGGAGTCTCATGGAGGGATTGTTTTCCTGGTCCTAGTGACTCAGAACAGCACACAGAGCCAACGATAACATTTCATCACTCTGTACCCCCATGGTGTTTCCAACATACTGGGGGAGGGGCCCCTTTAACACCTTGCTGTAGCCCGTGTTCTTAAACCTGGTGATCACATATTTCAAGCACACACACCACCACCACCCCGACACACACACACTGTTAAGAGTCAGGTCACAGATGGATCACAAAGAAAAAAGATGGAACATGGTACAATCGAGGCTGTGCATTTAGCTGAGCTTGTTGGAGTTCATTATGGTAAGATTGATTACAATGCTGTCTTTAGAAGTCAGTTAATTCTGAACAGGTTGCATATATGGTGTGTAAACAGAATGACGTATTTAAGTGATCTGGAAGTGCGTTACCAACTTGGTTACAAGTTGGATGATAGTTTGAGTTTAAAAGTGAACTATAAATTTCTCAGAAAAATTGTCCCCACATAAATCTTCTGAATTAGTGGACCATTGCCACTGTAATTGATTTACCTATTGGAAGAAGTTCAGTATGAGTGCCGGCATGCATGCCTATGCACCAAATGCCACGCAATACCCCTGGAGGCCAGAAGAGGGCATCAGATCCCTTAAACTGGAGTCCCACAATTGTGAGCCTCTGTGTGCATGTTAGGAACAGAACTGAACCTTGATCCTCTGGAAGGTTAGCAAGTGTTCTTAACCACCGCTTCGTCTCTCCACGTACGTTTTGTTTTGTTTTGTTTTCAAACTCTAGCCCTTCTCTACATGGATTGTGGTTTGCTTAGTTTAGACCCTAGGTGTACACAGAAACACATGAAGTCCTCCTCCACTGTCCTCCCGACGGGAGAATGCAGAACAGGTTGACTGAGACGCACTCAGCGATGCACCAGAGACCATTTGCACCCGCTCATGAGAATAGACGACTAGGCCCATCGTTTCTCAAATTCAGTGATCAGGGTAGGGTGTACCTTGGTAGCTTGGAATCAGTCATTGTGGAAATAGTTATACAACAGACACTGGCAAATGCTACCAACTAGGACTCTTCATTCTCCACACAAACGGATGTGGTTATTAAACACCAACCACTGGGCATCATAACCATTTAGTGACTAACTGGGAAACTGAGGTCTGGGTTTTGCTGTGGTTGGATTATGATTTATCTTCTCCAAACCTCATACTGAGATGTAACACTCATTGTGCGATATTAAGAATAGGATGGGGGGTACCTTTAAGAGATGATTTGATCTTCACTCTCAAGAATGGATTAATTGAAGCCAGACATGGAGACATACATCTGTAATACTAGGATCTGGGAGTCTGAGGGTAGAAAATCACAAATTTAAGGCCAGCCCAAGCTACACTTCAAGTTCAAGACTGTCCTAGGCTTTTAAAAAAAATAGGTACAGCTGGGCGGTGGTGGCGCATGCCTTCAATCCCAGCACTTGGGAGGCAGAGGTAGGCGGATCTCTGTGAGTTCGAGACCAGCCTGGTCTACAAGAGCTAGTTCCGGGACAGGCACCAAAGCTACAGAGAAAGCCTTTCTAGAAAAAAAACAAAAACAAAATAGGTTCATTCATTATGTTATTGGTAGATTCATGAGCTAATGAATTACTTCAAGAGTGTGTCTGTTATAAAAGCACTTAAGCTGGGTTACATGTCTTCTCTAGATTGATTGATTGACTGATTGCTGTACACTATCCCACAACACTTCATTTTCTATCCTTTCCGGTTCTGCTCTACTTCATACATCTGACTGGTAAATCATATAAATCATATTCCCCCTAATCTCTTACCAACTGTACTTCCTTTGCAGTGTAATAAATTCACCCAGTAGCCACTCACTCGGGCAGACAGGGACTATGCTGTCCCAGAGCAGAAGGACGGGAGAAGCAGAAGTGGAGAGAACAAATCCACATTCATGGTAAAAGGGACACAATGGAATCAACCTGCCACCTGGTGGCGACTGGTCCCTCAGAGAACAGTGTTTTCAGAGGGTTTGACACATCACCCACTTGGTGTTAGGGACTCCTGACTTCTGCCTTGGTCTTAGGGAGTCCATGAAGGTGAGCCTGTAGACAGCCTCTGTGATGCAACCACTATGGGCCCCTCTGCTCACAAGTCCACTGGGCAGACATTGCAGTGACTGGGAAATGGGGTTGGCAGGTAGCCCTGGGGTGTCATTTTGTCCACCTGACTGTTGAAACCTCCTCTGCAGGCGGTGTTCTTATGCCTGAATGAGAGAGCATTCACATGGGAGACAAGGGTCTTCTCTTGGGGTCCAGACAGCTCAGCCTTCTGCCTCTTCCCATTCTCCCACGTCACTCATTTTCAGCTTCTGATCCAAGATCGTCTCAAAGCCCTGATCATCCAGCAACACTTCATGAATCCCTGCAGATCTGAATTTCTTGCCAGCTCATGACATAGACCAAGTTGTAGTGAAATACACCCACCAGCCTTCTGCCCCAAGACGAGCTGTCTTTCATTGCTGTCCCTCGGTGTCACTCTGAGGGGGTGAGGGCTGTGGTAGCAGAGCTGGTCACTTCCAACATGTGGTGCACATTCATCAGCAAAACCATGTCAAGTGTTTTCTCCCTCAAGCAACTGGTCCGGGGGATTAGGAGGCAGATGTGACTCAAGTATGTTGTACACGTGTATAAAATGCACAAATGTAAAATTTTTAAAGATTTATTTATCTATTTTATGTATTTGAGTGATCTATCTGTGTGTATGCCTACATGCCAGAAGAGGGCATTAAATTCAACTAAAGATGGCTGTGAGCCACCATGTGGTTGCTGGGAATTGAACTCAGGACCTTTGAAAGAGCAGCTGGTGTTCTTAATTACTGAGTCATCTCTCCAGCCCGAAAATATTTTTCAAATTTTCATGTTGAAATCTTAACCATTAATGCAGTGGTGTCGGGAAGTGGGGCCTTTAGAGAATGATCATGGAGCCATGGAAATGGGATTAGCATCTGTACAAAAGCCTGAGATTGGGCGTGTACCTTCCTCCATGTGAGGACACAACCATGAACATGATTTATGGACCAAGAAGAAGGTCGTCTTCACACACTGAGTCTGCTCACACTTTGGTCTTGGATTTTAATCCTCAGACTGTGATAAACAAGTTCATGTTGCTCACAAGCCCCCAGATCTAAGGGGCTTACTGTAGAAGACCAATGGACTAAGATATGGATCATGTGCCAGGCCATAAATAAGTTTTAAATGAACTTAGTATATGTTTCATAGGAAAAATACAAAAATTAATAAGAAAGGCCTAACTGGATCATCCTTAAATCCCTGGAAATAAATAAATATATTGTGGTGGTCACTGTTCCACCACTGTGATAAGATGCCATGACTAAAGCAACTTCAGTTTGAAAAAAAATTTCATATTGCAGGAAGCAAAGAGAGCAAGAACAGGAAGTGAAACAGCTATAAAACCTCAAGGCTTTTCCCAGGATGTACTTCCCCCAGCAAGGCTACTCCTCCCGAAGGTTCCATAATCTCCCCCAAAGAATGCCACCAGCCAGGGACCAAGTGTTCAAATAATACCTGAGCTTATGAGAGATAGTTTTTATTCAAACCAACGTGTGTGTGTGTGTGTGTGTGTGTGTGTGTGTGTGTGTATTCTTCCTCAACCGCTTAAAATTTCATATTGGAAATCGGATGGCATAAAGAGCTAAAGAAAGTGAATAAATTGCATAAAAACCTTCTGAGGACAGGAGAGATGGCTCAGCAGTTAAGAGCAAGTATTTTGTTGGGGAGGATCTAAGCTTGGCTCTCAACACCAACACCAGGCAGCTCACAGCTTTCTGTAACTTCAGCTCAGGGATATGTGACTCCTCTGGTCTCCGCGGTACCTGTACACACACACACACACACACACACACACACACGCACGCACGCACGCACGCACGCACGCACGCACGCGCGTGCGCGCGCAAATAGAAATAAATCCTTAAAACAACTATCATAATACACACAGAAATAGAGGGAGACAGAGGTGATAAACAGGCTAAAATTGAATGAACTAAGCATGTGTCTCGGAAGTTAGACAGCAGTAGAGTAATTCAGAAAGCAGAGGTTAAAGAAAGGCAAATGTTAAAGAACTAGGTATTAAATATTTTAAAATAGCAAGTAGATGATAATACAAACAGAAAGGAGTTGGTTCTTTTTATGATATAATAAAACTGAAAATGATTTGTTGAACCCATCGAGCATGAGATCAAAAAAGACGCAAATGACTCATGTCAGGAATAAAAATATTTCTGACATTTTCGCAGATGTGCAGTATCTAAAAGTAGATCATGAGTGTCTGTTTCAGCAGAGTTATGCAAGTCATTTAATAGGAAAAGAGAAAGGCCTTGGAAAGTCGAATGAAATATTAGATTCAAGAAAAAAGAGAGGGTCTGGGAGCTCAGGGGTCCGTCACTTGCCTAGCATATATAAGGACCTGGGTCAAAGTGAGGAAGAGGAGGAGGAGGAAGAAGAAAGGGGGAGGAGACAGGGAGAGGGAAAGGAACAGGGAGGAAAATTATTGATTTATCAAAAGACATAAAATCAGTAGAAAAAAACTTCTCCCAGAGAAAACTGATTCCTAGCACTTCAGTGGTAAGAAACCCCAGACTTACGCAGTCGCCCCGGAGAGCAGATTCTTCTAGAGGACTCATGGTGTTCATTGTATGGACCCTCACCCAATGGCCTCTACAAAACTCAACAAGGGACTACGAGAATCACAGCTCTAACTCACTGGGAAGCACAGAGGCAAGCATTCTGGACATTAAGACAATGGATTCAGCTCTTGTGTTGGATTACAGAAATGGATGGGGAAGATTTGTACATTCCCAAAGAGAAGATTGGCTCCATATTAGAAAAATGTACACAAACTGCAATGTAAAAAAAAAGAAATTTATTTTTATTTTTGTTTTATTTAATGCATATGGATGTTGTGTTTCTCTGTGTGTCTGTGTACCACGTATGTGCCTTCTGCCTCCTGAGACCAGAAGATGGCATCACATCCCTTGGACCTGGAGTTACAGATGGTTGTGTTGGATGGATGTGGGTGCTGGGAATTGAACCTAAGTTCTCTGGAGGACCAGTCAGTGTTGTTTAACAGCTGGGTCATCCATTCAGCCTCCCCACCCCACCCCACCCCTGCCAAGAAATATATTAAAATATGAAGAAAATAGTGGATAAAAGCCAGTGAGTTTTTTAAAAATATATTCTCTTTTTGTCATACAAAGGATATAAAGGAAATTTCTCAGTCTGGTGAGAGACTGCTGAAGGAACTGTATAGCAGGCTTCAGGTTTTATAAAGAATGGTTTAGAACATCCCATTGCGACAAGGACCTCCGTTGCCTCCCTGCTCAGGTGTATCTTTGAGTTGTACAGCTCGGCCGTTTGGATACACACTGGGAAGTCACCACTGAAATTAAGCTAGTTGAGAAACCCATCATCTCACAAATCACCTTTTGTTTTCCTTTACGGTGAGATCTATCCCTTCAGCTGGGTGTGGTGGCACACACCTTCAGTCCCAGCACTCAGGAGACTGAGGCAGGTGGTTCTCCATGAAAGGCTAGCCTGGTCTACAGAGTGAGTACAGAGTGAGTTCCAGGACAGCCAGAACTACAGTGAGATCCTGTCTAGAAAAAGAAAACAAAAACAAACAAACAAAAACCAACAACAAAAAACCAAAGATCTGTCCTCTTAGCAAATTTCAAGTATAGCGTGGTCAGCTCTAGTTACCATAATGTAGGTTAATCTCCGGCAATGCCATAAGTTTTTATGATCTTCATAAAACCATAAAATGGCTTGAATGAGAATGCTTCTCTATAGGTCAGACACTTTGACACTGGTTCCCAGTTGGTGGCACTGTTTGGAGATTATTGGGAGGTGCAGCCTTGCTGGAGGAAGTACAGGGGTAGGAACTGGAGGGTTCACAGTCGGGCTCCACTTCCAGTTTGCTTTGTGTTTGTTGTTGAAGATATGATCCACCAGCCTCCTACTGCTAACATGAGGGCTTAAGTTACATTTTAAGTTTAAATTACTATCCTGACAAGATCTATAAAACAAAATGCATCTAAGCCCCTCTTTCCTGAGGACAGATCACTTCCTGAAATGCTGGGGCTGTTGCTCATGTAAGATAACAAGCTATGTGTTTTTACTTCTGTAAACAAAGGTTGGTTGCCCCATGTTGTGGGATATTTGCACCCTGTGTGATGGTGTACTGCTGTGATTGGTGTAATAAAAAGCTGAACAGCTAATAGCGAGGCAGAAGGTATAGGTGGGCTTTCCAGGGCGTGAGAGGAAGAGGAGGCGGAAACTCGGTGCACAGGAGACATCCAGAGACACAGAGAAGGAACAGGGGGTACAAGATGGAAAAGAGGAAATACCACATGAGAGAACATAGATGAACATAAATGGGTTAATTTAAGTTGTAAGAGCTAGTGGGATAAGCTAAGCTAATGACCAACCTTTCATAATAAAGTCTCCATGTCATTATTTCAGAGCTTGCTGGTAGGACAGAAAAAGAATCATTACAGCCCCAGCTGCATAGGATGTACTCGATCACACGTAGGTGGGATGTATGCGTGCTCCTGATTGGATGAGGGCAGAAAGTATGCCACCTGTGGATTTTACCTTCATAAGCACCTGACTAAACATAATTTATGGCCATATCTGGGAATCCCCAGTATGGACCTGGCCAGTGGCCATCGTCCTGGCCAGTGTTTAATAAAGCTTGCTTCAAATTTGGCTCAAAAATTGTGGTAGCGGTTGTTAAGAATAAGAGCAGCTCTGCCGGTACAAGAAATCTAATTAGGTCAAATCAAACCAAATCAAAATGCCCATCGTTTTATTAAGGATGATGCTCTCGGGTGGCCGAGCGCATGGCAGGGAGACAGGAGAGCAAGGAGTCCATGCAGACCCGAAAACCACCGCTTCTTCCTCTAGGACGCCACTTAAATACCCTGTGGGACTGGTCCTGACCCCCCCCCCCCCCAAGGAAGGGGTCAGGGCCTGGCATGCTGGGATTTGGAGTCCAGAGCAAAGCAACTCCCAGGCCAGGGGTACGTCCCCAACTTAACAGTGGTCTTATTCTTGCCTGCTGGAATTAGCACAACACTGTCTGCTGCATGTAGCCATGCCTTTGTGCCATGATAGATTCTTGCCCCCTGGGCAAAATCACCTCTCTCCTCTGTAAGTTTCTTTATCAAAGCAATAGAAAAGTAGCCGGCATCGCCATTTAACCTGTTTTTGCAAATAGGGAATAACAATGTGTGGTCCTGGCACTCCACTTCTGAAATAAAACATACACTTATAAACGATGCCTTTGGAAATGCAAAACCTTTCCCATCAGTCGCACTGCCCCCATAGCCTGGGATCCTCTGAATGTTCTAGGATAACCAGTTACCATGGTCACGTGGTGTTGCACGGCCTGCCTTCCATCCGGGCTGTCACTCAGCTGAGACGCTCGCATCTAAGAGCAACTGAGATGTTGTTAGGTTGATACCTGAGTCACGCGAGACAGCACTGCTTAACTGCTGCTGCGCAGGCGCGTTCACATTGATCTTCCGGGTGCCGTTTCGAACTTCAGATGGACGAGCTCACTTCTGCTCAACCCGTTCCCTCATGTTTTATTCAGCCCTCCACAATCCAATTTCTTTACTCGTCTCCTTCTACGGACCATGAAGGTCACAGGAACAAAGCTCAGGTTTACAGCAAATGCCCTTATGCTGGTTCTCGTGTGTGTGTTTGTGTGTATATGTGTGTGCATATGTATGTGTGTCTGTATGCGTGTGTGTGTGAGAGAGAGAGGGGGGGGGAGTCTCAGGTATTCCAGGCTGGCTTTGAATTCACTATGTAGCCAGGAAGACCTGGAACTTTTGTTCCTCCTGCCTCTACCCAGGTGACATATCTCCTGGCTGTGAGCCTCCTGCCCACATGTGATAAGCACATCCCATGCAGATGGGTCAAACAAACTTGTTTAGGGGAGTGAAAACATATGGCTTGTTATCTCCTATGTCAAAGCAATAGCATTTGAGGAACTGTCTGTCCTAGGCCAAGGGGCTTGTAGGTCAGAGGCATTTTTGTTTCATGGATCCCTTAGGCTTAGTAATTAAAACTTAAAATGTAACTTGGTTCTCACAGGCCTTTTTCTCTTCTTCTCAACTTATTTTGCTACAAAGGGAGGAGAGATGAGTAAGGAGCAAAGAGAGGAGCCATGGACATGGATGTGCTGGGCTGCTGAAGTAGTGTGGGACAAAGGGAAAGGTGTCTTCATGTCTGGTACACAACGCTGTGCTACACAGACAATGCGCTGGAAATTGGGGACTCGATACAACCAGGGCCAGCTTATTCCCGGGGAGTATATATTCTCCATTTGGATGTAGATGTGGCCCCGGTATGAAACTTTTTCTGGCCAGATGTTAATTGTCACCCTGGAAATAGGTGAGCCATATTTGCCCTCCCACGTCCAGGAAACACGAGAAGATGCACCACCTCCTTAAAATGTGTGTGTGTGTGTGTGTGTGTGTGTGTGTGTGTGTGTGTCTTGAAATAACCAGGCTAGCTAAGGATAAAACAATTATATTTTATTTATTATAAGGGGGAAATTCACAAAACAGGAAATGAGAAATCCAAGCACAGCAATGTCCCTCAGGAAAAGGTGCAGAGAGAGAGAGAGAGAGAGAGAGAGAGAGAGAGGGAGAAAGCACCTGGGTGGTGCACAGGGTCCCAGAAAACCACGCTTTACCTGGGCTCCACTTCTTAAAGATAATTGGCTAACAAGGCTTTCTTCATCAAGTGTGAGTGTGTGACACAAAATAGGGGAGCTTCCTAGATTCTGAGGACTGATGGGAAGTTAGAGATAAAGTTCCTCAGTGAAGGTGTACGCTACACAGGAGGGCCAAGAGGAGGCTAGAGGCCTTCCAGCAGGGCGTGGCACAGCACATGAGATAAGGAATCGCCCATTCTGTCATTTGTGCACAGTGAGATGACCTCAGTTCAAAGCAATGTGCCCTCTCAAAACAAAGTCTCTCCAGAGATGGTGACCTAGTGGGTTTAGACCAGACACCCTAATCATGGCTGGCTGGTATTTGTCTGGCTGAAAGTGAAAATGGCGAGGTAGCAAAAGCAGGACAAGTTGCATGGATGTGGGCTGGGGAGATGACTTAGTGGGGAGAACCTCTTCCCTGGCACCCACAGGGTGGAAAGAGAACCGGCTCCCGCCAGTTTGACTTCCACATATGCACTGTGGCACATGCGACAATAAATAAATGTAACACAAAGACCTGAGTGGGTGTGATCGCCCTGTGTGGGTGTGATCGCCCTGAGTGGGTGTGATCGCCCTGTGTGGGTGTGATCTCCCTGAATGGGTGTGATCGCCCTGAGTGGGTGTGATCGCCCTGAGTGGGTGTGATCGCCCTGTGTGGGTGTGATTGCCCTGAGTGGGTGTGATCGCCCTGAGTGGGTGTGATCGCCCTGTGTGGGTGTGATCGCCCTAAATGGGTGTGATCGCCCTGAGTGGGTGTGATCGCCCTGAGTGGGTGTGATCACCCTGTGTGGGTGTGATCGCCCTGAGTGGGTGTGATCACCCTGAGTGGGTGTGATCGCCCTGAGTGGGTGTGATCGCCCTGTGTGGGTGTGATCGCCCTGAGTGGGTGTGATCGCCCTGAATGGGTGTGATCGCCCTGTCCCTGCCCTTGAAGAGTCAAAAAGTGATGTGTTTAGGAGGCACCGTGCAGGTAAGAAGCAAGTTGTCGCTGCCTACCCAAAGACCATGTCTTCCTTTCTCTCTATTATAGAGGTGAAGAAAGGGGGCCGAATGTTTAAGTCCATACCAACGAAAAATCCATGCAGGATTGAGGAAGCATCTTCAGAGCAGAGGGAACTTTAGAGTTCTCCCTTCCCCGTGTACATAGGCTACCATGCCAAGTGGCTCCACTTCTGAATGAACATCAGTAGCCACCAGACCTGTCCTTGCTCTGGAGACCAGAGAACCCCAAGGAGGTCATGTTGCTAGGCATGGGGAAGCACACGATTAGGGACTTCTGAGGACCGGCTACTGGCATCATGAACCAAGGGCACTGATGCTATGTCTGTGAGCTGTTGGTACCAGGAGATGGCCAGTACTGCTGGCTGAGGCACAGGACACAGTGACCATCTGTTTGCAAGACACAAAGACAAACGTAGGCGGCATCAAGGCAGCTCAGGCAGGGAGACGCACACTCTAAGAGTCAGTACTGACCCAGATGAACCTGAGCACTGGGAAACAAAGCAATCAGCTGTTGTCCTCATCGTCCCTTCCCTGAGGCTTTCCTCATGTCCTGGGTGAGGAGGTTGGGAGGAATGAGTCCAGGCCATGGCAGCGATGCTCCTTAGAGGACTGGGCCTGTCTTCCCAAGATATCTCTTATCCCCTCCCTGCCTCAGAGAAGGGAGAGGCCTCTAGGCAAACTGGCTTAGTGTGCCTGTCTCTCCTCAGCCTTTTCTGACATGCCTGGGCTCTAGACGCTTCTGCATGCCTGAACAGCAAGCCTCAGCTGAGGGATGAAAATTACTTCGCTGTATTTTCGAGTCAGAGTACATGGAGCCACCGGCAGCTCAGGAGATGGTGCCAGCTCAGAGCTGTGCCCGTCTTTCCTTTTGAGACACTCGCAGTGGTTGACACCGGCACCCCAGGACTTCCCCTTCCCTAGTTATAATACGATGAGTAAAGTCAGGACCCTAGAACACCACGGAGACCTAGCCACCCCTTCCCTCAGACACCAAAGGCAGAGAAAGACCGTTCCTCAAGGCCCGTAAGTTCCGCAGTTACGATGACCTTGTTTTCTGTCACCAGCTGTGGTCACAGAAGAATGGAAATAAACGCCAAAGCCATTTACTTACATGTCTGCTAAAGGACATCACCTTACCTCCTGTTCTAGTGCTGTGAGGAGACTAAGGCAACTTATAAAAGTAATTTAATTGGGGACTTGCTCACAGGGACTGAGAGTGAATCCATGATCATCACGGTAGACATGGTAGCAGGCAGGCATGGCACCAGAGCTGTGGAGCTTGTATCTTGTTGGCAAGATGGAAACAGAGAGAGAGCATGAGGCTGGACCTGGGTTTTGAAACCTCAAAGTTCACCCCAGTGACACACTTCCTCCAACAAGGCCACATCTCCTTATCCTTCCTAATAGTTCACCAACTGGGAACCAAACATTCAAATACATGAGCCTATGGGGGCCTTTCTGAAGGTGGCAGCTTTTTCCTTAGGTATCTCCTTATCCTCCTCCTCTTCAAAATTCAGGGAAAGTCAGAGTCTTTCCCCTCTCCGCCCCGAGACAGGGTTTCCCTGTGTAACAGCTCTGGGTGTCCTGGAACTTGCTCTGCAGACCAGGCTGGCCTCAAACTCACAGAGATCCACCTGTTTCTGCCTCTCCCAAGAGCTGGGACTGAAGACATGTGCCACTGTACCCATCAAGTCAGAGGTTCTTGGTGTGATGTGTGCAGGTTTCCAGCTTGTCAACAGAGACCGGCAGATCACCTATACTTATAAATCTATAAGTATACCATCTATACTTTACCTCCCTTGTTTTATTTTTCCTTGTCCGGTGGCAAAAAGTAAAAGTGATTGCATCATTTGCCATGTGTTTGACTCTAGGTTTTATGATACAGTAATGACATGAGCTCTGCACATGCTCTACTCTAAAACAACAGTCCCTGGGGCTGGTGAGATGGATCGGTTAGGAAAGTGTTCACTGTTCAAACATTAGGATCTGAGTTTTGGGCCCCTGAACCCACATAAGAAGTTGGCTGTAGCAGTCATTGCAGCACTGGGGAGCTTGCTGGCCAGCTTGTCTAACTGAATCAGTGAGATCCAGGTTCAGTGGAAAGCACTGTCTCAGAAACTAAAGGTAGAGGGGCAGGCACCAGGGAGATGGTTCAGTTGGAGTTCTTGTTGCTCTTCCCTAAGATCAGAGTTCAATTCATAGCACTCAACATTCAATAAGTTCACAGTTGCCTGTATCTCCAGGGTTCCAATGCCTTTTTCTGGCCTCCATGGGTGCATACACACACACACACACACACACACACACACACACACACACACACATACATGGTGTGGGACCCTGTAAGCTGTGCCCATGTGCTGTTCTCATTGGTTGATAAATAAAGCTGCTTTAGCCTATGACAAGACAGGATAGAACCAGATAGCCAGGCAGGAAATCCAAGCAGAGATGCAGGTGAAGTAGAGTGGAGTCTGGGAGATGCCAGCCAGCTACTGAGAAAGTAAGACATGTAGAAAATGAGGCAATGCGTTGGCCACATGACAATATATAAATTAACAGAAATGGGTTAATTTAAGATGCAAGAGCTAGTTAGTAATAAGCCTGAGCCACTGGCCAAACATTAGCCTCTGTGTGGTTATTTGGGAACTGGCAGGCATGAGAGAAACCTCCAGTTTTACACACACACACACACACACACACACACACACACACACACACTTAAAAACTAACCTTTCAAAAAGTTAAAATGGGGCCAGCTAGATGGCTCAGCAGGTAAAGGTACATGCCCCAAAGCCTGATGACCTAAGTTTGATTCATAATACCCATGTGGTAAAAAGGAGAGAGCCAAATTCCAGAACTTTTCTTCTGATCTCCATATGTTCACTCACACAAGTATTTAAATATTAAAAAATAAGATGACATGAAATAGAGGAAAATACATGCATGCACATACAAATACATATATACTAGTTCACACACTGATATATAACACTTGGAAGAAAGAAAGCACAAACACCACCTACCAAACTCAGACATTGCATTGAACCTGGGCAATTTGAATTGAGAAGTGGAAGGTATCTTAATACATATGCCTGAAAAATTCAGGATAACAAAAGCTTCCCCAGAAGTGTGTTTATGTGGTTTATCATCAGAAGCAAAATGAAATTGTTCTTAAGTGTAATGAGAAACAAGAAATAAAGCTGTAAAGTCTATTCAAGAACACTTGATGGCAAGATGACTGAGCAGGTCAGAGCTCTTTCCACCTGACAATGCAATCCTGAAAACCCGAGTTCTAAGGCAGAGACCAGCCCATCTTCCTGGAAGAGGCCCAGATCAACTGAACTGCCCAGAAAAGACACTCTCCAAACTTCTAAGCTTCCTGTAGGCTGTGCAACGTGCCCTGGGTTTCCAGTTTTGGTGAGCTGTCACCCATGCTGGGGTGGGCTTTGGTGATGCAGCTGACTTTCAGTCAGTTTTGTAAGTGACCCCTCATCCATATTTCTATCAGCAACCCTAACAAAACTCATTGGTTCAGTAAGTTAGACTTTGGGTACCCATATGGTGTAGGAGTTCCTTCTGTTTGTGTGTTGCTTTCATTGGTTAATGAATAAAGAAACTGCTTTGGGCCTGATAGGGTAGAACTTAGGTAAGCGGGGGGGGGGGGGGGGGGAAACAGAACTGAATTCTGGGAGGAAGAAAGCAGAGTCAGGAGAGAAGCCATGGATCCTACACCTGAGACGTATGCCAGTTAGAATCTCCGGTAAGATACTGCCACGTGGCGATACACAGATTAATGGAGATGGGTTAAACTAATATGTAAGAGTTAGCCAATAAGAAGTTAGAGCTAATGGGCAAGCAGTGTTTTAATTAATACAGTTTCTGTGTGGTTATTTCAGGGCTAAGTTAGCCGGGTGGCTGGGACAAACAAGCAGCCCCTCCTTGTAACACCCATACTTTGTTCTGTCATGGGTTCCCTATCTGGGCTGAGTAGACACTTGTTCATGGCTTTCCAGGAATAGTGTTACTCAACAAATAAATTCTCAGGAACTCAGTTAGACGAATTACTAATATATAGATTTCAAAAGGCAAAGCCCTGCCTGATCCAAGGCGGGTCCCTGAGAGAATGGTTGGAAAGAAAGGAGAGATATCTTTAAAGTTACAATCATCCTCACTGTTTTCTTCTCACTAACACTAGAGAAATGTTTTTCAGCTGAAAGACTGATTTGCCTTCAGTCCTTTCATCTTCCAGCAAAAGGTATGCCATAGCCATGTTCCCACAAATGTTCCTTTTTGCACCAACAGCCAGTGTAGTGAAGATAAGCGTGCCCGTCAGTTGTAGTTCAAATACATTATTAACATGACTTTCAGCTTCATTTGCTGAATCCACGATTCCTGTTGCAGCATGTCATGAAAAATAAATGAGCATGGTAATGGTTTCCTTCTTGCCGAATAAGATATTGAATAACAATCTAAACATTCTTTAATGCAGCAAAAGGTCTCAGGGATGGTTCTGGCATCTGGAAAGGAATCTTCTAGACTTGAGATGGAGTCCAGTAGACTCTTCCCATCAGCTAATATCAATCAGTCATGAGGAATCAGAATGGCTGGCAGGGCAGACACAGACATTACATCATCAGCTTGTTGCCAGAGAAACCAAACAGTGATAAGCTGCAGTTTATTGACAATGACTCATCGGACTCTGCTTGGCAACTGCCAGCTTAACTTCTGTTTTGAGCCTCAAAAACATTTCAAATCACTGAGTAAATAGCATTGCAAACTTAACATGCCCAGAACTAAAGGTATTTTGTATGTGTGTATGTTTGTGGGAGTTACCCATGTGGGTGCCCACATGTGCACATGTGTGAACATGTCAGGTGTTGGTCCTCAGGATGCCATGCTGTCCACCTGTGAGACGAGAGCTCTTACTAACTTGGAGCTCACCAAGTCGGCTAGGCTAGCAGTCCGCCAAGCCCCAGGGATCCTCCTGTCTCTGTCTAGGTGTTGGGATTATGATGGTACACTATCACATCACTCCTGACTTTTTTTTAAAGATTTGTTTATATTAGTTTTTTCCCACTTGTGTGTCTGCACATCACATGCCTGTAGTGCCTGTGGCAGCCAGAGAAGGCACTGGATCCCCTGGAACTGGAGTTACAGGTGACTATGGGCTGCTGTGTGGGTGCTGAGAACCAAATCCTGACCCCACTGGGAGAGCAGCCAGTGCTAGCCAGCATGTCAACCCCACTCTTGGCTTTCTTTATGTGGGTCCTGGGGATCAAACTCAAGTCTTTCTGCTTACAGGGTAAGCACTTTATGTCTGAGCTAGCTCCCCAGCACCCCAAATGGATGTTTTGGTTTTAATCTTCATTCTCATGTCTCTGTCTCAGTTTCTCCCTTTGCTGCCTTTCTGCTCCCTGGGTCCCTCAATATATTGCTTGCATCTAAGTTCTCACCTCAGACTCTGCATTTGAAGAAACCAATGACATGAAGAGGAAGAAAGCGTTCTTTCTTTTTTTTCTTCTTGTTTTTAAATTTTATTTTGAGACAGATCACGTAGCCCAGGTTGGCTTCAAACTTGCAAACATAGCCAAGGATAACATTCTGATCCTTGTGCCTCCACTTTCATATGCTGGAATTACAGGTGTGCCCCTCCACTTTCATATGCTGGAATTACAGGTGTGCCCTACTATGCCTAGTTCATGTGGTGCTGGGGTGAAACCTGTATAAAGAGACCACAGAAATGATTGCTGTATCATGGGAGGGGGTTATTGTAGATAAGAAAGAGCGGACATCCAAAGGCATCTGGAAGAATCCAGAGAAAACCAACCAGACTGGACACAACCAGGCCTAGGAAAGTGGGAAAAGCAGAGAAAGGAAGCGAGAGAATAGTGAGCAGCAAGAGCAAGGGTTGTAGTGATTAATGGGGAGAACATGGAGAATGAATGGGCACCTGGGAGGAGGGACCTCTGCGAATTGCTACAGCCTGGGAGATAACACAGCGGAGGAGGTGAAAGGCCAGGAATTAGCTGCACCTTTGAGATGTATAATAAGCACCTGTGGAAGGGAGCTGGAGGAGCCTGGAGGCTAGCCAGGGCTTTAATGTGCAACCACAGGTGCACGGCAAAGTCTTCCACTCGCTCCTTTAGGGGACTAGAACTCAATTCACGAGTTCCTGAGGAGTGCTGGCTTTTATCCAATGCAGGAAATCCTATAGTCCAGCTTAAGCTGAGCCCTGGCTGTCTTTCTGGGCGTCCTGAGACCTCACCGAGCCCAGTGCTTTGTGCGAGCCTGGGAAGTGTGCAACCACTGAGCCACATCTCAGCACCATAGAGCACTTTTGCAGAAATTGTGTGCGCAGTGTACACACAGCACAACCAACATCCAATCTGAAGGTGACTTGGAGACCAAGCACCCAGTGTGAACCCTCCTGGTCAGGAATTTTGTGTGTCAGAGGAAGCAAATTTCCTCTCCTTGGTGTCTACTGTTGTTCCGGTTACTCTGTAAAGACCCCAGTCAGGTGACCACCTACTGAGCCTGGCAGATGAGAGAGGACCTGTTATTCTTAAAGCTCTGTGGCTCTCACTAAGGACAAAAAAAAAAGTCTCCTTCAAGACCTACAGGGGCTCTGGGTCTTCCGAGAGGGTAGGTAGGGGGTGGAGCCAGAGTGGACTAGCTAGGTGACTCCATACTCAGCATACGCGCTGGAAACTGCTACTCACCAAAAGCTGCTGTCAGGTTTAAAGGAAACTCCAGTTCCACAAACTCCCAAAGTCAGTCCAATATCCAGAAATGAGCTCAAGATGGATTATAGGAGGATTTGTGGCAAAAGCCAGCATTCCTCAGGAACTTGTGAAACTGGTTCCAATTACTAAAAGAAGTCACTTTCCTTACCTCTGGCAGAAGGGACACAGGGCTACCTGTGGTCCCTATTAACTATCAAAGCCCATGCTGGCCTCCAGGCCCCCTCAGTATCAGAAATAACTGTGACACATTTCAGAGTGCATGTTAGTGTCCTCCCTTACTTCCCCTGTGGCCCCCAAGGGGTGTGGCACTGTGAGAAGGTGTGGCCTTGTTGGAAAAAGTGCATCTGTGGGGGCGGGTTTTGAGGCCTCCTATGCTCAAGCTGCTCCCAGTGTCACAGTTAACTTCCTGTTGCATGCAGGGTATAGGTAGGACTCTCAGCTCCTTCTCCAGCACTACGTCTGCTGCATGCCTCCATGTCCTGCCATGGTGATAATGGACTGAACCTCTGAACTGTAAGTGAGCCCCAATTAAACGTTTTACTTTGTAAGAGTTGCTGTGGTCAAGGCATCTATTCACAGTAATAGAAATCCTAACTAAGACACCTCCCCTAAACTCCCTCCAGCTCACATGCTTCCCCTTCCAGGCTGCTCATTCCCTTTATAACCTTGTCAACTTGCTATTCTCTCTCTCTCTCTCTCTCTCTCTCTCTCTCTCTCTCTCTCTCTCTCTCTCCCTCTCTCCCTACCTCCTTCCCTCCCATCCTACCCCCTCTTATTCTCCCTCCCTCTCTCTGTTATGGACTATTATTCTAACTAGGCAAAGACATGTTACATTAGTTTATGCTGTGGACTATGTGTTACATTTCTTTATGCTGCATTTGTTTAATGATGTAAGGATCTGTGTTTAATTATGTAAAGATGTGTGGCATTTGTTTCACTTGTCCTGCCTAAGACACCTGATTGGTCTAATTAAAAGAGCTGAATGACCAATAGCTAGGCAGGAAAACGATAGGTGGGGCTGGCAGGCAGAGAGAATAAATAGGAGAAGTCTAGGCTCAAAAAGGGGGAAGAAGAGAATGAGGAGGAGGAGAGGGATGTGCCGTAGGTCAGCCAGGCAGCTGTCAGCCAGCCAGACTGGAGAAGAGGTGAAAGTAATATATACAGAAGGAAGAAAAGTTAAAAAAAAAAACCCGAAGCAAAAGGTAAATAAAAAGAAATAGATTAAAGTTAAAAGAACTACCTGGAAATGAGCTTAAACTAGACCAAACTTCAAAACTAATAATAAGTTTCTGTGTCATGATTTGGGAGCTGGTGGTGGCCCCAAAAGCCTGTTCTTCTCTCCCTCCTTCCCTTCCTCCCTTCCTCCTTTCCTCCCTTCCTCCCTCCCTCTCCCTCCCTCTCTCTCCTCCAGCTTCTCTCACTATGTTTTCTCTGTTCTTCATTCTCTGCTATTCTTCCCTCTCTTGCAAATAGCCCTGACCATGTCTAATCTGCTGGCCATCTTCAGCCTACTTCTTCCTCTCTCTGCTGTGGACTTTTCCAGATGCCTCCAGTTGTTCTCTCTCTCACATCTCCAATAAAAACCTTCCCCTAAACCATGCCATGGTCATGTCACCAGTGCATACAGTTGTTGGGTCACACACAACCCTGTGGACACATGAGGTGATGTTAGATAGTTCCCAGCATTTCTACTGGAAATAAGATGATAACAGATTCAAGACACTTGTTAACAGAAAAATTTTAATATACAATACTGCAGAAAGGGGTACCAGCATAAAGAAAGGGAAAAAATGGCTTATGAGCCAATTTGGCTAAAATAGTGGTTTTTAAAGTCCCCCAATGTGAGAAATGCTTGGTCCCCCCCCCATAGCAGAAACTTGCCTCCTTCCCGATTTCCCCATCCTATTTGTTTAGGACAAAGCCTTATCTAATGAATCATTTAGGGTTTGAGACTATCTCATTCTCTTATCATGGGCTTAGTCATGTAGCAGACTCCTGTAACTTTCTCAGAGTTCTGAGATAAGAAAGGACAGCCACCAGGCTGGGGAGAGAAGGACCTAGGGCCTCCTCCATATCTGTGACTCTTATTAATGCTAAGCATAGCTCATAAAGAAAATGTACCATAGCAATTTATTTCTTTCATTTCCTAATTATGACCTGCCTATCATTGTGACCCTTTAAGGAAAACAGTTTGTCAGCCCCGAGGAGGGAGAAGCAGTGGTTGGTCCTTCTGGTGATGGAGGCCAGGGTAGGTAGAGAAGGCTTTGCCCAAACACCTCAGTCAGAGTTGGGGAGTATGTCACCCATGTCAATCAAGGCCCAGTAGATGTATGAGCTAGCTGTGGCAGCTGAGATAAGGGAACAGCATCCTGCTGCCTGCCTCCCTGATTGGAAAATGATGCTGTAGCCAGCTACCTGGGAGCATCTGGAGCTTGAGTGAGTTCAGTACCAGATATGCCCCTGGTTCCTCCCGTGCTGGCATCAGCTCAGGGCTATAGTACACCCATCCTTGTGGTTTTGTATTGGTGTTTCTACACCAGGGTACTAAGGCTCAACTCATGTCAGATGTACATTTCTGGGGAAGTGTGGCTGACTCTGACCCTTGACCTCAGGTCTGCTCCAGGCCACTTCAGTCCCTCTGTGCTGCTGTGTAGTAGAGCCAGGAGTTAGCTGTACTGCAGGACAAGCCATCTGATATGACGACAGGAACATTGGAAGTCACCAGTGTTGAAAGAGAGGCTGTCATTCAGTCCTCAGAGGACAGCACAGGCAGGCAGAGGGTTTGAAAAGAATGAACGCGATGTTGCTTTTGGTTCCACCTCCACTGATGGAAACACTTGTCTTGAGAGCAATTATTTCGTACATTTATCTATCTCTGTGGGGAGGGGGCTGCCACACATGTTGTGCTGTGCTTGTAGGGCTTAGAAGACAACTTGTGGGTGTCAGCTCTCTCCTATCATATGGGACCTGGGACCCAACTCAGGTCGACAACCTGGCAGGAAGTGCCTTTACCCACTGAGCCATCTTGATGGATCCTGGAGCAATTTCTATGAGGAAAACATCTTGGGACTTAGATTAGCCTAAATCAAGTCTGAACTTAGACTCTTAGTCCTAAACTAAGGAGGGTGGGGTTGAATGGCCCCTTTAAATTTACATGTTAGGTTATTTCTGGGCTGTTTGTGTTCTGGTCTGATGCTGTGATGGGAGAATAGAGGAAAGGCTACAGTTTTTTCCTGGTACCCATTGCCACACGCTGCGGACATTGGCATAACACTCTCAAGATGGAATGTCTCCACCCAAGAAGGGGAACTCCTGAAATAATGTTTTAAACAAAATTTAAAAGTCAGAAAAAAAGGAGAGTAAATGAAGTAGAAATTAGACCAAAGCAGAACTTGGTTTAGCAGCAGAAAAAACTATCTAATAATCAAAGTTTTAGATCATAGATATAATCCTATAAGTAACTGGTGGTCTAGCACCAAACATACTTAGTTCGTGCAGTAAGGACACAAGCCTTTATTGTCTAGTAATACACTGAACCAAAGGCAACACCATGCTTGTTGTTTCTGTAAGTGGCCACAAGATGGCAGCATCAGAGGATTCCCAAGCAGATAACCAGAAGAAAACCTACGTTCCCAAAACTTTATTCAGATCTTTAGTTATCAAACTACGTGCTGTGTCTGCTAACACAAGCCTTTATAGGCTTATGATTGCCAAACCCACTGAAAAGTGAAGAAGCGAGAAGAGAGCATCGCATCCTCTGGAACTGGAGGTCCAGGCAGTCGTCAGACCCTTAGGTGCATTCTGGGACCCAAACTCAGGTCCCTACAGGGGCCACACATGCTCTTCACCACCCAGCCGTCTCTCCAGTCCCAAGCTGACATATTTTAAAGATGTTCAAGCAGTTCTATGGAAAGATCCATGTGGCTCTTCATCGTCCCACAATGTCTTGCCAGCCATACCTGTGAGACATCTTAGAAATAGACCCTCTGGAAGATTCACCCTCAGGTGACTACCACTGAAGGCAGGCAGCTTGGCTTTACTGCAGCCATCTTGAGTTACAACCACTATGATTCCCCTTGAGTAATTCTGAACAATTTTTCCTGAGCAGTTTCCCAGCAAATCATGAATGAATAAGTGACTAGAGTTTTCTGGGGCTTTACAGGCAGACTCTGACTCTAGGAAAGCACCCAGCTCTTCATGCCATCTTCTGACAAACCAGGAACATCCCCATGCAGGAAGAAATCACTCTGTCCTAACCTACGCTATGATGATGTCTTCTCAGACATGGGGATCCAGCTCACGCTGTTGTCACTCTGGACTACACCTCCACAGATGTCCCTGTCAGTCACACCCTGCACAGTCCTAGCCTTGTTTGACTGCTTTTCTGCAGTCTCATGACAGGTTGGGGCTGGTCTCCCCAACAACAGTACTAAGGACCATCTCATCGCAGCCCCAAGGAAGATCTAGCTCTGGGCTGAGGATGGAGCTCAGTTGGCAAAGGGCTTGCTTGGCGTGCACAATGCTGTAAGTTCAGTCCCCAGTACTGCATAGACCATACAAGCCATGTGTGTTGGCATACTCCTGCAATCCCAGCGCTCGGGGTGGAGGCAGGAGATCAGAAGTTCAAGGTGATGTGTGGCTGAGACCTGCCTGGGATACACGAGACCACATGTCAATAAGAAGAGACCCATGCCATGGCTGTCAGCTCTGCTGTACTCCTGACCACTGACGCTGCAAGGTAGCACTTTTTGTCTTGAGCTATTAAGTTTTGGGGTAGTCTAAAAAACTCCCCAAATGCCAGCCTCCCTGGTCATATTTACACTTCAGCTACTGTATTCTTCTCAAAGCCCTTTGCCCTGGCTCTTTCTGCCTGGAATCCTCTGCCCAAATAGCCCACTGTTGAGTATCTCTCTTCAGGTCGTTTCTCTCCTTCCACCAGATGGGGCCTGGGGAGCGGACTCAGGTTTTTGGCTTGGTGGCAGGCACCTTTGCCAGCTGAGTCATCTCACCAAGCTCATTCTGACACTTCTGACATTCATTTCCCATTCAGTTCCTTTCTTTCCCTTGTAACTTTCTGGTAACTTGTAATCATGTTAGTTGGAATTAGTGACACATGCTTGCAATCCCAGCCTTGGGAGGCTGAACCAGGAAGGCATGACTTCAAGGTTATCTTCAGCTGTTTAAGATCCTGTCTCAAAAAAACCTTTATCATCTCATATAATCTATTTATTTATATTTATTGTCTCTCCTTTTTGTTTTTTGTTTTCAATTTGGTTTTCTCAAGTTAGGGATTTTCTACATAGCCCTGACTATCCTGGAACTAGCTCTATAGACCAGGCTGTCCTCAAACTCAGAGGTCTGCCTACCTCTGCCTCCTGAGTGCTGGGATTAAAGGCATGTGCCACCACCGCCCAGCTTGTCTCTCCTTTAACCAAAATGTCAATTCTGCGAAGATAAGGATCCTCATGTTTCTTTTACTCAAGAAGGCAAACATCTCTGTGTTAATTTTCTGTCTACTTGACCCAAACTAGAGTTATCTGGGGAGCCTCAGTTGAGAAAATGCTTCCATATCATTGGCCTGTAGGCAAGTCTGTGAGGCATTTTCTTGGTTAACGATGCAGGGAGGACCAGCCCAGTGTGGATAGTGCCATCCTTGGTCAGGTGGTCTTAAGTTGTATAAAAAAGCAAGACAAGCCAGACAAGAGGAGCAAGCCAACCAGCAGTGTTCCTCCTGGTTTCTGTTTAAGTGTCTGCCTTGACTTCCCTCAGGGATGCATTGTGACCTGAGATGTGTGAACCAAATAAATCCTCTCTCTCCAAGGTCCTTTTGGTCGTGGTGTTTATCCCAGCCAGAGAAAGACAACTAGGAAAGTCTCTTGGGGTGGTTCCAGGCACACCTGAGACACACCCTGAGATTTCTCCCAAGTTCTCCTGTGCCTTGAGAGAACCCTTCCCTAATCCCTGAGCCCAAATGTTATGTCTACTTCAGAGACCACACAACTTGGAGGTGAGAAGACAGCCTGAGGTACCCCTGAATGGGAAGGAGAACACCCCAGATTTGAGGCAGAGGAAGTGAATCTGGGTCAATCGGCAACTTCCTGGTTCTGCAATCCTGGGCAAGTCACCCCTCTTTCCCGTGGTTCCCTTTCCTGTAGTGAAATTAGTGTTTGCCTCTCCTAGGCTGCAGGAATGTGGTGGAAATCACCTTCCTGTAAAGTTGCATGCCTCAGTGACCCCAGGAAAAGACGTGCCTTCTACCTCACGATGCCCCAAGTCTACCTCCGCAACTGCCAGCTGAACTTTGTGGTAAAATTTCTGCCACAAAGAGAATATGTTTCAAAGACCTTGGGAGCACCTGGTAGAAGAAAAAAGAAATGATTTCACCAGAAGGGTGAGAGGCATCCACAGAGGTGAAGGAGGAGATATAAAGGCTAAACCCAGAGGAACCCAGACTTTGAGAGGCTCAGCCACTCCCCAAAGTCCTAGTAGACCCTCTAGACCACAGCAGGACTTTCAACTCCTAGACCAGCAGTTTTCATCACCCCATCTTCCCCCTACCTCTTTTTAAGATGTGTGCCTGTGTGTGTGCATTCATGTGTGTGCGTGTAACTACAGAGTCCAGACATGGTTCATCGTGTGTGTGTATGTGTGTGTGTGTGTGTGTGTGTGTGTGTGTGTGTGTGTGAGAGAGAGAGAGAGAGAGAGAGAGAGAGAGAGAGAGAGAGTGAGTACAGAGGCCAAGCATGGTTCATCACGTGTACGTGTGTGTGTGTGTGTGTATGTGTGTGTGTGTGAGTATGGAGGCCAGACATGGTTCATCATGTGTGTGTGTGTGTGTGTGTGTGTGAGAGAGAGAGAGAGAGAGAGAGAGAGAGAGAGAGAGAGAGAGAGAGAGAGAGAGAGAGAACGGAGACCAGGCATGGTTCATCATAGGCAATTTTCCTCCACTTCTTTGATACAGGGTCTCTCATTGGCCAGGATTTCACCAAGAAAGCCAGGCTGGTAGGTCATCAAGTCCTGAGCAATCCACCTGTCTCTGCCTAGCCAGCACTGAGATCACAAGGGCACACCATCTTGCCTGGCTTTTTTAAAATGTAGACTTGGGGGATGTAACTCAAGTCCATGTGCTGGGTAGCTAGCATTTTATTAAATGAGCCATTCCTCAGCCCCACTCTGTCTTCCCGAAGAGAACACAGTCAACAATATCAGGCCCAGTTCCTCAGCTCCTTAGGAAGCTCATGGGCTGTCACAAGTCTGGTTTCCAAGGACAGGATGCCATCCTAGGTTATGGCCCCAGCTCTGCTGCTCACTGGGGTACCTGCCCCTTCCTAGCTCTCTGGTTTAGACCATTTCCCTCTCAACACAGTAGCAGGAATTTAGGCCCCTTAATCTTCCCTTGTAGAGTTTACCGGCTTTGTTTCAGGTTTTTTAGCGTGTAACAGTAGGCTGGGCCCTGGGACGCCTCTGAACCACAGTATTCTGGTTGAGCTTGTGTGCACACGCAGGGCTAGCCTGTGGCTTTGGATCTGCACTTTAGTGGCAATAGCCCTAACCCTAACTTAATAATTGATTATTAACTGTTTGGACTAAAATGTTATAGTTTTATTGATAAAAACAATGACAGTATCTATCCTCTATTGTTTGTTATGTGCTAGTGACTATATTAAATCAAGTCAGGGACCACTTAAGGGTAAGGAAATTGGTCACATCCAAGCAGTGATGTAACCAAATTTCAAACGTAAGAGAGCTAACTCCAGAGTCCACCCTGTCCTCTGCAATCACACTGCTCTGGATCCTCCTCCTCCACAGCTCTCCTTTCCCAGGTTCCCAGCTCTTCTGTAGGTGGTGTCCTGCTCCACCCACACTGGCTGTGCTAGAACTTCTCTTGTGCTGAACAACATAGAACTCCAGTGGAAGCACAATGAGCAGTCCCCATAAAAATCTACCTTTGGCCAGGTAGGCAGTGGTGCACACGCCTTTAATCCCAGCACTTGGGAGGCAGAGGCAGGTGGATCTCTGTGAGTTTGAAGTCAGCCTGGTCTGCAGAGAGAGTTCCAGGGTGGACACCAAAGTTACACAGAGAAACCCTGTTTTGGGGGAGGAATTCCACCTCTGAGTGCTGGGAGAGGACAGTGTGGGTGAGGAGGGTCGATTTTCTGATGAATCAGTGGGCCGCTCTGAGTGGAACCAAGCACATTTCTACTGTGTCGCCCTTTTTCCATGATCGCTGTTCAGTGATCGGATATTTGAACACCTCTCCTGACTTGCCCACCACCTCCCCTCCCCTCCCACTCTCCTGACATGTATGTCCATGGAGCACACATGTATACACATGCATACACACAGAGAGAGCAGCCAAGTGATGCAGAAAAACACATTTTAGGGACAAGAAAGCTCAAAGAGATGCTAGAGGCTTGGAAACAGAGAGATGGAAGGGGATGACATCCAGAGGAAGGAATGTTGCTCTCCCAGCCTCCAGGGTGGGTGTGGGGTGTCGGGTGTGGGGTGCAGGGAGCAGGAAGGCCTCAGGGAAATATGGCCCTGGGTATCAAATTAGTAATCCAGCTCTGCACGTTCCTAGAGGATTAGAAGCCAGGGATGTTCCCAGCAGCACGTCCAGGTACCAAGGCTGTCCATCTCAGGATCTCAACTGATGTGAGCATAGCTCAGCAGAAGGTCTTATTTCCAAAGCCTTGGTAGGTCAGGCCTGTATTACCCATTGCTGTGGTTAAGGTCACATGGCTTTCAGGGAGAGACACTTGGACTAACTCAAAATAAGGAGAAAAAAAGGATTACTGGAAAGCTCAGGGTCTTTTATGAGACCGGTGAGACAGGTGAACAACCACAGATCAGCAAAGAAACCGTGAGCGGGTGGTCATATTGTCACTAACGTGATTTTGTGTCAGTGTGCCTGGGCTCTCTGGCTCTGGGCCAGGAGAGTCAGCTCCCCAGGAACAGAGAGAGTCTGGTGAGAGTGACTAAGAGTGCTTTCAAGGGGCAACCTGAAAGGGAGCAAGGGAAATGGCACCAAGCAAGCCTGGATCCAGCCTGTTCGCCCCTGAGACCTGCAGAGAAAGCAGCTAGACAAGAGCTACCTGCCAGGCACTGTGGGGGCAACAATGTACCCCACCCACATCGACCACCACTGGCTAGGGGCTGTCTCAGTTGGGGACATATGTTTTCAAGCATTTGCAGAAAGGGCAATTTGGTAAAAATTTGGTAAAAAGAGGTACTCATGACCTTTATCTATCTGTCAACACTCACAGCGGCAGCTGAGACCCTGGGTCCCATTTCCAGGCCCACTCCAATCTTTAGGATTTCACTAATATGTAGCTAACTTAGGAAAACTAAAAAAAATTTATTACATTTTGGTGCTATTAAAAATGCTACCAGTGGACTGGGGAGATAGTTCAGTTTCTAACGTGTGCCACCAGTGTGGTGGCATGCAACTGTAACCGCAGTGCTGGGGAGGCAGAGGAAGGTGGATGCCTGAAACTCGTTGGTCGGCTAACTTAGCCTACCTGGTGAGTTCCAGGTCAGAGAGAGATCTTATCTTACAAACCCTGTGGATGACACCTGAGGAGCAGCACCTAAGGCTGTCCTCTGGCTTTCACAGGCACACATATGTGTGTGTGTACCTACATACACCTACACACAAAGAGAAAGCATAGAGGTACATAGTGAGAATACTGTAATCCTAGTATTCAGGAAGTTGAGGCAGGAAGAACATGAGTTCAAGGTCAGCTTGGAACATACAGTGAGACCCTGTCTCAAGGAAATCAATCCAAGGGGCCAGCATGCCCAGCAGTTACCAACACTTACTGCTTTTGCAGCGGACCCAGGTTCTGCTCCCCATTAGCTATAGGGTGGCTCATAATCCCTGAGACTCCAGTTCTGGGGGCTGACACCCTCTTCCACTCTCCAGGATCCATAGTCTCTTTTGCTCCTGTACCCATGTGATTCACACACATACAAAGAAATCAATAAATCTTTTATTAAAAAGTCCCCAGATAAATAAGTTAACTAAAAGGTACCATTTTAAACATTCCACATTCCCTTTTTGTCATTATGGGATGAAAATGGACACTGACATTTGAATTACTATTTGTCATGTGTTATGAAATATTCTTTTTCTTTATTTTATTCTTTGTAGTGCTGGGAATTGAACCCAGGGTCTTCATGAATGCTAGGCAAGGGCTTTACCACTGAGCTACATTCCCGGTCCTTTTCTTTTCTTCTTCTCCTCTTCCTCCTTGTTTTTCAAGACAGGCTTTCTCTGTGTGGTCCTGGCTGTCTTGGAACTCACTTTGTAGATCAGGCTGGCCTCAAACTGACAGAGATTCCCTGCCTCTGCCTCCTGGGATTAAAGGTATGAGCTACCACTGCCTGGACTCAGTCCATTCCTTTTGATTAAAAATTTATAATGTCAAAATGATTCTTATGTTACAGTTCATACAAAAAGAGATGGTGGCCAGATTTGTCCCATGGGCCACAGTATGCTGATGCCTGCTCTCATGATACAGAAGAAACACTGGCTTTTAACATTGAGATTACAAGACACTGTTTACAGAGACTAGAGTAACTTATTGTCTCCTAAACTAATGAACGTATATACAAGGATATACCTATAAAACATCAAACCAGTATGAGTTTCTTGCTTTTCTATTTCTAAAGGTGCGCTTATTTTTGTGTGTGCCTCTTTGTGATTAATTTGTGCCCCTTGCATGCAGGTGCTAGAAGAGGTCGGGGGGTGGCAGATCCCTGGGACTGGAGCTCCGGGAGGGAGGAGTACTCTGGTTCACATCTCTCAACCAGAGTTACGTCCATAAAATACAGTCACACAATTCAAGAACCGGGGAGTGAGTGAATCCGCTTGCCCAGCTGAAGACGGCAGTGTCTCTCAGAGGATGTCTCCGGCTGCCACCTCAAGCTCCATGTGCCAGGCTTTCCTCTTTCTTCCCCCTGCCACCGAATGACTAGGGATCAGCGTGATCTCAACACTGGTTGATTGACCCGTGTGACAGTAGCCTTTGTAGAAGCTGGGGGCCTGCTGAGCCCAGAAAGTTTCAAAGCTATGCCCTTGAGAAACAATGCCCTTATCAACTTCATTGCCGTCTACAGGTTTGTACGTGGTGTCTTTGTATCTAATAAAACCCGGCCTGATGACGGTGGCCCAGTTCAAGCCAGGCTGCATCTACTACTGCCTTGATGGCTTGCTTGGTGACAGGCAGGCCATCCACAAGAGGTCACACTTGGTGGTGGATACTGTGCATCTCTGCTCAGTGGGTCTGCAGAAGAAAGGGAAGGAGCCTTGCCTCAGTAATGGATGTTTGGACACATGAACCCAGTGCCGATAATCTCAGGGTCTTGACTTTGTGAGTCTGAGTTGCAGAAATAAAATATCAAAAGCTGGGTAGTTTATCAGCAAAAGAAATGTATTTTTTACAATTCTGGAAACTGGGAAGCTCACAATGGTGCACCAGCAGGTTTGGTGTCTGGCTAAGAAGGCCCATTTTTAACAGCCAGCTGTTGTCTGACTCAGTGACAGCTCTTCTTAGGTTCTTTTATAAGGGCTTTGCCACCATAACCTGATCACCTCTAAGGGTTCTATGACTAAGTGGCATCTCTTTGGTGCTTAGGATTTTAAATTTTGAGTATAAAGACAGAAATATTCAGACCACAGCATCATTATAATTTTTCCTTAAAAATGAATTCATCTGACTACAGGTAAAAATATTTCATTTTGGGATAATTAAAAAAACAAAAATTAAAACAACCAGCAACTTCACTCCTTAAATATTTTATTTTTAATTATGCATACGAGTGTGTGAAAGTCTTAGTGCACATGAGCACAGCATCAGTGGGGACAAAACATGGTGTTGGAGACTCTGGAGCTGGAGTTCCAGATAGTTCTGAGCCCCACACAGCGGTTAGAAGCCAAACTAGAGTTCTCTACAAAAGCAATCTAAGCTCTTAACCAACCGCTGATGGCTCAATCCCCAGAAATTCCATTCATTAAGGTTGATATCCAAGTGTCTTAGATTATGTAGAATACACTGTCCAGTAAACAGCTTTGTCCATCCAAACACATATCCTGCCATTCCTGTAATAGAAAATCTAATAGCTGCATTCCATCTTTTCATTATTATGTCCCATTTTAAGTACCCAAACCCACTTTCTACAATGCTGGTGACTGGGACCACAGAGTGGAAGTTGACAACCATCCCACTACGCGCCCAGCAGCAGCATATAACGTTATTCTAGAAACCATTCACTTCCTTCAGCCTGACAATATGCCCGTCTTCCTCACTGACTGCCAAGCACTTCTTAGAACAGAGAGGAAATGAGGGGGCATCTCCAATTCCAGAGACCGTCTCCAGTTCTCTTTGTACCAAAGCGGCAGGTGTTCTACAGCAAGTTCTTTTCTCTACTTTAGTTTGGCAACTTTTCAGAGAGGTATACATTGCACATTGATACCTACTCCCGTCTCTCCCTTTTCACACCCCTACCCCTCTCATTTGTTCCCTTTGTTCCCTAGATAATTTTACTTATATTTTCATTGATAGATGCATGATTTCATGTAACTATAAAACACTCAGGAGCCATAAATGAGAGAAAAGATATAACACATGCCATTCTGGGCCTAGCTTAACTGGTTAATGTAACCTCCAAACAGTTGCAGATAACTTCCTGTAAGTAGCATTGCTTGTTTGCTTTTTATTATTTTGTTTGTTTTTTCAAGATAGGGTTTCTCTGTGTGTCTCTAGCTGTCCTGGAACTCACTCTGTAGACCAGGCTGCCCTCAAACTCACAGAGATCTGCCTGCCTCTGCCTCCTGCGTGCTGGGATTAAAGACGTGCCACCACCGCTTGACTAACTTCACTCTTCTTTATGGCTAAGAAAAAAATTCCTTTATGTCTATAAACTATGTTTTCTGTGTTTACTCCTCTGTTGTTGGACAAAATGGTTGGTGGTATCTGCAGCAGATTTTCAACAAAATGGTGTTGCGTGAAGTGGGTCGCACACCACATGGAGGAAACAGCTTCTAGAATAAAGGGGACGCAGTGACGCTGGGAAAGAACATCTCTGTAGATGCAGTCTCAAGATTCTACTGGGCAACGTCCTCGCTGATCCACTGTCTTCTGTGGTGGTTTCCCAGGCCTCTAAGCCAGCAGCCACCCTGTCCCCAGGGCACTGAAGAAAAGCAAATGAATACTTTCCTGCAAACTGACAATAGGAAAGAATTATGAAGACAAGAAACAACCTGCACGGCCAGGTGGAGTGTTTTGGAAAGACAAGTGCTGAAATACTGACCTTTCCAGATGGTTAACTTCTACAGTCAGTGTTTAGTTTTCTAGTGACACACAGCAGGGACAACTCATTAGCAGCCTGATGAGTGAGCACGGAGCACGAAGGAAGTGTCAAGGCAGAGTTCTCCTTCTCCTTCTCCTTCTTTCCCTTTCTCATTTCTGTGATCAGACACTTGACAGAACACACACGGGAGGAGGGAATTCTCTGGCTTATGCTTTAAGGGGACTCCCTGATGGCAGAGTTCGTGGTGGAGGATGTGTGTGGTCTGGGCTCTTCTCATCCTGGTGGACCAGGCAGAACAGGGCTCAGCTGGAACTTCAAGGCTGACTCCCAGCAGCTTGTGTCAGTCACCTAGGTACCTTCTCTCTCTAACATTCCAAAACCTATTCAAACCACACCCCAGCTGGGAACCAAGTACCTATTCAGACCACAGTAGTCTTCTTCAAGACAGGCTGGTTTGGAATTGAACACCCTCTTCCTCAGCCTCCCCAGGGTTGGGATTATAAATGTGCCGCCACACCCCAGGCTTAAGGAAGTTCAGGCTTTTGTGTGACTGGCATAGCAGGCATTGTTTCTGACCATCCATCCACTTTCTTTCTTCTTTCTTTCTTTCTTTCTTTCTTTCTTTCTTTCTTTCTTTTTTTTTGAATTTTCGAGACAGGGTTTCTCCGTAGCTTTTTGGTTCCAGTCCTGGAACTCGCTCTTGTAGACCAGGCTGGCCTCGAACTAACAGAGATCCGCCTGCCTCTGCCTCCCGAGTGCTGGGATTAAAGGCGTGTGCCAGCACTGCCCGGCCATCCATTTTCTTTTCTTTCTTTTTTTTGGTTTTCCAGACACGGGTTCTTTGTGTAGCATTGGCTGTCCTAGAACTAGCTTGGTAGACCAGGCTGGCCTCAAACTCACAGAGATCCCCCTGCCAAGTTCTGGAATTAAAGGCGTGCATGCCAGTCTGTCTTGAAGAAGAATATTGTGGTTATAGTATGAAGTATAATATGAAGTAGCAATGAAATAATTTTATGATTGGGGTCACCACAACATGAGGAACCTAATTAAAGAGTCACAGTTTCAGGAAGGTTGAGAACCACTGTCCTGAAAGACAGGGAAAGTAACCCACTCAGTGGGAAAGGAACACTATGTCGGTCTGTGGGGGGGGGGGCGCTCCTAGGAGAATCTCTTTCCTCAGAGATCAGAGTGTGTGCAAAACTGAATTACCGAGAACTTTCTTGGTGCCTCAGGAAGTCTGAGAATAAAGCCAATATGAAGGCGCCACGGGGTTTTTTGTTGTTGGCAGAAGGTTCTTTTACCTGACCTGAATTGACCACAAGTTGCAATAGATTGAAAATTCTACCTCTGTCTTTATTTTCCCAGGACACTTCAATGTGTCCAAATGAAATATTTGTAAGAAAACTGAAATCTGGGTGTAGTGATCATCATAAGCTCGGGGCCAGCTTGGACTACACAGTGAGACCAGGCTAGGGATACAGAATGAGACTCTGTCTTAAAAAAACAAAAGTTGACCTTCTATAAAAGTAGTAGAAACAAAAAGCTCTATATTTAGGTATTTAATTTTATTCTATGTACATTGTAAATATATCTTAGGGACATGGTGTTATGGTGTGTAAAAAATAGATCTTTCCTCAAAAACCATATAATCTTGGGAAAACAAAACCAGTATTTTAAGGGGGGGGGCAGAGAGATGGCTCAGCAGCTAAGAGCATTGGCTGATTTTTCAGAGGATCTGGGTTCAACTCCAAGCACCCACATGGTTGCTCACAATTACCCATAACTCTAGTTCCAGGGGACTCAAGACCCTATTTTGCTCTCCATGGGCACCAGGCACCCATCTGGTGAACAGACATGCATGCAAGCAAAACTTATACACAAAACAAATTTAAAAAATATTAAAAAGAGAACAGTTGAGCAATATGTTGTACACTTTAATCTCGACACTCAAGAGGCAGAAGTAGGTGGGTCTCTGTGAGTTCAAAGTCAGCTTGGTCTACAGAGTGAGTTCCAAGTCAGCCAATACTACATAGTGAGACCTTATCTCAAAAAAACAAATGAACAAAATTAAAGTATAAACCCTTTTGAAAACAAGTGAACTGAAGGTAGTAATTATATTAATATATAATTATATATCACATTACTATTTAATTATATATTAACTATATTACTATATATAAAAATCTGAATGAACATAAAGTAATTGATAACTATCTACAAACAACCACCTACACCAAAAAGTGAGAGGCCTTAAACCTTCAACAGCTCCACTTAATTCTCAAGGTACTGCTCATATTCCTAACATGCCTATGTTTACATTTCCTGTCTAGGTGTTTCATGAGTTGGTGACTTGTGTATTGTGGATTTGACATTCCTGCTCAGATGTCTACCAGGTATCCGGAGCTCATAAAGTCTGGGGAGATTATTTCTCTAAATCTTGCAGACGTTCCCAGACTTCCAAACTTCAGCCGACGGCAATCCAATCCTTCCAGTCATGCAAGGTCTAAAAGCTCAAGTGTTATCTATTGCCCTTTGCCTCACACCCTGAATCTATTCTCCAAGCAAATCTTGCTGTCTGCATTCAAAATCTCTGTAGAGTGAAGCTGCCACTTCTAACCCTGAGTTACTGGGACAGCCTAACTGTTTTTCCTGCTTTCATTCTTGCTGCCCTAAGTCTATTTATAGCAAATCTGCTAAAACAGTCCTGCCTGTGGATGTGACCAGAGAGACGAGACTCTTCTACAGGGCCCAGACATAGTGGCTGAGTAGAACAAGTCATGGCTCATTTTGATGCTGGACTGTTAGGGTTGATAAACTGTTTCAAAGACTATTTCACTACCTGGGGAAAACAGCATGCTAAGTGAAAGCTAAACGCAGAGTCTTACTGCACTAGATCCTTCCCCAGGGATATCATGTGTAAGTTAAATGATATGTTTAATATCTTATATAAAACCTATAATGTGTAAGTTGTGTCCCTATCTCTCCAGGATGTTCTTCTCTGCTTCAAACCAGCTTTCCATGCTTCCTGACTGACGCCCTTCTCAGCTGCCCTCCCCTATTTCCACCTCTCACCTTTCTGTTGTGGCTGGGCTCCCCAATGTTTCTCTGCCTATTGGTTGGAATATGGTTTCTCAAGATATGTAGCCCTAGCTGTCCTGGAACTAGCTCTGTAGACCAGCCTGGCCTCAAACTCACAGAGATCTGACTGCCTCTGCCTCCCAAGTGCTGGGATTAAAGGTGTCACCCTGATGTAGAAATATAGTGTCCTATCTTTTTTTTTTAAAAAAAAGATTTTATCTATTTATTATGTATACAGTATTCTGTCTGCATGTATGTCTGCACGCCAGAAGAGAGCATCAGATCTCATTACAGATGGTTGTGGCCACTATGTGGTTGCTGGGAATTGAATTCAGGCCCTTTGGAGGGGCAGCCAGTGCTCTTAACCACTGAGCCATCTCTCCAGCCCCCATATCTTACCTTCTTTTTTTTTTAATTGATAAAAGGAGAATAAAGAAAAGAAAGAAAAAAAAACAAATTTCCACCTCCTCTCAGCCTCCCATTTCCCTCCCCCTCCTCCCATTCTTCTCCCCCTCCTCCCACCCCTCTCCCCTTCCCCCCACTTTTCTCCCCCTCCCTCTCCAGTCCAAAGAGCAGTCAGGGTTCCCTGCCCTGTGGTAAGTCCTAGGTCCTCCCCCCTCCGTCCATATCTAGGAAGGTGAACATCCAAACTGGCTAGGCTCCCACCAAGCCAGCACATTGCGTTGGATCAAAACCGCGTGCCATTGTCCTTGGCGTCTCATCAGCCCTCATTGTTCGTCATGTTCAGAGAGTCCAGTTTTATCCCATGCTTTTTTTGGTAACAGTCCAGCTGGCCTTGGTGAGCTCCCAGTAGATCAGCTCCACTGTCTCAGTGGGTGGGTGCACCCCTCGTGGTCCCGACTTCTTTGCTCATGTTCTCCCTCCTTCTGCTCCTCCTTGGGACCTTGGGAGCTCTATCCAGTGTTCCAGTGTGGGTCTCTGTCTCTATCTCCATCCATCGCCAGATGAAAGTTCTAGGATGATATGCATGATATTCGTCAGTATTGCTCTAGGATAGGGTCATTTCAGGTTCCCTATCCTCAGCTGCCCAAGGAACTAACTGGGGGCCTCAGCTTGGGCACCTGGGAGCCCCTCTAGGGTCAAGTCTCCTGCCCATCCTAAAGTGGGTCCTTTAACTAAGAAATGGGGTTCCGTGCTCCCCTATCCAACCTTCCTTTATCCCGATCCTCCTGTTTCCCCAAGTCCCCCCTCCTTTCCTTCTACCTTTTCTCTCCCCATCTCCCCTTATCCCCATCCCACCCCACCCCCAACATCCCACTTTTCTCCCCGGCAATTTTGTCTACTTCCCTTATCCAAGAGGATAACTATATGTTTTTCCTTGGGTTCACCTTCTTACTTAGCTTCTTTAGATTCGCCTATTGTAGACTCCGTGACCCCTATTTATGGCTAGAAACCAATTATGAGTGAGTACATCCCATGTTCATCTTTTTGGGTCTGGGATACCTCACTCAGGATAGTGTTTTCTATTTCCATCCATTTGCATGCAAAATTCGAGAAGTCATTGTTTTTTACCGCAGCGTAGTACTCTAATGTGTATATATTCCATACTTTCTTCATCCATTCTTCCATTGAAGGGCATCTAGGTTGTTTCCAGGTTCTGGCTATTACAAATAATACTGCTATGAACATAGTTGAACAAATGCTTTTGACATATGATAGAGCATCTCTTGGGTAAATTCCCAAGAGTGGTATTGCTGGGTCGAGGGGTAGGTTGATCCCGAATTTCCTGAGAAACCGAAACACTGACTTCCATAGTGGTTGCACAAGATTGCATTCCCACCAGCAATGGATGAGTGTACCCCTTCTTAAAGAATAACTCTTCCACCCTGAGTACGCCCTTCTTTGCTTCTCCAGTCAACTCTCTTAGGACATCTAGTTTTCTTTCTAACCCTAACCTCTCTATGCCTCTCTCTTCCCTGTCCAAGATGAATGCAGCCATTTAAAAATTCATTTGCTATTGTTTGTGTATGATGTGGATGTGAGCAGGCTGCCTGTGAGAGTGGAGGTCAGAAGATATGGGTGCTAGGCAACAAACTGATTAGGATTGTACAGTAAGTGCTTTTACACTCCGAGCCATCTTGAAACACTCCCTCCCTATTTTTTTTGGAGACAGGATCTTGAGACTGGCGTTGAGCTCATGGGTCCTCTTTCCTTAGCCTCCTAAGTGTTGCAGTGCTGGGATCATAAGTGTGTGCTCTACACCTGACACGCTGTATTTAGGTAGGAACCACATATTTTTGTGCCTTCATGACAGTGCACACCTACTAATAGTTGCTGGGCTGTAAAGTTGTTTTGTAAAATTGACTCTCTTACAAGACAGCGGGTCTCATGAAAACAAAGAACAACAACAAAACCCTGCATCTTTCCTCCTTCCCCTGGATCTCCACTTCCATTTAGGAAGTGTCCAGAGCATAGTAAGAATATCACAGTCATTTCAAGTGTATTTGGGGGTTGAAGAGATGGCTCAATGGTTAAGAGCACTGGCCACTCTTGCAGAAGAACCAGGGTCAGCCTAGCCACTCATTGGTGGGGCACAGCAATCCATAACTCCATTTCCAGGGGATATGATCTCTGAGGGTACCAAGCATACATGTGGTACACATACATACATGTAGGCAAAACCTACATACCCATAAAAATAAATCTTGGCATAAGAACAGACACCAATGTAACTGAATAGAAGACCCAGATATCAATCCACACATCTTTGAACACATGATCTTTGATAAAGAAGCAAAAAAAAATATCAAATGGAAAAAAGAAAGCATATTTAACAAGTGGTGATGGCATAACTGGATATCACCATATAGAAGAATGAAAATAGACCCATATCTATCACCATGCACAAAACTCAAGTCCAAATGGATCAAAGGCCTCAACATACAGCCAGCCACACTGAACCTTATAGAAGAGAAAGTGGGAAGTATACTTGAACACATTAGCACAGGGAACCACTTCCTAAATAGAACCCCAGCATCACAGACACTGAGAGAAACAATTAATAAGTGGGACCTCCTGAAACTGAAAAGCTTCTGTAAAGCAAAGGACATGGTCAACAAGACAAAACAACAGCCTACAGAATGGGAAAAGATCTTCACTAACCCCACATCAGACAGAGGTCCGATCTCCAAAATATACAAAGAACTCAAGAAATTGGACACCAAAAGATCACATAATCCAATAAAAAAAATGGAGTACAGACCTAAACAGAGAACTCTCAACAGAGGAATCTAAAATGGCTGGAAGACACTTAAGGAAATGCTCAACATCCTTAGTCATCAGAGAAATGCAAATCAAAACAACTCTGAGATTCCATCTTACACCTGTAAGAATGGCCAAGATCAAAAACACTGATGACAACTTATGCTGGAGAGGTTGTGGGGAAAAGGGAACACTTCTGCATTGCTGGTGTGAATGCAAGCTGGTACAGTCCCTTTGGATGTCAGTGTGGCGATTTCTCAGAAAATTAGGAAACAACCTAATAATAAAGTAATACTACTTTTGGGTATATATGCGAAGGATGCTCAATCGTATCACAAGACATGCATGTGCTCAACTATGTTCACAGTAGCTTTGTTTGTCTTTGCCAGAGCCTGGAAACAACCTAAATGCCCCTTGACCAATGAATGGATAAGAAAAATGTGGTACATTTACACAATGGAGTACTACACAGAAGAAAAAAATAATGACAGCTTGAATTTTGCAGGAAAATGGATGGAGCTAAAAACACTATTTTGAGTGCAGTAGCCCAGATACAGAAAGACAATTATCACATGTACTCACTCATAGGTGGTTTTTAAACATAAAGCAAAGAACACCAGCCTACAAATCACAATCCCAGAGAACCTAGACAACAATGCGGACACTAAGAGAGACATACATTGATATAATCTACACGGGAAGTAGAAAGTAGAAAAAGACAAGATCTCCTGAGTAAATTGGGAACATGGAGACCTTAGGGGAGGATTGAAGAGGGGAGGAGAGATGCTGGGAGGGAAGCAGAGAAAAATGTAGAGCTCAATAAATATCAATAAAAAATAACTTCAAAAATAATAATAATAAAGGCTGGGCGTAGTAGTGCACATCTGTCCTGTCGGTGTCAGGGAAGTAGACACAGGAGGATCCTAAGGAAAGAAATAAAATAAATCTACAAGTGTATTACACAGAAATGGTGGTATTTGAGCTCCTTAAGGGGAGGGATTCTATTTTATGGCCATGTTTTTATTGCTTGTGTACTTGGTTATACGATGGAGTAAAGTTTGATAAGTAAGCCACAATATATAGTTTTATTGCTCATTTATAAGTGCAAAAAGAGACACCACTTGATTATCTGTGATAGGCATTCAAATGAAATTGATACCGAAACAGTTTCTTTCTTCTTATCAGTCTTTCCTCTCTTTTAAGACTAATGAAAGTACTTTATACTTCCTTGTTTATTCTTAGGGCTAAAGGGCGAGCTGCCCCTTCTGGAAGAATCTGTGCAGAGCCAGAATTGCTCATGAGACCCTGCATTAAAAGGTTATGGTGTTCTGTTTGATGCTTGGGTATTTGTCCTAGTTTTGTTTTTATTGCTATAATAAAGAGCAAAAACAAAAAGAACTTGAGGAGGAAAGGGTTTATTTCATTTTATACTTCCAGCTAATAGTCCATTTATGAGCTACATCAGGGCAGGACTCAAGACAGGAATCTGGAGACAGAATCTGAGGCAGAAGCCACGGGGTTGCTGCTTACTTGCTCAGCCTGCTTTCTTATACAATCTAGGACCACCTGCTCAGGAGTGGCACCATCCTTAGTGAGCTGGACCTTCTCATCCCAATCATCGGAAAATGCTCCACAGACTTGCCTACAGAAATTCTGAGGGAGGCGCTTTCTTAACTAATATTCTCTCTTCTCAGATATGTCTACATTTGTGTAATAATTTGAATAAGAATGCTCCCCAAAGGTTTTATATCTATTTGAATGCTTGGACTGCAGGTGGTGGAAGTGTTTGGGAAGGATTAGGAAGTATGGGCATGTTGGCAAAGATGTTTTACACTGGGCTGGCTTTGAGGTTTCAAAAGCCTCAGTTAGCTTCCACCTCATGCTTGTGGATCATGAGAAACATGATCATCATCATGTGAGGTCTCTGCTCCTGGTCCAGTGCCATGCCTGCTTGCCTACTGTCATTCTCCCTGTCAGATGGTGATGGACTCACCCTCTGAAACTGTAAGCCCTTTAAATGCTTTCTTCTATATGCTGCCTTGCTCATAGTGCTCAGTAGTAGAAATATATGTAAGATTGTATCACATTGACAAAACCAGCAGGGTTTACATTTTTTTCTCTCCAGTCAGGGAGGGCTCTCTTTCCTTTTACTTTAACACTGACCTCTAAAAATATTTTTGATCAGATGTATTAAAATACATACACAGGTTTATAAAAGAATTTATTAGGGGTAGGATGACATGGGACAGTATAAAGTAAAAATCTTACAAAGTAAAGTAAAACAATCTTACAATGAGGAATTTTCAATTTTGTTGTCTGTCTGGAAATTTTAATTAATTAATATATAAACTCTCCACTCTTTAGCCCAGGCTGGCCTTTCAGTAATCCCGTCCCAACACTTCAAGTGCTAGATTACAGGAGTGAGTCACTGTGGTGGTCTGAATGAGAATGCTCCACATATGCTCACGTCTTTGAATATTTGGTGGCGATGTTTGGTATGTTTAGGATGTGTGGCTTGTTGAAGGAAGTACGTCACTGGGCTGGGCATATAGAGTTTAAAGACTCATGCCATTTATAGGTTGTTTGCTGTGGGACCATGGTTCTCTACACTGTAAAGATTTGTTGCTTATTGCTTTAATAAAATGCTGATTGGCCAGTAGCCAGGCAGGAAGTATAGGTGGGGCCACCAGAACAGGAGAATTCTGGGAAGAGGAAAGAGTCGGTCTGCAGTCATCACAGGCGTAACCCAGATGCAGAGGAAGCAAGATGAGAATGCCTTGCTGATAAAGGGTGCCAAGCCATGTGGCTGACACAGATAAGAATTATGGGTTAATGTAGGATGTAAGAGTTAATAAGACGCCTGAGCTAATACGCCAACCAGTTTATGATTAATGTAGGCCTCTGTGTTTCTTTGGGACTGAACAGTTGTTCTCTCTGCTTCATGCCTGTGGATCAAGATCAGCTCTCAGCTTGCTGCCCCTGCTGCCATGCTTGACACTCCCTGTACTGGTGATGGCATCTTGTCCCTGGAATCATAAGCCCAAACAACCCTTCCTTCTGTATATAGCCTCAGTCACAGTGTTTTATTACAGCAACAGATGAGGAACTAATATAACCACCAGACCTGGCTCTGGCAGAATTTTGAAAAATAAACATAATCTGAGATGAAAAACATGGCAGATTTATTAGCTATTGACATCTGTTTATTTAGTAAAGGAAAAGAGCCAAATCAAATATAACCAAATGAATAACACAGAAATGAATTACTGTAAAGTGGAACCTTTTTAATACAAAACAGAAACTAAAAATCTAGATTTAAAAATGCACTATAGGAGCCAGGTAGTGATGATGCACACTTTTAATCCCAGGACTCAGGAGACAGAAGCAGGTGGATCTTTGTGAGATCGAGGCCAACCTGGTCTACAGAGTGAGTTCCAGGACAGTCAGGGTTACATAGTGAAACCCTGTCTTGAAAATCAATAAAACAGAACAAAATGACTATAGGTATGTAAGATGATACTAATAAGGAATTTTGGGTAAGACACAAGCACACACACAGATGATATTAAAAGAGCACATATACACTTTAGAGTTTTACTCAGCAGTAAAAAACAATGACATCTTGAATTTTGCATGCAAATGGATGGAAATAGAAAACACTTTACTGAGTGAGATAACCCAGACCCAGAAAGATGAATATGGTATGTAGTCATTCATAAAGGACATTGAGCTTATAATTCGTTATCCTAGAGAAGCTAAATAAGAAGGTGAACCCAAAGAAAAACATATAGTTATCCTCCTGGATATTGGAAGTTGACAAGATTGCCAGGCAAAAGTTAGGAGCATGGGGTGGGGGGTGGGGGGTGGGGTGGGGGTAAGGGAAGATGGGGAGAAGGGAGAAGGGGAGGATTGGGGAGAGCTTGGGGGAATGGGATGGTTGGGATGGAGAAAGGATGGATATGGGAGCAGGGAAGTAGATATCTTAATTAAGAGAGCTATTTTAGGGTTGGCAAGAAACTTGACTCTAGAGGGGTTCCCAGGTGTCCAAGGAGATGTCCCAGCTAGTTCCTTGGGCAGCAGAGGAGAGGGTGCCTGAACTGGCCTTGTCCCATAGCCACACTGATGAATATTTTGCATATCACTATAGAGCCTTCATCTGGTGATGGATGGAGATAGAGACAGAGACCCACATTGGAGCACTGGATTGAGCTCCCAAGGTCCAAATGAGGAGCAGAAGGAGGGAGAACATGAGCAAGGAAGTCAGGACCACAAGGGGTGAAGTCCACCCGTGGAGACGGTGGGACTGATCTAATGGGAGCTCACCAAGGCCAGCTGGAATGGGACTGATGGAGCATGTGATCAAACCGAATTCTCTGAATGTGGCAGACAATGAGGGCTGAGTGAGAAGTCAAGGACAATGGCACTGGGTTTTGATCCTACTGCATGAACTGGCTTTGTGGGAGCCTCGTCTGTTTGGACACTCACCTTCCTAGACCTGGACGGAGGGGGGAGGACCTTGGACTTCCCACAGGGCAGGGAACCCTGACTGCTCTTAGGACTGAGAGGGAGGGGAAGAGGAAGGGAGGAGTGAGAGGGAAATGGGAGGAGGTGGAAATTTTTAATAAATAAATAAATTAAAAAAGAATAAAAAATAAACATACATAGCCTATGACAATTATATTACCAGGTTTCCATAGGCTTATTAAGAAAACAAAAAATTTAAAAATGCTCCCAATACACACGCACACACAGTGACTTACAAAGTGGCAGCCTACTTTTTCTTGTGTACATGAGCTATGTGCACTGTGTTAACAAACGTGTAGGTGTGTGCACCATATTCATTGAGGCAGGGTTTCTCAGTCTGACACCAAGTTGATGGATATGACTTGCCTGGCTAGCCAGCTTGCCCTGGAGATCCTGTCTCTGTTTTTTAATGCTAGCATTACAGATGAACTCTATACTTGCCTAGCATGTATGTGGATTCTGTGCATACAAGTGCTTTAGTTGTGGAACCATTTCCCTAGTCCAACCAGCCCATTAAAAGATCTTTTTATTTTTTGAAAATTTTATACTTGCATATAATGTATTTTGATCTTATCTACCCCACCCCACTACCTCCCTCTATTTTCCCCCTGGAACCTCAGAATCCATTTTCCTCTCAACTTTAAAATTATTATTATTAATAAATAGTCCTGACCAATTATTATTTTTATGGTTTATCTTTATTATTTTTAATTACATGCACATGTATGTGTGTCTGTGCGAATATGTACAAGTGAGTGCAGGTGCCCAGGGAGGCCAGAGGTGGCAGATTTCCCTTGAACTGGGGTTAGAGATGGTTATAAGCCACACAGTGTGGGTGTTAGGAGTCAAACTTAGGCCTTTGAAATAGCAGTATGTATTCCTAGCCACTGAGCCATCTTTCCAGCTCCTGAGTCCAATCATTGTTGGCCATATGTACACAGGTGTGGGGCCATCCACTGGAGCATGGCCACACACACAGAAAAGTTACTCTCTTTTCTTCAGCGGCCAACAGTTGCCAATAGCTCTTTGGTTCCGAGGTTGGAGTCTCAGGAGCTCCTCTGCCACCCATGCTGAAATTGTGACTGGCTTGATCTCGTGCAAGCAAACACAATTCCTAGCAGCTCATTTTTAATGTTTGAACTAATGATGTTTCCAGATATGTGTTTCAAACAAAGAAACATAGTATTGCTTTTGCCAAGACAATTTTGTCTAAAAATACGAAAAAACAAGGGAAACATGAAAAACACATTAATGTCATAAGAGAAATTTATGTAAAAATATATCGATTTTCACCTATTACAATAGTAGAAATAGCTGGGTGGCGGTGGTGGCGCATAACTCTAATCCCAGCACTTGGGAGGCAGAGGCAGGAAGATTTCTGTGAGTTCCAGGATAGCCAGGGATGTTAACAAAGAGAAACCCTGTCTCAAAAAGCTAACTAACTAACTAACTAACTAACTAACTAACTAACTAACTAACACAATAACAGAAATAAAAAGTATAATACCTGATTCAGACAAGTAAACACAGCAGTGAGTATTTGTTATTAAAAATGGAAAAGCTTTATTTTTTGACATCAAGGAAAATTATGAAAGATTTGTTGAGGAAAGAATAAATAGGTACAGATCCAGCCATCTCATTCTCCAAAGCTGCATAAACATTTGCAAAATTTTCCTTCATCTATTAATATATCCCCAGAGCAGCCATCCCACGCAGACCTGGGGCATTCACATGTCAAAATATTCCACAGAGATCTGGGAACAGATATTTTTGGGAGAAAGTAGTTAATGTGCAGACTGCCCACAATATAACCCAGGGTTCCAGACTGCGTCAGGAACTCCTGGTGATGACAGAACGTTAGTGTCGGTCCCAGCATTCTGCACAACATTTGAATCATTTGATACCACAGCTCTTAGGACAAGAGGACCAGCTGCTGTTTCTGTTGCCAAAGATGGCAACATATGAAGGAGAGGTAATGGTGAACTTTTAAAGCTGCTTCAGAACACTTCCTCAATGCCTATTTTTACAGAAAAAGAAAGCCAGGTGTGGTGGCGCATGCCTATAATCCCAGCTCTGGAGAGGCTGCCGGCTTTGCAGACCTGGTGAATCCCAGGTCAACGAAAGATTTAATGTCTTAAAAAAAAAAAAGGGATCATGGGTTTTGAGGAATCATCCGAGGTTGTTCCTCATGTATGCCAAGAGTCTGTGGACAGACAGACAGATATACACAGTTTGTCTTAGCATACTTTTCCGTGTGTGTTGAACCTCCAGGATTGATGCCATAGTGACAGCCCCATGAACTCTAAGGCTGACCAATCCTTTGATGTCTTAGTGACAATGGCCAACCCAGTAAGCCCTTCTCGAAGCCATTAGACAAAATCCTAACACGGAACCTGTGGGCTTATCCGGGGGCTTCTGAAAGCTGCCGTCTTCGTAGGTGGGAGGTTGAATCCAAGAGCATTTTGTGCCCTTTCCCCCAGATACCTGATCAACTATCATTTCCTGCTAGAGGTCTTCTCTGACCATGTTCCCCAGCCAGAGACCCCACCCTTAAAATTTTCTCACCATTGCTTGCTGCTGAGTTTCACGACAATCTGTCATTACCTTGTTTATCTGCTCACGTTCATCTACTCAATTAGAAGGCAAGTTTCCCCGAGAGCAGGAGCTGGTCTTCCGGTGCCTTGAACTTTGAGCCTGCTGGGCTTCCAGATATGGGGGATTGAAGGACAGGCCCACAGTTTGGTACGCACCTGTGTGTGAACGGGTCTCATTATGATGATTCAAACTCCGACGCTCTGCCACGGGCTCCGGAGTACCTGGGACAACATACCTGGTTTTATGCTGGGAATGGAACCCAAGGCTACAGGTATACTAAGCAAGTACCCTACTAACTGGGCTACAGCCTTAGCGGGAAATCTCTCTAAAATCAGGTATTTTCATCTCGCCAGCCACACCCACCCTCCTCATCCTTGCCCACAGTAGGCGCGCCAGGTGTCTCACTTACCCCCAAGCCCTGCCGCCAGACCGCTTAGAGGCCACGAGGCTAAGTACGGTCACGAAAAGCTCCGGTACCAACTCTCGGGACCAGGCCGGGCTTGAGCGATAGCGAGTCGCCCTCCCCGCCACCCGCTCCATCATCCGAGGCGCACCGGCCGCCCCGCAATCCAGGCGGTACCCTCTGTGCCGCGCGCGCCCGTCAACTCGCCGCCCTCCACAACTACTTCCGGGTGAGCGGGTCGCCGGCCGGTGGCCCCGCCCCTCTGCCCCGCCACCGCCGCAGCTGCAGCCGCCGCTCGGGCTGCGGCTCATCCCGGGTCGCGTTCGCCGTCCCGGCCGCGGCGTGAAGGGCACCCTGAGTGTGGCTGCGTGACCGGCCGCGGCGCGAGGAGCCCTTCTTCTGCCTCCCTGCGGCCCGCGCGGTGGACGGTGTCGGGACCGAGTGTGGCCGCCGCGCCCCTCGTCCCGCTCCCGGGCGGCCGCTCCGGCCCTTCCGGGCGGCGCCGCTGCCTCAGCCCGCTCCACACGCAGGTAAGGGCAGGCGACCGGCCCGGCTGTCCCGAGGCGCTGCTCCGGGCTGGGGTCGCCTGGCGAGTCGCCGGCTCCCGCCCCCACCCCCCCGCGAGGAAAGAAGGGGTTACGCCCCTTGGACCGGGCATCTTTTGGGACAGCTGGGTGCCCCAGCTCCCGTTGCTCCCAGCGCCACATTCCCTCTGTTCTCGGGCTGTCCCGGGAGGAGCCGCCCCGGGAACCGTGTCAAGCCGGTGGAGGGCGTAGCTTTTTAAAATGAGATACCCCCCCACCCCCACCCCGGTGCTTCCTTCTTGATCTGAATTGAAGCGCGGGCTTAACAGACTCAGGGCAGGACGGCCAGGGTTAATGCTTGACTAATACGGGGCGTTATTTACACCCACACTGGAGTGGAGTTCCATAGCTCTAGTCAGGCCTGGTTTTCCTTTGCTGTGGCTGACCAGCAGGAAACAAGGGACGTAAGAAAATAGAGGAGAAAAGTTAAAGTGTTTGCTTTATGTATTTTTTTTCCCACCTCGAGACATACAGACAAAATGCTGGAACATGACTAAAGGGCACCCTAAACTTTCATTATTTGTAGCGCTTTTTGATTTTCCCATTTAGTGACTCAGCATTTTTGTCACAGTTTTTGTACAGTAGGCTGATTGACTCCAAGCGGTATAAGGATAAAGAGTGACCGCTATTTGTGTTGTGTTATCACAATGGGAAGAAATGCAGAAAAGGAATGAGGAGCTAGAGTGCAGGGTACGGATGGATACATTCTTAATCAGTGCTTGCCGGTTCCTCAAACCCCAGTGTATGCCGGAGGAGAAGGTGTGAAAAGCTGCAATTACTGGAGAGTGCATAGCGTTGCAGGGAGAGTTAGCTGGCCAAGTTTACCAGGGCTTGAGTGTCTTGAAGAGGTAGCCCGGTTTAACCCGCATCACGCTCTGTTTAGCAGCTACAGAGGGATGATGACCTCCTCTATTTAATAGACCCATACCGAATAAGACTTTCGGAAAGTGTGATTCATGTAGGAAGTGAGGTCACACTGTGTGAATCATTGATACGGATCTTCATATTGAAATAGTGGAAAGCTAAGTTTGTTTCTCCCCGTTTAATTAGATAATTTTACTCTTTTTGTAGCAAGTGATGTTTAATGTTTGGTTCTGTCTGTTGTTGGGTGGTTATTGTCATGCACTGCGGTTGGAAATAAAACTTAAAAGCTTGCATAATGTTTTGATTTATAATCCTTTGTTAGTTACTACATGGACTGCTGTGATTTTTACCCCCTCTTTTTTTTTTTTTAAACCAGATGTGGGAAGACAAATGAAGGGGTTTAGATGCCAAATAAATGTCAGTGGAAAGGAGAGCTACCGACACTAAGGTAGGAAAAAGTACTGTGGGAGAGTCTGTACTATATAAAATAGCTTTTTGAGTGGGAAGCTGGAGAACTTGGCATTCTAGCTTGAAAAATGTTGAATGAGTCTACACTAACTTCTGTTCTGTTCTGGAAGGAATTGTGTATTGAAGTTTTGGGTTATTTTTAGAATCAATTAATTTCAAACTAGAAAATTTTTTTATTGCTGCAGTGTAATTTGATCATTTTAGTCTTTCAAAATGAGATGCAAAATAACTTTGTATCCCACAGTTCTTGATAATGATGACCTGTTTGCCCGATTTTTTTTTTTGTTTTTTGTTTTTAGAGACCTGACTATTTTACCTTGATTGACAGTTAGAAGTCCTATTGATTAATTGGAAAGTAATATCAAGTTTAGTTTATCGTTGTTGCTTAAGACAGACATTCCTTTAATTCTTTGACCACATTTTGGCATCTTCTTTACTTTGGGTATCCATTCTTACATTCAGAGTGTTCCCTAATGTTGCTTTTTGTTTTTGTCCTGCTGATAAGATGATGACTTAGAAGTTTCTGTTCCTTGTAAACAAAGATTCCCTTTGGAAAATCCCTTGTGAAAACCTTACTGGGGACAGTCATGATACATAAATACTTAAGGGAAATCTTTTTAGGTTAGGATTAAAGAATCTCCATAGTGAAGGAAAAGAGATAGGAAATTTATTTGGTAGGGTATCACTCTTTTGTAATACAGAAACAAGTGTTTCATGAAGAAGGAGGGAGTGAGTTCTGGTAGAGGTCTTTGTGAATTGCTTACCTGTTCCTGGAGTGAGAAGGAGCAAAGCTGACGATGTGATGAGGTGGGGTGAGCCTTCTTGTGCAAGGTGGGAGTGAGCGCGTTGATGAGGATTGTTGAAAAGGAAAGAAATTGTTCTGTCCTTTTCCAAGGAGAGCTATCTGCTATCCCTACAGAGCAATGTGGTTTGTAGCCTTTTCCTTTTAGATAGTTGTTTTCTCTCTGGAGAGTGGATGGGGGAATTGATCCCTTTCCTGGGAAGACATACTACCTTATCCAGTTTGCAGATAAAGAATACTCTAATTAACATTCAAAGCTCAGCTTTTAAAACCTTAGAAGGGAAGGAATTGAGCAGGATTTACTCTGTGAGTGAAATATCTTCATCCCTTTCTCCATTTTTCTCCCTGAAGGGTAATAGGTGGGAGGACTATCTTGGGAAATGAGTGACTGACATTGCACTTTGCACTTTAACCTTTCAAACTTTTGCTCAACAGTAAATTAGTCTAGACTTAAAAACAATTATATTTTAGACTAAAATTATAAATTGCAAAGCTGGTCTTCTGTGCTATATGTTTTCATTTGTTCAGTTAGTTATTCATTCTGGAGGTTGGCATGGGGAGCTGAGAGAGTGCTGTTTCTTGTGTAGTCACGGAGACTTGCAGCCTGTGTGCTCTTCTTTTAGTCCAGGGGTAGGGAAAGAAATAGGTAAAAACAGAGACAGTAAAAAGAGGGGAAAATGACATACATAGAAAGAAATGCTGGTGATATGGGTCCAGTGGTGTTTGTGAGCCTTTTAAAGATTGATAAGCATAAAGAAACTGTCATATGAGGGAAAAAAGTTTCCTTTCTGCAGACTGGATTTATTAATTTTCTGTAGTTTTACTAAATCCCTGCTAGTAAACATTAGGTCATTTTCAGTCTTCTTTCTGTAAACAGTGCTATAGAAAAACTTTTGAACAAGTGTTTGGCAGCTTGTAAGTATACCCGTGGCGTGTAGTTCTGATTGAGGTTGGTGAGGTTATGAACATGAGAGATTTGTTTTATACTAGACTCCATTTTATAATAGAAGATAATGTTTTCTCAGCCACAGGAGGAGGAAGAATTTAGAGATTACTTTACTGTGAACTGGGCTTCATATCATGTGCCTGTTGTCAGCATTTGGGAAGCTAAGCCAGGTTTTTGAGAGTTCGAGGCTACCACAGTCTATACAGCATGCAATAAGACCCTGTCTCAAATGTGTTTTATAAGTCAATTTAAGACATTTTGGAATGTCAGATAATTAATTTGAACTGGTAAATGTCAAAATACTGTAGTTTAACCCTGGTGTCGACAAACGTAAACCACTTATATATGGTAAAATGACCGTACCTTTTAGGTTTGTTTCAGAGTTTATATTTTCTGTTAATTAAAAACTTTTATATAGTGGGGTATGGTGGCACACACTTTTAATCCTGGCATTTGGGAGGCAGAGCAGATCTCTGTGAAGTGTGTATAGCCAGTTCTAGGCCTGTTAGGATTAAATACATAAAATAACAAAAAAATAAAAAAACCAGCTTTATGTAGCTTATGTTTTTGCTCTGCTAAAGTTAACTGAAATTAGTCATAAAGGAAATAAATGACACACCATTTCTTCCTTATCTTTTACAATCCGAGTTTGTCTATTCAAGGTAGGTGATGGGACCCGAGAGCCAGAAATCCCTCTGCAATCCAGAGCAGTGTTGGTGAATTCCTGTGTCAAAGAGGAAATAGGTATAGATTTAGACTATTCTGCAAAGAGTTGGTGAGCAGAATAAGGGAGGTTCAAAATTTAAATTTGAAGTTGTATAGGTGACTCATGTCCAGGGTGAGGTTCAGGAGCCTTTGTCTTTTTGAAATGAGAGACCAGCAAGAAATAAGTACTGAGAGGCTCAAGTGCGGTGAAGCTGGAACTCCCGAGTGGCGGTTTCCCTGGATGGTGTCCAGGGTCTATTTTGAGGCCCTGTCAAAACTTGCCTGACAGATCTACCACATAACTGTAATCTGGCCTGGCCCTGCTGCAAGTCAGGAAGACCTGCGGTTTAGGGAAAGTGGCAACTGCAGAAGAGGGAGTTATGAAGATCATTTGCCTTCAGAAGACTGAGGCTAAGTTTTGGGGTGAAAATCTGCTGAGCATCTATATTACATATTCTAGCACCCAGGTGTTTTTATGTTTTAGTATCCAAGTTTTTGTTTTCTATTACTTATTTTCTTATTTTTGGAAAGAGTTTGATTATAGAGAACTAAAGAGAACTTTTTTGGAATAATGTGCATGAGGAGGAACATAGGATTGTCTCAGCTTAGTGTCTTATATTCCAGTTCTTGGAGCACTTGCCGTGTTATGGGTATAGGGAGGACATTTATTTGATATGATCCATTTCAGAGTTCTTCACACTTGTCACCGGGATCTTGGAATAACGACTCTTTTATAAGAGTGTCTGGAATTCTCACAGCTAAATTAGTTTCTTACTCTTTTTTCCCATGAAAGTGTTGTAAAATTTTGTCTTTAATTTTTTCCATATTTTAATATTGTATACACTGGGTGTGGCTATGTAAGTTAGAGGACAATTTGAAAGAGCTGGGTGTCCTACCATATGGCTCCTGGGTATGGAGTTCTGGTTGTGATGTCTGGGGCAAGCAAGTATCCTTACCTAGTGAGCCAGCCTTCTTCTGGCCCTGAAGTTGTACCTTTAAGCTCGTTTTCTAACAGGTTGCATAGTTATCTCCTTGTGCTGTGTAGTGCTGTATGAAAACCTTGGCGCATTTTTTTGTTTGTTTGTTTGTTTAGTGAGCACTTAGGTTTAAAGTTCTTTAGGTGATCTCACTTTGACTAGAAAGCTGTTGAACAACTTACTGTTACACCCTTGTGACCAAGGTTCATGTCTCTGTATTTCACTGCTGAGCTGTACTACAGTCAAGGGTTTCTGAAGGATTCAGCTTGCATGTATAATTTATAGATGTGATCCTGCAAAAAGTTTCCTGGTCATTCGAATTAGATTATGTGGTTACTTCAGGAATTTAGTTGTGGGGTCATTAGCATTTCATGATGATGCCTTTAGGGTTCAATGTAAGGAGTTCAAAATGACCAATAGTTTCTTTTTCTTCTGTTATCTACTTTGTTCCTATCATCTATCTCTTCTACTATCCTAGAATAGAGTTCTGTCTCCCCTAGAACAATAAGACAAAGCAAATAGAACTCAGGGTGAGCGGAGGATGTGAAAGATTGGGGGAAACCCGAGTGCACACCAGGGTGTTTTTATTTTCTGAGAAGGGAACTGAAAGGACACTTACTTCACTTTCGCCATTGTTTTCTCTTTGAACCTTGTATGTATCTTAGGGTCTCTTCATATGAGCATCATATTTTCAACTAGTTTTGATGTGATGGATATATTTAGTGCTTTGGAAACATTTAATTTTTAAGCTACTTACAAGCAGTTTGTTATTCTTTCTGTAGTCCCACTTTCAAATAGAAACATTTTAACAGCTAAGAATTAAGTATACTGTCTACAGACAGATGTTAAGATACTTATTTTTTCGTTAAACGGTTTAAATAACCTATGTTTAATAAAATTGAATAAACTTAGCAAAGAAGTGTTATTACCATTTTTAAAATAAAATTAAGTACTTCAGCTAAGTGATTCAATGGTTATAGGATTAAAGATTCAAATGAATTTTTCCCCCATCTTACGGATAATGCTTTATTTATGTGGACAATCAAGGACATGAGGTCATTGTCTCCTTGTCTTGCCAAATTCATCCCTTGCAATCCACACCAGTTTATTTATTTATTTATTTTTGATTGTGGTAAACTTAAATATCATTAACATATTGAGTTTTCCCATTCTTTTCATTGTGGAAAATGTATACAATGTAAAATTTAAGTCTCTTCCACCCTTCCTCTCTTGAGTGCTGGGGACTGGGTCCAGGTCCTTGTGCATGCTATACAAACCCTCTACCGCTGATCTCCACCCTAACCCCTTAAACCATGTGTAATTGTACAATTTCATGGCATTACAGTACATTCAAATTGTGGCACAGCCACCTAAACATCTATCTCTAGGACTTTTTTTTTTCACCTTAGACTGAAAACTGCGCATCAGACTGTAACTACTCACTTCCTCTAACCCTTGGCAGCCACTTTGCTACTTTTGGCTCTGTGATTTAACTACTCTACTCTAGGTACCTCACATATTTCTGGAATCCCATAATTGTCCTCTGTGTCTGGCTTATTTTATATAGCATAATGCCATCAAAGTCATTCATGTTGAAGCGTCCATGTTTGACTTCTGCTGATTGCTATTTAGGTCTCCCACCTTTTGGTTATTGTGAATAATACTACCAAGGATGTGGGTATATGACTGTGCATTTAAGTCCCAGTTTGTTATTTTGTGTATATACCCTTATGTTCTCTGAAAGAGCATCCAGTGCTCTTAACCACGTATCTCTAGCCCCACATTTTTAAAACATAAGTTTTATTAGTATTTATATATTTAGTATGCACATACACAGAGACACAGTGTTGGGGTCTGTACATGGATGTGTGTTCACGTGCTCACAGCATTCATGTGGAGGTTGGAAGACAACTCTGTGGATGTTCTCTCCTCCCATGTTTACATAGGTTTGTAGGGATCAAACTCAGGTTCTCAGACTACTGAGCCATCTTACTGGCCCTTAATTTGTTATTATTGCATTTCAGTTCTTTATATATCCTAGACATCAACCCTTTGTTTACAAATGTTTTCTCCTGTCGATTGCTGTTTTACTTTGCTAATAGTGTGCTTTGAAATTTGGTGAAATCTGGTTTGTCTATTCCTTTTACTGCCTTTAATTTTGTCAAATTTAGCAAGAAATGTTTGTCAAATCCTATGTCATGATGATTTTCCTGTGTGTTTTCTTTCCTTTTTAAAAATAATTTATTTAACTTTTTATTTTATGTGCGTTAGTGTGAAGGTGTCAGATCCCCTGGAACCGGAGTTACAGACAACTGTGAACTGCCATGCAGGTGCTGGGAATTGAACCCTAGTCTTCTGGATGAGCAGTCAGTGCTCTTAACCACTGAGCTATCTCTCCAGCCCCTCCTGTGTGTTTCCTTTGAAAAGATTTGTAGTTCATATATTTAGGCTTTGATGCATCCTATGTTAACTTTTGATGTTTTGGTTATGAGCCTAGCTAGCCTTTGACAACCTAGCTGTCTTGGTTGTGATGTGAGCTAACTTTCTATATAGTGTAGTCTGAAAGGTCTGACTTTATCTAAGTATGAAATTCTAGTTTTTTGGAAAAATGATCCATTCTCTTTTGGATGGTCTTGGCATCTCTATGGACAGTCATTTGACCATGCATATGGGGATTTATAAATAGGCTGTTTAATTGGTCTATGGGTCTGCTTTATGCCAGTGGCATGCCGTTTTAAATACTGTAGTTTTATAATAAAATTTTGAATCAAGAAGGGTCGAGGGGAGAGAGAGGGCTTATTTGGCCCAAAATTCAAAATCACAGTTCGTTATTGTGGGGAAGTCAAGGCAGGAGTTTACAGCCCACATTCCACCCACAGTTAAGAGCAGAGAGAAATGAGTGCATCCATGCTGCCGGCCTGCTGGCTTGATAGTTTGATTCACTGTCAGGGTCCAGCGTGGGCAGTGGACTGAGTCAGAAGATAATCTCTCACTGACAGGCCATGGGCAACCTGAACTAGGCAGTTCCTCAATTAAGACTGTCTTCCCAGGTATGTCAAGTTGTCAGTTAAAATTAACCAGCACACTGGACTTTTTATTGAATTTGTAAATTGTTTTGCCAGTTTTGCTGTTTTAGTAGTACTGTCTTTTAATCTGTGAGCATGGATGGTGTCTTTCAATTAATTTATGCCTCCCCAATATCTTTTGGCAGTATTTTCAATGTAGAGACTTTGTTTCCCTGGTTAAGTTTATTCCTAAGTATTTTATTATTTTTGTGCTATCATCAATGGAATTGTTTTCTGAATTTCCGTTTTGGATTGTTGGGACGTAGAAATCTCTTTTTTCTCCTTCCCTCTCTGTCTCCTCCCTCCCTCCTTTCTCCAGGGCAACCCCCCCCCCCCCCTTGTTTTTGTATTCTTTGACTTTAGTTAGTTTTTCTGTTCAAAGATTTAAAGATCAGAACTACTGCGTGTAATTATACAAACTTTTAGTAGCTTAAAACAGCATGTATTTGATCTCCTGAGTTTTGGTGTGGACGGAGTCAGAGCTTGAGCAGTTGAGTGGGTTGAGCTGGGTTCTCTGTGGAGTGTTGAGGCTGTCCTGAGGGTGCTGACTCAGCTGAGTCTCTCTCACCTGGAGACTTACCTTGGGGAAAATCCACTTCCCAATTCGTGCAAGTTGCTGCCAGAATCGCTATTCCTATGCTTTAGCACTGAGGCTTCTCCTGAGGAACTAGGGATCACTAACTGCTAAAGACCAACTGTTGGTTAGCTCCTGGGGCAACCTGCAGTTGTTTGCCATTCTTGTATTTTTATCAAGCCACAGGGAATCCGTGCAGCAAGTCAGCAAACACCATGGTCTTACATAATGTAATACAGTCACCAGTGTGCCATCCTGTCACCTCTGCCATATTCACTTGCTCAGAAGTAAATTGCAGGTCCCACCCATCAGTGATATTTGCACAATGGTGACTACTAGAGTGGAGATTCAGGGCAGGGAGCCACTGAAGAATCTGTTTGCTATAGCTGGTTACAAAAATGACACATTGTATATATGCCCTTTTTAAAAAGAAATGTATGCTTTTAAATGTTACTGTCTTTAGAATTATTGTTGGTTTTGTTGTTATTTTGTAATAAAAACATTTATTTTTTTGGAGATAGGGCCTGACTGTCTTTAATTTGCTGTCCTGAGTTTACTATGTAACCCACACTGGCCTCTCATCTATGGAAATCCTTTTGATTCAGCCTCCAATGTGCTGGGAATATAAGGCTTTCATTTCTTCTTCTTACTTTACCTCTTTGTAACATTCAAATTTTGAAATCAGTAATTGACATTTTCATTATAATTACTGTTTATTACTCAGCCACATACTATATTTTGACTCTTTCTAAATTTTCTGCTTATTAAAAATTTGCATAATTTTCTGTTTATTGTTTCTACCCACATGCTCCAATAGGTTTTCATTTTTTTTCAGATTTTCCTTTATTTATTAACATGTAACATAAGTAGCAACTAGTTTATAAAATGTAGGAAATATAGTAAACAAAAATGGTTAAAGAATAAAATGAGCATCAGTATTCACAATGCTAGGCTAAGAAATTACACATGACAGTTATCCTGGGTGGCCCCTCTGGATTTCCTTCCCTGGTACCTACTGTCCTCCACCTGGTCCAAGCCATTTTACACGTCAGGGGCTCTCTTGGGGCCACTGCTCCCCAGTTGCTGTGGTTTTGTTTCCTTCACTCTCGTATGTATACATGCCTACTCTGTGCAGTTTCATTTTGAAAAGCTGGAAGCCTGTGCTTGTGTGTTTCAGAGCAGGTTAATTGCTTTTGTGGTGCTGGGAACTGACCCTGGGGCTCTTCTGCTTGTCAGGCGAGTGTCCTACTACTGTGTGGCTCCAGTTGACCACTTTAGCAATCCCTAAGTCTCAGTGGCGTAATGCAGCCAAAGCTTTCCGCTCACATTTAAGTCCTTTTCTGCTGTGAGCTGGAAATCAACTGAAGAGTTAGTCTGTCCTACAGTCACTGAGGAGTTTTGGCTTTTTATCTGGAGACTTTTCTACCCCCTAGGGCCTGGGAGGGCCTCATAGTGCTTTGCTTCTGGCTGGCAGATGCCAGGGTAAAGAAAGGGAGTGTGGTAGAGTTCAGAAAGTGATGGCAGACCTGAACCCTGTGCGCTTGCCCACTCTGCATTGATCGAACACAGTGACATGACTGTACTCCGCCCTAGGAAGGGGGAGAGCATAACATAACTCTGGGGTCCAGGTAGAAAAGGGGAGCAGCCTGGCGAATGGTAAGCCAGTCTTCACTGCAGTGTGTCTCTGAGTGGTATATTGTTTGGGTTTGGAAAACTGAGTAGCTATGGAAGGAAAATCCATTTGGCCCACTAGATGAAGACTCCTGAGAGTGGAAAATGAGAGGAGTCTTCCTGGAGCCTGGTGGGTAGAGTTTTGGGAAAACTTGCTGTGAGTTCTGAGAAACACGTGGCTCATGATAATCAAGTCATCTATTGTAGCCGAAGTGTTTCCAAGGTGTTAGTAGATATCTGGACAAATGTGTCTAAGGAGGCAGACTGCTTTGTATGCATTTTGCCTCTGAGTGCATCATGTTCTGGTTCAGGGATAGATAAAAGTTAACACCCTGCTGTGAAGTAGGCCAGTCTACCTAGGCATCAAAGGAAGGGACCACAGTGGCGCGCTCTGTGCGCTGGCACCCAGTTCATGAGCTTCGGACAAGGGGGCTGGAGGTTAAAATACACAGGCACACACAGACAGAGAGACAGCGACACAGGTCATCCTTGAATTCCCCAAGAATGCCTCCTTTATTGTGTTCAGGGGCAGATTATATAGAGATAGCCAGGCTCCAGCCAAACCCACCAGAAACCACTCTTCTGCCATTAGGAACTCCTGAAGGTCTCGTGCGCAGAGCAGCTGTAGGCACTCAGATCAGGGGATTACAAGAAATTCAGGATCTGGGGTCTCACTGCTCCCAACACCACAGCTTAACATGGGGTCAAGGCAGACTGAATTCGGATGAAAACTTGCATGGATTTAGGTTAAAGGGACATCCCAAAGACTGTGGGAGTCTAGTTATGACAGTGGTCCTCTCTTATGTTTCTTGAGTTACATGGATTCATTTTTTTTTCCTGGAATAGCCGTCATCCCACTGCAAACCCCTAATGTTCCTCTTTTGTGTTAGATTTATTTCTCATCTGCTTAGGTCTTTTGATTGTCATCTTTGGTGAAACATTTTAATAGCTTATTGAAAAAGCTTATAAAATAGGTGAGGTTTTGAGCCCTTACATATCTGGAATGTCTTTCATAATCAAGTTTGAGAAGAGTATGGCTTGATTGGGTTATAGGTTGATTGTGGGTTGTCTGTGACTTTGCTTGATGAGTTTATCTTCTTCCCGAACGCCTAGAAATCTGAAGGCATTCTAACCGTCAGCTTCTATGTGACTGCTTTTCTTAGTCTCAAAGGCTTAGTATTGTCTTATTTTCAGTGTTTGAATTCACCATGCTAACTCACTGCTGCAGACCTTGCTGTGATTCAGACACTGGTGTTGAACTGGCCTTTTCTGTCTGACAACCTCAGCTTCTAGGAAGTTGTGCATGTTTCCTTGCTTCACAGCCTCTCTCGTCTTCCCCTCATCTTTCTCGCCTCTGTTTCTCAAATGTCACCATCGCAGACCCCCACTCCTTGTGCTTATTTAGACTTTGACTCTTTTGTTTCTTTTTTTTTCTTTCTGTTGTCTGAGATTTTCTGAACTTCACTTTCCAATATGTCTGAGGTTAAAGAGATTATTATTATTGTTATTATTATTTTGAGACAGGGTTTCTCTGTGTGTAGCCCTGACTATCCTGGTGCTTTGTAGACCAGACTGGCCTTGAACTGACAGAGATCTGAGTGCTACTCTCTTGCCCGGTTGCTTTTTTTCATTGTTGAAATTAGACAGTAGTCCTTACTATTTTTGTAACAAATGGTAGACAAAACCAGGTTTAGTGAGGCTGCTAATTCTCATTTATTCATTTCTCATTTACTGTACTTTCTTATGTCAGTTATAGGCTTTTCTTAATTTTAGACAAAAGGGAAACAGTGATATTTTATTTGTGGTTTTAATAAATAAAACTTGCCTGACACAAAAACATGGATAAATGTTCTGGGTATGTAACTTGGTCATCTGGATATGCAAGGCCTTGGCTCTCATGTCTTGCACCACAGCCATCAAAACCTTGGACAAGGTACAGAATTTTCAGTCAGCTGTTCTCATAGACTAAATGGATCACTCCTATATTTAGTTTATTGCTATAGTCTTGAAGCTGGTTATTATAAAATTATTGTTGCTTTTTGTATATGTATTATGTGTGTGTGGTGTTCCTGTGTGTATGCATTGGTGTACATGCCTATGGAGGTTAGAGGTTGAAATCAGGTTTCTTTAGTTGCTCTCTACCGTATATATTAAGACAGTGTGTGTCTGTGAACCTGGAGCTTGCTGATCACTTATCTAATTAGCTAGCTTGCCCAGAGATTACATGGAGGCTTGGGTGGAGAGGTAGTAGGGGAGACATTCACTTGTCCTTTACATGGCTGCTGGAAATTCGAACTTTTGTTCTAACCCCTTACTGCAAAGGCTTTAGTTTCTAAGCTGTCTTCCCAGCCCGAGTTGATGCTTTTCTGCTAGGAAGCCGCTCTGTTACAGCTGTTAGTGTGAGGGTTAATTAGCAGCATTAAAGCTTAAAGGTGAAAGTGTGAATGTATTCTTTTGCCTTTGTTATTATTCATATGTGCATATTTTAGCACATTTGCCAAATTATTTTTATATGCCATTTTCCATCTTTTCTACTGAATAGGATATTAAATTTGTCTCTTCTTTTTCTATTTACCTTCAGTTTTCTGAGACTGCTATTTATTATGTGACTTAAAGCTATTAAAGCTCATGCCATTTTCTGTTTTGTTTTATTATAGATTAAAAAAATTCGGACAGTCATATTTATTCATACAATTTTTCTTTATTATTAATCTTTTTTTAATTAAGTTTAAAAAGATTTACGTGTCTGTGTTGGAATGTACATGTGAGAGTCAATACCCTTGGCGTCCGTAGTTGTTGGACCACAGATGCTCCTCACTCAGTATGAGACATAAAGTGGTGCTGTCCTCGTTGCCGCAAGTCCTGCCTCAGCCTTCCAAGTGCTGGATTATCGCTGTGTGCCACTACACCTGGCTTGTTTTGTGTTTGAAGACGTACACTTTCTCACCTGCCCACTCTTGACTCAACTAAAGGCTAAATATATCTAGAGAATTGTCTTCTGAGCTTTTCTTTGACACCTTTGTTTTGATACTCTGATTTCACAACCTTCGTTGTTTTGTTGGTATCAGTGATAACATAATTTTCTGTTGCATGTAACAATTTACAGAAACTTATCTGTTTGAGCTTGTAAATGACACTTGTTATATAGGAATGAATTTAATAAAGAAATGCAAGACCTACACATTGAAAACATGATATTGTAGACAAAGAGGACTAAAATAAGTGAAAAGAATCCTATTATTATGGGGTTGAGGTTTAATATTATTAAAATTGTTCCCCAGCCGACTTATAAAGCCATTGTAATTGCTGTTATAACTCAGGGTGCTTTTTTCTTTTTTCTTTATTTTCTTTCCAAAAAATGACAAACTTCTTAAAATTTACATGGAAGTGCATAGGACTCACATGCCAAAAGCCTTAAAGTTACACGTTGTAAGTTGGATGACTCACTTTTTCCAATTTTAAAACGTGATACAATGCCACACTAATGAAGATGATGTGCTACAAGCATAAAGAAAAATGTATAAATTGATGGTGTGGAACCAAGTACCCCCCCCCCCCCCATCTGCCTTTGCTTTATAGCCAGGTGACACAGAGTTCTATTTAATTATTAGTGTGTGTGGGTTTGGAGTGTGTGGGCAAGCCATGGTTCAGGTGTGTGGTAAGAGAATAACTTTTGCGGACTTGGTTATTTTTTGGGAATTGAACACAGGTCTGTTGGCAGGCTTGCTTGGCAAGCACGTATATCCATGGAGCCATCTTGGCCCACCACCTGATTTTTTTTTTTTTACAAGGGTAACATGATATTTTACTAGAGAAAGAGTAGTCTTTACAACATGTAATGCTAGGACAAATAGATTTTCACAGACAAAAGAATGGCGTTTGATCCTGGCCTTATTAAAAAGTTAACTTCATGAATAATAGATGCAGGAGCAAATATTGTGACCTTGGGTTAAGCAGAGGTTTCTTGAATACAGTACCAAAAGAAAAAACAAAGGAAAAATAAATAGACCTTCCTGAAAATTTTTTTCTTTTTACATGTGTGAGTGTGTTGCTTGCATGTATAGCTGCACCATGTGTGTGTAGTTCCACAAAGTCCAGAAGAGGACATCAGATTCCCCTGGGACTGGAGTTACAGAGGGTTGTAAGCCATCGTATGAGTGCTGGGTATTGAACCTGGGTCCTCCAGTGGAGCAGCCAGTTCTGTTACCTGCTGAGCTATCTTTGGAGCTCGTATTTCCCCTCCTCCTTCTAGGTAGAACGTCATTACAGATAGATAGGTGGTGGCACTGCAGATATGGCTCAGCAGTAAAGAGTGCGCTGCCCTTGCAGAGGACCTAGGTTTGGCTTAAAGCACTCACATCAGGTGGCTCACTACCACCTGTAACTCCACTTTTAGGGGTACAAGACTCTCTGGCTGCCACATGTGTTTATGTGTATGGAACATATAAATATAAATCATCTTCAAAAAGAAGGATAGATAGATCGTATGCTACCTTCTCTCTGACATTTTCCACTTTGATTTTTCCCATTCTCTTTTGTTCAGCTACAAAGCAATGGCCATACCATGCAAAAAAAATGCCTCACAAATTCTTGGTAGCCTTCAACAGGCATAGAGAAAGATGGCCATTTGAGCAATACTAGAAAGCAGTTTGCAGGTGCAGAGAATGTATTTGTTGGTAAAAGTACATCATCCAAGTTTGGGTTCTCTGTGGTTCATAACTGATTATTATAAAAACTGTCTCAGACATATAACCCATTACTGTTCATTTATGGAATAGCAGGGTTAGCAAGAAAGGAAATACAACCACTGGCCTGCCATCTTATGAAGAGAGGAAGTGGACAGATTATCTCTTGTGTTGGGTATGGAGGATAGTGTACTTTCAGATCACAAGACTTAAAAAGGCATTTTTTTTTTTACAGTGCTTAAGCTAACCCTGTGGAGTGTAGGCATAAATAGGAGCCTAGAAAAACCATTATAGGTTCTGATGTTGTTTGGGGAGTGAATTTGTGTTTAGTTTCCCCTTCCCTTATTCTGTGAAGTCCTGGGGTTTTGTCTTATATAGTTATTTTCTGTCTTTCATTTATTTATTTATTTTTTTGAGACAGGGTCTCACTCTGTAACCCAAAACATTTGAACTTGAAATCATGAGAGACATGCCACCAGGCTCAGCTATATTTAAATAATTTTTATATCTTTTTCTCAGTTTCTTGATATACTTTTCATATCTATGGATTTTAAAAATGTAATAATACATAATCATTTATGTATTAATCTCATTTGATATTTGTAGAATTGATATCTTGAACTAATTCTTTTCATTCCTCTCTCTCCCCCTGACCTTTTTTCCCTCCCAAGACAAGGTTTCTCTGTGGTCCTGGCTGTTCTGGAACTCACTCTGTAGACCAGGCTGCCCGAGGGCTCACAGAGATCCGCCTGCCTCTGTCTCCCAATTGCTGGGATTAAAGGTGTGCGCCTCCACCACTCTACCATGATCTCTCTTTTAATTCAGGGAATTGGACCATTCTTTCCTTTGCCAATCACTGTTTTTCAAGTGCATATGTAACTATTTGTATGATATTACCTTTACTTTTTTTCCAAATAAAATGTTTTAAGAAATATAATTCCTCAGTTCCCATGCCTTTTGTTGACCTAGTCATCCATTCTTCTCAACCATTACATTCCCCAGATATGTTTTTAAAAACATTTAAAACCATACAGGGGAATTGGAATAGTTGTAACTGAGTGCAGTGAATTTGCCGTCCGATTCTATCACTTTGTCTTTGTTGTTGTGAAAATAAGGAGCAGAGACTGGTACATTTCAACACTGCATTTTAGCTTGCACATCATTAGCTGACCTTAAAGCTCATATAGAGGTCTTTCTTTTTCTTCTGAGACAAAATTTATGAAGAAAAATCTACACAGATTTTAAGTTACTGTTGAGTAATTTCTATAGTTCTGTTTCTATGAAGACCTTCTGCTGAGGAGACTGAAAGCCTGCAAGGCTACCATCTCCAAACTCATGTTTTTCTTTACGTTCTCAGAAGTAGACTTTAAATATCATAAAACACCTTACAGCCTTCTCTTTTCATCATATAAATGTCCTTAACAGCAAAATATTTATAGTCAAAAGTATTTTCATTTTTTTGTAGCTCATTCTTTGAGTCAGCGAAAGTCTTTAGCTTGGCTAGTGGTATCACATGTGCATGCTGAAGATGACCCAAGGCTATCTCTGTTTAGTTAGAAGCTTAAAACTGTCGCCAGCACAGGGATACAGTTCTATAACTCAGGTGCTCAAGAGGATGGGCAGCATGATGAGGATCCGTCTCCAGAGAAAAAAGAAAAGGCTCGAGCATGCAGCTCATTCATATAGTTAGTCCTTGCCTTATCTACGTGCAACCCTGGGTTCAGTCCCTAGGACTGGGTGTTGGGTTAAATGAGCTGTTTCTCAGCAGTGTATCTAGGAAAAGGGAGGCATGTAGTTTGTCATGCATTTTACACTCTGTCATGGGGAAATTTTGGGGGTAGTCATGATAGAAATTGAACCCAGGGCTTCTTCCCTGAACTGGATCCTCTCTTGGGCATATTCAATCTCAGATTAGGTTGTTTTCATCATCCTTGTTATTAAATTCTTTAAGAAGAGTTTGTCTTTCCTCTGTAAATGGGTGTATCTAAAATAACAATTGTAATAGGTCCTAGATATATTCTTTTTAAAGGAATAATTTTATTGGCATATAGTCATTGTACATAATAATGAGTTTCATTTCTAAATAAATATATATACATTTCATATACATATATATATTTTACTGTGACAGTGTTCTCTCCCATGCTTCTTCCCCTTTCTTTCTTTCTTTCCCCCCATGTTGGCTCTCTTTGTTCCTTTGAACAATTTTATTTCTACTCTCAGGTTTTATATATGTGTATTTATTATACACACATATACACATATGTAGGTGAATTTTTTCTTTTGGCCATCAGCTCACAAATAATGACACAGAAACTTACTGTTAATTATGAGAGCTTGGCCTTACCTTGGACTTGTCCTACCAGCTCTTATAACTTAAATTAACCTGCTTATATTAATCTATGTTTTACCATGAGGCTTTTTACCTTTCATTCTGTTTGTCCAACTCCACGCTGTGTCTCCATGGTATCTCCTGTGTGCCTCGATTGTCCTCTTCCTCTCTTTGCCTGGGAATCCCACCTATCTTTCCTGCCTAGTTATTAGTGTTTACCTTTTTATTACATCAATCACAGCAATACATCTTCACAGTGTACAAATATCCCACATACACCCATGTGATTTTGTGTACATAGATGCGTTCTTAGTTGTTTGGTGGTCTTGTCACTGTATCTTCAGCACCAGTAGTACCTGGCAATAGCCAGAACTCAAAAACTATTGCATGGACAGTGTTGCTTATAATTAACTTCAGAGTAACAGACCTTCAGTTACTTGTTCTGTGTATTGTGCTTTAATTGGAATTGATTTTTAAATTACACTAAAAGGCAAACTTGCCTTTCTGTTACTTTAAAGCTCAATATTAAATCTTGTTGGTATATTCTAATACTTGGGCTGAATACCTTTCCTGAAATATCTTTCATGATTGGAAATAGATTTTAGAAAAAGTCATATTAATTTTATATTGTTAGGTACAATTACAGCTTGATTACAGTTTTCTGAGCTAAGATATTCTCATAGATTGTTGTGAATAGCTTAGTGAAGTTACCACGTTGGTAATTGATATAAATTTAAATATTCTAAAATTCACTGAAATAATTTGGTAACAGAAAAAGGAATTCATTCCCTGATTTCCTTGAGGAGAGATAAAGTTGCAGTGTCAAAATAGAATGTTCAACTATGCCTTATGATTATGCAAGGAAAAAATTCTAACTTACTGTTTTTGTTTATTTCAGGGCTGAACACAAGTAAGCTCCTTTTTCAGAGTTAAAGAATTATTTAAAAAAAGAAACCAAGATGGGGACGCCTGGTTCTGGAAGGAAAAGAACACCCGTGAAAGATCGATTTTCTGCAGAAGATGAGGCTTTGAGTAACATCGCTAGAGAGGTGTGTGCCGGGGAACACAGATGATGCTCACAGGTGCCGGGGAGCACAGATGATGCTCACAGGTGCCGGGGAGCACAGATGATGCTCACAGGTGCCGGGGAACACAGATGATGCTCACAGGTGCCGGGGAACACAGATGATGCTCACAGGTGCCGGGGAGCACAGATGATGCTCACAGGTGCCGGGGAGGCACAGATGATGCTCACAGGTGCTGGGGAGGCAGATGTTTGTTTGTCAGAAGCTGTTGGAGATTTGCTAGGAATAAGACATTATGTATGACTGGCCTCTCACATACAAATAAATCTGTCCTGGTAAAATGTTCTTAGATTTGTATCACTTCTGAATTTGATTTTCTGAGAATTCATCTGAGATTAATTTTTCATTATAATTATGTGGGTTATGTATGTTTCAGGCACCTCACTTAGGATACTTAAAATTTGGAGTTCTGAGAACTGTGTTGTGACTCACTGAGCCTCATAGCTCCCAGAGCTGCTGGGTGAATTTATTTACTATCTATCTATCTATCTATCTATCTATCTATCTATCTATCTATCTATCTATCTATCTATCTATCTACCTATCTACCTATCTATCTATCGGTTGTTTTTTGAGAAGCCCAGGCTGGCCTCGAACTCCCTATATAGCCAATAATGACTTTGAACTTCTAGCCTTCCTGTGTCTACCTCCCAATGCTGGGATTACAAGCATGTGTCATCATATTTGGCTTACATGGTGCTGGAGCTGGAGCCCAGGGCTTTGTACATGCTATGCAAGCAGCACCAACTGAGCTTAATCTTGCAATTGTGCCGGAGTTTTTGTGTTTAATTCTTTTAGATACTAACAGAGCTTCGAGGAAGTTTTAGTTTCTATTTGTTCATGACTTCAGGCGGGGTAAGAGGCAGTGGAAAGGATTGGGGGATGGGAAGGGACATTGCTTTTGGATTCTTTGCAGCATTTCCTGTTGTATGTGTGTATTTAGGATAGCTCTCAGTTGGGGCTTTTTCCTGAGGCTCCAACTGTGTTTCAGATTCCTACTGTAGCTGTGGACTTGAAAGGTCAAGTAAAGGACTCATTCAGCTTTAGCCTTGTTTCCTTTGGACTTACTGCAGAGTGCACAGTCTTTGTTTCCTCTTGAAAGCTAGCTAGTATTTGAATTATAAATAAAACCATTTAATTGTGATTTTATTTGTATGAAATATCAGGGTAGGCATAACCATAGCTAGGAGCATTAGGGAGTGACTTCTCAGATGTATGATAATGGAACCTTCTGGAATTTGGTAATAGTGATGATTGTGTAACTCTATGATTCTACTAAAAATACTGAATTATCTACTCTAGAAGGGTGAACTACTAAAAAGTTTTCAGTCAGGTAGGTTGGCAGTGATATCTCTTTGCTATTTTAATTTGAACTTTTTTGTTGTTGGTATTTAAAAGTTATTTCTTACATAGGCTAGCCCTAGTCTCAAATTCCCTATGAAGACCTTGAAATTTGACTCTCCTGTGTCTATCCTGTTCCCCACTCCTATTGGGAACACAGGTTTGTGTCATCACACCCTTTTAGAATTCCTTTGTATTGTGTGTGTTTGTGCACAAACATGGAGGCCAGACTTTGACGTGGAGTGTCTTCCTTAATTGCTCTTTTCCACCCTTTTATATTTGAGTGTGTGAGTGTATGTGCGCGCATGCGCGCGCCACCATGTGCCTGTGAGGACAGAGGACAACTTTCAGAGGTCATTTTCTCCTGCTGTGGGGTCTGGGGCTGTGCATCAAATGCTTTTACCCTCTGCACCCAGTTGCTCCCCTACTTCATGTTTGTGGGAGAGGATCTCTCACTGAACCTGGAGCTGGTCCCAGAGGTCCTCTTGTCTCTCGTTCCATTCAGTGCTGGGATTACAGGTGTACACTGCTTTTTTATGTGAGCTCTGTGGGACTGAAGGATGGTTTTCATGCTTGCTTAGCAGGCATTTTAGTGTAGAAGCCGAGTTTTGTAGAAGAGTATTTGGAGTAACATTACTGAAAAATTGAGTAGGAGAGTATTAAAGTCATCTAAAAGTTGACCATAAAGTTACTTTAGAAGCCAGATTTTTTTTAAAGATTTATTTAGTTATTATGTATACAGTATTCTCAGTACTCTGCCTGCAAGCCAGAAAAGGGCACAGATCTCATTACAGATGGTTGTGAGCCACCATGTGGTTGTTGGGAATTGAACTCAGGACCTTTGGAAGAGCAGGCGGTACTCTTAACCACCGAGCCATCTCTCCAGCCCCAAAGCCAGATATTTTTAAACTACAAGTGATATTTTTAGAATAAAAAAAGCAGTCCTTTACATTGATGCTAAGTATATCTATAAGTTACATACTTTTAGGTTAAAAATTAAAATTACTGAAGTGTTTGGTTTAAAACTGGAGATGAGTTGGGGAGAGGGTTCAGTGATAAAAGGTTGCCCCACAAACCTGACATGTTCAGATCCCAGAAGCTCATATAAAGAGCCAGCTGTGATAGCACACATCTGGAATCCTTTTATACTTATGGTGAGATGAGAGGAGGAGGCAGGAGGATTGCCTGAAAGTTTGAGGGCCAGCTAACCTGAAGTATCTAGCACCGCAGAAATGAGAGATTCTGCCTCCGCAAAGTGGAAGAACCACTCTCAAAATTGTCCACTGAACCTACATATATGTGCTATACACTGTAGCAGCGTAAACGAATGTAGACAGATTGTAAAAATATATATATATAGCTTTAATGGAGAAATAGACTTAGAGAACCACCGTTCCCGCGGAGACCAGGAGACCAGGAAAGCAGAAGCAGCGGCTGGGAGCACGCTTGCCAAATTTATAGGCAAACATTAGCCCAAGGCGAACATGCCCCCTAAGGGGCGGGACTTATCCCTACATCTCCCCTTTTTGTCTAAATAAGACAGAACTAAACCAAATACAACTATATACAATAATAACAAATAATAAATATAACAAACAATATTAAGAACAAAAGTTTTGCTAAACATTCTATCTCAAGGAGTCTAAATAATGTAGAGAGTAACTACAATTATATAATCTTCATCTCCATCAAAGATCTGAGAAGGGAATAAATATTACTTAACAAACGAGATATATCCAAAATGTGCAACAATTGACAGAGACAACTGACTACCTGGGCAATCACCCAAAGTTTCGTTTGCAATGTTGAGTCAACCAACTTTGGCTAAGGCCTAACATAACTGACATACCATTTTCAAAGGCAAGGAACTTTTCAAAACTATCTTACCCTGTCTTGGCAGGATATGACAGTCCTGTTTTATCCATTGATGCACGCTCTGTATCTCTGTCAGTGGTTGAGGTATGGGCATTCCTTTGCCCAAAGGCCAGTTCTGCCAAATAGAAAGGCTCCAGGTGGAGTGTCTTTGGTGCTCAACATTCTCTCGGGAATAGAGGGGTGTTGCCAGGAGCAATTGTGTCTCACTACCACAAAACTCTGAGTTAGATTAAGGCCATTTTCTACAGCTCTTTGAAGAGGTTGAAGATTATCTATCTATACTAAGTATAATCTCTATATATCTAGAGAACCTGATTAGTCTAATTATAAATGACAAACTTAGATGACTATTAGTCTATATAATTCTCAATACCTATCTAACTTAAAGACTAAGACAATAAACAACTGTGAAACAAATAGGACAATGACCTCCAAATATAAACACTGTACAAATATACATCAATACACAAACATTATATAAGTATCTTAATCAGAGGTAGAAATGTAGACTGTAATATGGTAAATATATACAATATATATATATATATATATCAATACAATATATGTCAATACGTAAAAAATGTTTTAAACAGAGATAGAAACATGCATGCCTATAATGGTCAATATAATTTAACTTTGTATCAATATACAAGAATCGATACCAATATATTTGTCTAAAAGCAGTAACTCACAATTATAAAATCTATTATCCCATCATTCCCCCCCCCTTTTTTTAAATGATCCCTGAACTTATAAAATTCCTCCCCCAACCTCCCAACCCCTAAATGATGTCCCTAAACCCAGGGACAAACTTTACTGGGAGAGGGGACGTTGTCCTCTAGAATTACTTCCAGCTGTCATGGGGGCGATGTTCTTTCTGAGGGATCCTGTGAAAGTAAAATGATGGTTAAATTTCAAGATGTCTTTTGAAATTGCAAATAGTCTCTGAGTATTTTGTGGAGGTCTGGCCAGAATGTTGTACAAGATGTGCACCATTTCAGCTAACCAAGTTGGGATCGTCTTGTGCAGCAGGTACCCAAAACAGGTCTTGTAGTTGCGCTATCAGTATCATGACGTAATATCAACCAGGTAGAGTTGTTGTTGTGGGGCCCCATCTTCTTCCTGGAAACTTCAAATGTCACTTCAGGAAAAACTCATTGTTCATTGAGAAAAACTTAAACATTAATGATATAGACATATATAGACATACATATATATATTCAATGAAAGGCATGATAGATATATTCAATGAAAAGTATGATAGATATAAAGAAAAGCAAAGATGTTTTCTAAATTCATATTTCTTTCTGTCCCATATCATGGCTGTTGACATGAGATAGAAACTCCAGAAACTCTGGGTTTTTCTCTTACTAACAGGCTTGGAATTGGAGAGGGACTGAGCCAGAGTCCAACTTCAAAACCAGCTCTACATATTTATAAAGAAATGTTTAATAAGACATATATATAATATATATATATTATATATATAAATTAATACTTACAAAATGTGTCCATCCATCAGTAATTAAATATTCAGGGTCCCTTAATTTCTTTGAAGATGAGTATTTTCCTGTGGAGATAAGAAAAGAACCCTGCCTCCAACCTATCTGTATTTCTTACCATCAGTATGCTCACCATCCTTATGAAAGAATTGTTATTTATCTTTTCCAAGTGACTTCTCTTCTTCAAACCGAACTTTTATTAATTTTGAAGCTATCCACAATTTTTCCTCACCTGTGGAGATAAGAGCAATACCCCTTCCCCAACGTAGCACATCTCCTGGCTTCCATTGTGAGGTCAGCACATTCTTGAAATAAACTGGTTGATTTAGTTCAGTAGACTTTTCCATTATCCAATGCCTTTCTGCAGCCATTGTTCCCTTCTCATTAGCGTTGAGAAAATTCAAGGTTAACAGAGCATTATGTAACCTATTTCTGGGGGTGTTTTCCACCCCTTTCTGTTTGTTCAACATATCCTTTATAGTTCTATTTGATCTTTCTATGACTGCTTGACCTGTAGGATTGTATGGTATACCTGTAACATGCTTGATATTGTAATAATCAAAAAACCGTTTCATTTTCCTAGAGACATAAGCAGGACCATTATCCGTCTTTATTTGTGTAGGTATACCCATGATAGCCATGACTTCTAATAAATGAGTGATTACTGAATCAGCTTTTTCTGAACTTAAAGCAGTTGCCCACTGAAAGCCTGAATAAGTGTCAATGGTGTGATGAACATATTTTAATTTGCCAAATTCTGCAAAGTGGAACACGTCCATCTGCCAGATTTCATTCCTTTGGGTGCCCTTTGGATTAGCCCCTGCAGGCAGTGGCGTTTGGTTATAGAAAGAGCAAGTAGGGCATTTCTTTACAATCTCCTTAGCTTGTTGCCATGTAATTGAAAACTCTTTCTTCAAACCTTTGCTATTAACATGATGTTTTTTATGAAATTCAGAGGCTTGTAGCACACTACCAATCAATAAATAATTGATCAATTTCTGCATTACCTTGTGCTAGAGGACCTGGCAGACCTGTATGGGATCGGATGTGTGTTATGTACATAGGGCAAAGCCTGTTCCTGATCAAATCTTGAACCTGGAGAAACAATGATGTTAGTTCAGTATCATCAGGTATAAATTCAGCAGTTTCAATATGTAAAATAACTCTTTCTGCGTATTGTGAATCTGTAACTATATTAATAGGTTCTTTAAAATCCCTTAGCACCATAAGAATGGCATATAATTCTGCCTTCTGGACAGAATTATACGGACTCTGTTCCACCTTACCCAAGTCTTCTGATTTGTAACCTGCTTTCCCTGATTTATTGGCATCAGTATAGAATGTACCAGCTCCAGTTATTGGAGCATCATGGATGATTCGAGAAAGAATCCAAGAAGTTCTCTTTATGAAGTTAAGCTTCTTGCTTTTTGGATAGTTGTTATTAATGTCTCCCAAAAAATTAGCACAAGCTCTTTGCCATGGTTCATTATCTTCCCATAATTTCTTTAGTTCATCAGCAGTGAAAGGCACTATAATTTCTGCTGGGTCTATGCCTGCTAGTTGACGAAGTCTCAGCTTGCCTTTTATAATCAACTCAGAGACTTTTTCCACATAAGTTTTCAATTTCTTACTTGGTTTATGTGGTAAAAGATCCATTCCAAGATAATATCATCTCTCTGCATTAAAGTTTTTGTAGAAGAAATTTTTGATGGTAGTATGACGAGAATACAATCGAGCTCTGGATTCACCCTGTCCACATGTGCCTGTTGTAATTTTTCCTCAATCATTGTCAGTTCCTTTTCTGCTTCAGCTGTTAATTCTCTGGGACTGTTTAAATCTTTATCACCATCCAAGGTTTTGTTCAAATGAATTATTAGATGAGGTGTTATTCCAATAGCTGGTCGTAGACTGGAAATGTCTCCTAACAGTCTTTGAAAGTCAATAAGAGTCCGTAGGCGATCTCTCCTAATTTGTGTTTTTTGTGTCTTAATTTTTTGCAAACCTATTTTATAACCTAAATAATTAACAGAATCTCCCTTCTGAATCGTTTCAGGAGCAATTTGCAATCTCCATTTAGGTAAAAGTATCTTTATTTCTTCAGTCTGTTCAAGGTATCCATGTTTGAATCGGATAACAAAATGTCGTCCATGTAATGGTATACTATAGATTTGGGAAATTTCTTGCGTATTATTTGCAATGGTTGGTTCACAAAATATTGGCACAGGGAGGGGCTATTTAACATACCCTGGGGGAGGATGGCCCAGTGGTACCTCCTCGAAGGTTGAGAGTTGTTATAAGTAGGCACTGTGAAGGCAAATTTTTCTCTATCTTCTTTTTGCAAAGGTATAGTGAAAAAACAATCCTTTAAATCAATAACTATGAGAGGCCATCCTTTTGGTAATAAAGAGGGCAAAGGAATTCCAGATTGCAGAGGGCCCATAGGTTGAATAACCTTGTTGATGGCCCTGAGATCTGTCACCATTCTCCATTTACCTGATTTTTTCTTAACCACAAATACAGGAGAATTCCAAGGGCTGGTAGATTCTTCTATATGTCCAGCATCTAATTGTTCTTGTACCAGCTGTTCTAAAGCCTGTAACTTTTCCTCAGCTAAAGGCATTGTTTTGTCCATATTGGTTTCTCAGTCAACCATTTTAGAGGTAAAGCTGTTGGTATCTCTGAAGGGACATCAATTGCTTGTTCTTGTACAGCCTGAATGGCCGGTTTTCTCCGTTTGTAATATCTTTCAATATTATTCTCAGAAATATAGGCTCTAGAAGTAGCAGGAATGTTAATTTTGGTATTCCATTGTTGTAATAGGTCACGACCCCATAAATTCATTGCAATATTGGCTACATATGGCCTTAATTTTTGTATTTGTCCCTCAGGCCCTATACATTCAACCCATCTCGTGCTCTGCCTTATTCGAGATAGGGTTCCAATTCCCAGGAGCTGAACATTTACATTCTGAAGAGGCCAATATGGATGCCAAGATTCTGGGGTAATGATACTTAGATCAGCACCTGTGTCCAGCAGGCCAGTAATAAAAATGCCATTTACACACACTCTCAGCTTAGGTCTTTGATCATTTATAGAAGTTTGCCAAAACACATGTAACTCATCTTTCTGATTACTATTGCTTGTAACAGTAGGCATGTGGCTTTCTAATTGACCTGACGAGGCATGTTCTCTGCAGAAACTGGAAATGACTGAACCATGTTTGCCATGGGGGCCTGTGAAGCCCCTCCTCTCACGTTTCCCGTCTGTATCAGATTGCCTTGTCTATCCCTTGTAGACCTGCATTCATTCGTCCAATGCCTGCCTTTTCCACATCTTCTACATAAACCTGAAGGCTGAGTCCTTCTATTCCTGTTATTTCTAGAATATGCATTATTATTATTTCTGAAAATCCGTTGTTTACTATTCCTTTTCATATGACCCATTTTGCCACAATTAAAACATTTGGTATTCTGGTGTCTCCTTTTACCATTGGAAATTGCTTCTTCTACCCATGCTTCAGTGCCATAGTCAAATGTGTCAACATTTAGTGTATGCAAGACCCATTCTTCCAAGGACGCTGATCTGAACTTTAAAGGCCCCAAGATCTTTTTGCATTCCACATTTGCATTTTCGTAAGCCAAAGACTCAATTATTATACGTCTTGCTTCTGGGTCAGATATCCCTATTTGTACAGCCTTAGTTAATCTTTGTAAAAAGTCACTAAAGGGTTCTCTCTGACCCTGTTTAACTGTGACAAATGATTCCATTTTCTGTCCTGGGTCTTGTACCCTGTCCCAAGCCCTTAAGGCTGCTGTAGTACACATGGAGAGTGTGTTTTCATCCAAATTAGCTTGTTCCTGAGGGTCGGAAAAGAGCCCTTCACCTAGAATTTTATCTAGGGAAACGTCAATTCCATTCGCCTTTTCCTGCTGTTCTAAAAGTCTAGCCTTTTGCCTGAATAAGCATTTCCATTTTAATTGCGGTCCACTCTCAAGGACCGCAGAGCTCAGCTGGAGCCAGTCCGAGGGGGTTGCTCTGCTTATTGTGGCCCAAGATTTTAGCATCTCTTTAACAAAAGAGGCTTGCATCCCAAAAGTCATGACGGCCTGTTTAATTTCTTTGAGATCATTCATATGGACAGGCTCCCATGTATCTTCCTTGATGACCCTAGGGTTTCTGGAACCAATCACCTTTTCTGTTGTTATTACTGGAAAGGCATGTAGAGCTGTAGGTAGAGCTTTGTGGAAATTGTCCCGGAGGGATTTATCCACAGATGTAGTTAAAATTTGCCTTTGTACCCTTTGCTCTTCTTCATCAGAATTTAGAAATTCCTCAATCTTTTCAATTCTATTCACCATTGCTTTTTGTAATGTCTGAATCTCCTGCCCAGAATTATGTTCTAAAGCCTTCATTGAGGATTCTAAAGTATGAAATTTGTCCATTAGAGATAACTTGTCATCTTTGGACATAATTTTTATGGCATAAACCATGCCTTCTTGTATTGATAATCTTTCCGCCAATCTGTCATAAGCTTTAGACAAAATTCGATTGTCACATTCAGCAGTTTTGATTCTCTCAGTTAATGTTTCAGTTCCTACAGAAAGGGACTGCTGGAACTTATGATCTAATTTAGCTGTTCCTTCTTCCATAGTAATGAATTTCTCCTTAACATCAGCCTGTACCTTTTCTAGATTTTGCTCAGTTAACCGAGTCATGTTAAACAAAGATCTGTTTTCTTCCTGGAGAACTTCAAACTGATTCTTGAGAAGATTGTTGTCATTCTCAATAGTTTTTAAACGTTCAACCTCTGCCTTAAGAGATTTGATCATTTTCCTATTATCAAACCAAATAGTGCTAAGGAAAATTAAGAATCCCAGAAATATCCATTGATGTGGGGTGATAGACACCTCTTGTAAGATCTCCCAAATGGTGCACTCAAAAAAGCTGTTGAAATCTGAAATTGTCACGTTCTCAGACATTATTTATAAAAGAAAAAATTCTCTTACCTGTAATGACTGGTTCCTGCCAGTGGTGGCGAAAGAGTTCAGTTGAGTCCACGTGGCCTAAATCTGAAATAAATGACTCAAAAACAAAATTGAAACAGACACCAGACTGAAAAGTAGCAATTAGGCCAGAAAGGCAATAGAAAAAAGCCAGCAAAGTGAACAAATCAAAGTGATGCCGGCGTTTTTGTGCCGGGGCTCATAGGGCCGCTGTCACGTGACCCGAGCGCCGGCGGAGGTGGGAGGGGAACAGAGACTTATCATGCTGTTAAAAAGGCGCTGTCGATTTCAAACCCAGGGAGTGCTAACTCTCCCGTCCCGCTGCTTGATTCTCTAGCAAGCAGCAGGGAAAATCGAGCCGCTCAGAATCTCAGCTGCTTCCGCGCCCAGGGAGACCGCCACCGCGGCCCAGTGGGGGGCCTCCAGAGACTCCGATTTGGGCTGGTTCTGTGAAAGCCCCACGGGGAGGGCGCCAAATGTATCAGCGTAAAATAAATGCAATGCAGATATTAAAGAATATTTACCACTTTAATGAAAAACTTACAGAACCGAAGTTCCAGCGTAGTACAGGAGGTAGGAAGGAAAAAAGGGCCGAGCCGCCTCCCCGTGCGCCCATTTATTGGCAGGCATTCGCCCGAGGCAAACCCCGCCCCCTAAAGGGGCTGTCTTAACCCTACAACACACACATTCGTGCCCTGGAGCTTATGTGTACACACCACACACATACACACACATTCGTGCCCTGGAGCTTATGTGTACATACCACACACATACACACACATTCGTGCCCTGGAGCATATGTGTACACACCACACACATACACACACATTCGTGCCCTGGAGCATATGTGTACACACCACACATATACACACACATTCGTGCCCTGGAGCATATGTGTACACACCACACACATACACACACATTCGTGCCCTGGAGCATATGTGTACACACCACACATATACACACACATTCGTGCCCTGGAGCATATGTGTACACACCACACACATACACACACATTCGTGCCCTGGAGCATATGTGTACACACCACACACATACACACATTTGTGCCCTGGAGTATATGTGTACACACCACACACATACACACACATTCGTGCCCTGGAGCTTATGTGTACACACCACACACATACACACATTTGTGCCCTGGAGCATATGTGTACACACCACACATATACACACACATTTGTGCCCTGGAGTATATGTGTACACACCACACACATACACACACATTCGTGCCCTGGAGCATATGTGTACACACCACACACATACACACACATTCGTGCCCTGGAGCATATGTGTACACACCACACACATACACACACATTCGTGCCCTGGAGCATATGTGTACACACCACACACATACACACATTTGTGCCCTGGAGCATATGTGTACACACCACACACATACACACATTTGTGCCCAGGAGTATATGTGTACACACCACACACATACACACACATTCGTGCCCTGGAGCATATGTGTACACACCACACATATACACACACATTCGTGCCCTGGAGCATATGTGTACACACCACACACATACACACACACTTGTGCCCTGGAGCTTATGTGTACACACCACACACATACATGCAGATCTACATACCACCACATGCACATAATACAAACACACACAGATATCTACACGCGTGCCCTGGAGCATATGTGTACATACCACATACCACACACACAAGGGAATAAAATTTTTTTTTCTGAAAATGTGGAAGCATTTGCCCTCCCCCCATTTTTAAACAGTCACACATGATGAGTGGTGCTTTGGGAAGGAACTGAAGCCTCTAGAAAGGGCCACAGACAGGCTTCTTTTTCTGTAATGTGTTTATTATAATTTATAGAATCTCTTAGGTATTCAATATAGCTTGCTCATATCCATCCCTCGCAGCTCCGCCTATCTCCCTCATAACCTTTTTCTTTTTTTTTTAATAGCTCACAAAGTCCAGTTTGGGCTTCCTGTATGCACAGGGGTGTGGGTACATTTGCCGGAGCATGGGCAGTCTCCAGAGATCACACCCCTGAGAAAATTGACTCTCCCCTTCCCAGCAGCCATCAGTTGCCAGTAGCTCTTTAGCTAGGGGTGGGGCCTTGTGAGAACCTCCCCATCATGCTGAAATGTTGACTGACTTGATCTTTTGTGAGTCTTGTGTGGACAGTCATAGCTGCTGTGAGTTCTTCAGTGGCAAGAGCCCTGTCATGTCCAGAAGATGGGTTCATAGCAGACTTCCCCAATCTCTGACTCTTAACTATCTGATTTTCTTTTAGGCAACCTTGATTCTTTTTAGTAGATGTGTAATATTCCATTGTGTGTGTGTGTGTTCTTTTTGTTTATAGGTTCATCTGTTGATTCTGCTTTATTGAATTGCTGTCTATTGCCTAAGGACATAATAGGCATTCAGGCATCTAGGAGAACCAGAAGTTTATAGGTTTTGATTATAGATTAACATCCCGAGGAAAAGGGTAGAAAGAGGTAGATTATGCTTAGGTAAAAAGACACTTTCTACCAGGCTTTATGAAGTGGCAGCCATAAGAGCTGGTCAGAGCTGATGGTAATGCTGCTATTCTTAGGAATTGATTTACTTTTAGGTCATGGTAAATAAAAGATTAAAAAAAACTTTTGGCAAGTAAAAAGCTTTCTTAAAATGTGAAGAATTATCATAGTCAGCAGGAATTATGAGTATTAATTCCAGCTTTTATTTAAGGCTATAGCTTCTTTTTTAAAACAAACATGAACTTTGGTTTTCTTATTTGTTGTTTTTTGTTTGTTTCTCTGATTTTGATACAGGGTCTCTCTTTATAACCCTGGCTATCCTGGAACTCACTATATAGACCAGGCTAGCCTCAGACTTACAGAGACACTTGCCTCTGCCTTGATAAAGGTGTCTGGTACCGCCTGGCTGTGTTTGTTTGTTTGTTTGTTTTAAGACAGGATCTCCCTATGTAGTGCTCGCTGACTGACTGGGAGTTCCCTGTGTAGACATGGTCCACCACACCTGGCAATGTTGGACTTCTAATAGTCATTCAGCACACATTTATTGAGCACCGATTTTGTGTGGACACTGCTGTGCTTAGAGGGTATGGAGTAGACTATTATAGCAGGTAGCTTAATCTAGAGGGAAATAGACATTGAAGACCACGTAATGGATTCTTCCTCAAATTTTAGATATTTAGCAATTTCTTTTTGTCTTGAGAACCAGTTATTTGTGTGCTATAGTCACTGGCATTCTTAGAATTGAGGAAATATGTAATATGTGTATTTATAACTTTGTTAAGTGCTTTGAGAGAACAGTAAACAGTTTCATTAGAGAGTGTGCCACAGGGGACATGTTTGAGGGCCTTGGGACGGCTTCCTTGGAGGAAGTGGCCTTTCACCTGAGGTTTGAAGGATGAGGGATATTCCCCAAGGGAAAGGGAGTTGTCAGAGAATTTTTCGAAAGCTTGTGAGGCTGAAGGAGGGTGGAGAATTCAAGGCCTAAGAGCAGTGGCTGACATTTATCCAGTCTTCATTATTGTACACTGTCTCAGTACTTTAGCGGACAGCCACAGACCTTTTTATGCATCACCATTTCATCAGAGATTAATAAAAGCCATGGAGACATCAAGTAACTTTGCCAAAACCATGATGCCAGGAAAGGCTAGCACTGGAATTTCCCATGGTTCCTGCCCTCTTAACTCTGGTGCCTCTAGTTTCCTCAGAGTGACAACCAAGACAGAGGAGAAGAAAAAGGAATTAGCTAATTCAAGTTAGTGGTTTGCACTTGGAAGCTAGTTTTGTTCCTTGGGGATGTTTGGCAATGTATGTAGACATCTGTGTCTGTCACAGTGAAGGGTGGTGTGGGGAAGGTGGCCTGGCAGTTGTGGGTAGAGGCTGAGGATGTTGCTAAACTCCCAGCCCAAGCATGAGCAGGGATGAGGTTGAGAGTCCTGATGATAGATAGACTCATGGTTATGTTCAGAAGATTTAGTCTGTGCTAAAAGCTAAGCGAAGAAAAATCTGACTTATGATACCAATATTCTCTTCAGGATAAAATATTACTACTTTAATATACATATCTCCTTCTTGATATAATGGTATATCTGACTCAAAAATCACATCTGGCTTTGTAGTTGAACTGTGGTTCTTCTTCTCTACATTCAAGCATGTTCTTAAAAGAAAAACTCAGAATTTCTGTCTCATATCAGAAGAGCCACCTGGTGTGGGACAGAAGAAAGATAAAAATGTTATCAAAACTCTGCTTTCAAAATTTCAACTTCTCCCATAGCTATTTTTGCCTCTCTGTTAGCTTTCTTTGAATAAATATCTATCAAAATAAAAAAAAACGCAATGGGGGAACTATTGAAGGTTTTTTGCAAGGGAGTGACACGATCACAAGGATGGCTTATTATAGGTTGGAGATTGTATCACAGAAGAGTGAGTCACGAACCACAGGTAGTGGGGGTGGTTGGAATGGGAAGATAAGTAGCTGGTGCTTTGTGAATAGCTATGGATGGGCGGCAGAGACAGGACTCTGGCGAATACGTCTGGATGGATGGTAGGGAGCATCAGAATGAGGAGGGAGAGCATGACTGCTTGTTGGCATGTGTTGTATTTCAGGTGGCTATGAGATACCCACATAAAGTTTCCAGGGTGTTTGAGAATACGGACTGGGAGCTCAAAGGTGAGAGGTGGGCTTTAGCAGATTCTTGATACTTGGATGTGATGTTGTATATGGAAGTTACTGAACTCAGTGTGTGGACGCCATCATCTAGGGCGAAAGGTGAAGATGGTTTCTCTTCGCTGAGTCCTAGAGTTCCAGGTCAAGTTAGAATTTTATCTTAGACGTATTTTTTACTTTATGTATTTGATACAGATTATTCTGTGCAAATTGGATTTGTCAGAAAAAATAATTTCATATGATTCAGAATTACTCCTATTTGTAGTTTAAACATGTTCTCAATGTTGATTTGCAAAATTCTTAAATGATTATGAAACAAGAGTCATTTTTTCAGTTATGAGAAGTGAATGCTTTTCATTTCTACCCAGTTTTTAAAAAAATCAAAATCTCTTTTCTGCTTATTGATTACTTACTAGCACGTCCTCTGAGAGCAGGCCAAAGTTATGACTTTACCCAGAATTCTTTGAGATGTCTTGGTGCATGAGTTGAGCCAGTCTCTGTTGCTCCCTTCTCCTCAGCTGAGGAGAGGAGGTGGAGGTGGAGCTGAAGCACCTCTTTCACTCCTGCTTATCTTCCCTACTCCTTCTGACGTGGGCTAGTCACCCACTCTAGGAAGACCAACCACTGTTGCTCTCAGTATCGCAAGTCCCTTGGTTAGTTGTCTTGTCTGGAATTAAGGGAATATTGTTATACTAAAGGATTCATTTTGTCTAGGTGAGATGGAGACATTCACTGTCACCATATCCTTCAGTCCCAGTACTGTAAATGGGAAGACACTGTTGGCAGCACACACACACCCCTCACCCCGCTTTTACATGCTGGCTCACATTTCCTCCCTGGGTCAAACTGTACCATTGCTGAGCCAACGGTTTGCTTTACTTGGGTTATTTATTGGTTTGTATCCAGACCCTCAGTAATTAAACTGCTTAACCTTAGATTTCCTTTCTTATTTGGTAAGATTGTTTTTTAAAGATTTTCTGTCAAAAGGTCTTTTGACTAAAAAGATGAAACAGTTGTTTGACATTAGGAAAAGATGAGTTAAATTTTCTAGATTTTATTATTTTGGCTTTATCTAATACACATTAGTGCTTTTGTTCAGAAAAAATTAAGTATTTGTCCTCAAGTACCAAAACTTCTTTAAAAAATGGTTTAATACATTTCAAGATCTAATTAAGAGAAATAGTATCTCACATTTTGGATCTAAGGGAAGTTGCTAGGAACATGGAGTAATAACTTTTATTTGTTAATTTGGAAACCATGGCAACACAATAAATATTATGTCTCTTAATTTGTCTTTCAGTGCTCCTTTGGCCTGAGTGCCATAGAAGAATAAACAAAATTAACCCAGTAAATGCTGAGTATGAGCTACCTGAGTTAGTCATTTTTCTTGAGTGTTTCATGTTTTTTTTTTGAGACAGTCTCATTATATAGCCCTGTATGACCTCAAATTTATGATCTTCCTACTTCAGACTTCCAAAGTGCTGGTATTATAGGCCCATACCTTTATACACCTAGTGAATGAGAAAAGATTCACTCCAAGTCAGGCTGGGCTCAGACTCATAGTGGCCTCCATGCCTCAGTTCCCCAAGTGTCTTCAGGTACAAAGAGTGGAAAGAGCAGAATGTGGAGAACTGCTGGGCTAGTAGCTCACGCCCTGCAGTGAGTACAGCCGGAGGAGGCATGCTGCAGGAGTGGGGCTGCACAGTCAGATGTGACTACAGGGTAATAACCCTAGCTACCATGGATGCATCTGGAGGAGGGAGGGTCACAGCTGTGTGTGTCTTGTTAGGAGATGATGAAAGCTTGAAGGAAGAGTGATGGGGAAAAGAGGCTTTAGGGAGACTGGCAAAGGTGTAGAGACTTGTGGGAACTGGGTAGGTGGGATTCAAGGACTGATTGTGGAGGGAGGCTAGGAAAAAGGAAGTTTTCATTTTATCTTCTGGGTGATGGGACAGTAATCGAGGCTGTAAAGAAGGCAGGGAACTTAAAGGGGTTTATACATTTGATTAGGTATTTATTGAGTCTGAAGTTCTTGTGGGACACCATCCATTTTTAACAGCTTGTTAGATCAGGATGATGGGGAGAAACCTGTCTTGGACATAAAGATTTGCTAACTTTTATCAACTGAAGTCAGTATCTTCCAGGAGAGAAGACAGAATGCAAAGAGCAGGAGGTTAAACCCAGAAACTCTGGTTCTGTTAAAACTTGAAGAATCTAGAAAAGAACTGTGTGTCCACACAGGATTTTGAAGGAGGGATGTTAACCAAAGGCATTAGTGCTGCAGGATGCCAAGAGTATTCAGGAGGAATGAGGGGTTAGTGATGTCAGCTATCCAGAAAGAATTGAGATAAGAACTTGGAAATTGCACTGGGTTTGGTTGTTAGAGGTCATTAGTGACCTTTGCCTGAGAAGTTTCAGTCCAGTGGTTTGGGCAGAAGCCAGACTGCAGTCATTTGAACCAAGTGAGAAGTGAGGAGAGGTATGTGAAGACGTGGCTGTAGAGAGGAGACGAGATCTGCGCTGGGGTGGGACTTGTTGCCCTCTTTCTTAAAGATGGGAGAGACCTTGTACCCGCTTTAGATGAACCAATAGAAGGAAAGCTGAAGACAGGAAAGGTGGATAGTTGGGGCAGGGTCCTGGGTGGCTGAGTCCTTCATGGCAGTTTCGAGGGGATGCGTTGAGAGTGGTGGACTTGGGGTAGCACTGACCCAAAACAGGAGGGCTGACTCTTCAGTGGGACTTCAGAGAGAGGAAAAGGGATGGCATAGAGACTGGGAGACCTGTCCTGGGCAGGAAGATGTTCAGGGAGCGCCTCCTTCAGGCCTCAACCTGTATTTTCTACTTCAAGCATATTCTCAGACATACTTGAAAGATGCCTTCTGTTGTGGAAAAAATTAGCATAAGAGAAGAAATACCTTATGTAGGAGAGAGAAGAAAGATTATATTGCACAACTTTCTCCATGGAGAATAAAAACCATTTACATTGTATTTCTTAGAAATTCTCCCCTTCCAGTTTATTTAGAACAGTCTGTAGTAATATGGCATGGTTTTGAGTGGTTCTGTTTTGTTTCTGAAAGCATCTGTGGTTCATTGTAATCTTAGAGTATATACTTAAAAACAAACAAAAACACCTATCTGTTTGTGGTTCACTAGGTACTGTTTATAACTTGATGGACCTACCCCAATTTCTAGAATGTATGCATATCTTGTAGTTGGTTAAGTCTTTTGACTCTAAATTGTTAGATACTAGGCCCAGACTATTGTTAAGTAAACATACCTTTGTTCCCCTACCAGTATAGTAGTCTCAAGTGAGATGTGCAATAAGGATTTTATTGAAGTAAACAGTGAACACTGCCCAGGAGATCAAGCAGGCCCCTCCTTTTTGTCTATCCACTGAACACAGTTTATAACAGGATTGACAGGCTTCGGGTGAGCCTTTGGCCGGAATGCTACAGGGAACCCCAACAAATTTAACCTAGTCCTTCTGCCTGCTAAGCTGAAGCAGTTACAGAACTTAAATTTAAAATGCAGAAAGCTTGTGGATGCTTTTAGTTTGAAAAGTTGTATTGTGCGTATTCCTTGGGGTTTCAGTAAGTTGACCCAATAGTATACAGGGGGAAGTCCCAAGGAAAGGAGAAACTGAAATCACAATTAAGAAGCTTTGAAGGCTCGCAGTGAAAGTGGTAGGAACTGCTGGAAAAGGGGGAGCCTGCTGGAAGGAAACCAGGGATGGATTAGGTCAGGATTGAGGGGGTTGGGGTGGGCTCCATTGCTGGAGACTGGGGACCCTGGAAGCAAAGCTGCCCACTGGTTGAGTGTGGAGTTTGTTTCTCTCACTCTGTCTGTGGCTAGCTCATCCACTAGGGGGTAGAAGTGAAGGCTTTGATTATGGCTGAGAAGTCAGAATTTGTGATGATGAGTTAGAGTTCTTCGAATTGGCTCAGAACTGAAACTACATAGATGAGCACAAAGGCTGGGCACAGTAGAAGGAGATTAAAGGACTGACCCGGGAACCAGTAGGACCAAAATAGTACAGTTACATAGAAACTGGAGATCAAAGCAAACCTCTGGTTTGTCTGAGGAGATAGGCTCAGACTTGGTGTATAAATAGACAGGTGGAAGTGCGTGGTTAAGAAAGAGTGGGGACTGCAGTGTGAGTCTCAGGCCGCAGGTCTTGGCTCTGGTATTTGCTATTAGATGATTATTATTATTATTATTATTATTTTGCTATCAGGTGATTATTGGCATGGTATTTGTCCTCTGTATCACAGAGGTTGATTTCGTGGATTAATAGCAACTAGTCATCTAGCCTTGCTAGTCAGTCAGTGCTCAAATGATGCAGTTAGGACAGGGTGAGATCTTGTTTCACCCACTCTCTGCAAATTGGCCTTTGTTTATTTGTTCGAGATGGAATCTCGATATGTTGTCCTTGTTGGATTCAAATTCATGGGCTCAAGATCCCCTGGCCTCAGCCTCCAGACTAGCTGGGACTACAGTTGTGTTCCACTGTGCCAGGTGCAAGTTTGGGTTTTGATTTAAGAAGATTATTCTGATAATATTGTTTAATTTTAGGCAAGGTTATCCCTTAACAGACTACTGCAGTTTGAGTTGGATTCTGATCTATTTTCATAAGCTTATTTCTCAGGCCCTGATGTTTAAAGGTTTAATTAGGGTTTATTTAGTAATTGGTCTAAGAAGTGCTATATATTCTGTGCCCTTCTGAATTTCCTAATGTTTGTTGTTATTAAATATTCTGACTTAAAAAGAAGTTCAACTCAATATTTCCTAAACCTCCTAGGTCATAAATTCTCCTTCCTCCTGTTTATACATTAAACTTTGTGAACTGGAATTTTGTATATTGTAGTATTTATTTAACTTGAGCTCTCTCTTTCCCTTTCTTGCTGTTTGTCTCTTTCTTTTTGTGTGTTTGCGTGTACTTGTGTATGTCTTTGAGTCAGGCTTTCATGTAGCCTAGGCTGGCTTCCAACTCACTATATAGGCAAGGATGGAAGACTTTTGGTCTGCCGTTATCTCCTAAGTGGTAGGGCTGCAGGTGTGTGCCTCCACACCTCGTAACTTAGGTGGCTTTTGTTGCATTTAGTTTTATCTATTCAGAAAGCCCAACTTAAGGAATCAAACAGAGAGATGTCTCAGCAGCTAAGAGTGCTGAATACTCTTGCAGAGCATCAGGGTTTGATTCTCAGCAGCCACATGGCAGCTCCTAATGGTAACTCCAGTCTTAGGGGATCTCACACCTTCTTCTGGCCTCTGTGGTCCCTGCATGTTCATGGTGCACAGACATACATACAGGCAAAACACCCATACAACCTAAATAAAGGTAAAGCAGGGCATGATGGTGCACACCTTTAATCCCAGCACTCAGCAGGTAAAGGCAGGGGGATTTCTGTGAATTCGAGGCCAGCCTGGTCTACAGAACAAGTTCTAAGGCAGCAAGTAGGTGCTACAAAGAGAAACCCTGTCTCCAAAATTCCCCCTCCCCACATAGATACACAACAAAATAAAATGATATAATTCAGTGACCAACACATGCACCATTTTAGGATATTGCGTGCTTTTAAAGTCTGTCTACTGGGGCGTACAATCATCCCCTCCTATCTAATTGTAAAACATTTCATCAGCCTCCTGAGAACTCTCTTCGTAATTAGTAGTTACTTCCTATCTCTTTCCTTCCCGGCAACCAGTAGTCTAGTTTCTGTCTGTATAGATTTGCTTATTCTTGGTGTTTTATAGAAATAGAGTTACACGTGTCACTTCTCATGACTGACTTCTTTCACTTAGCAAAGTGTGCTCAGGTTTATCCATGCTGCAGTCTGTGTCACTCCTGTGTTTGTGTTTAAGGCTGAGTAGCCTTCCGTCAATGGATACCCACATTCATTTGTCCGCTCACCAGCTGCTGGAGTGTTGCTTTTTGACTGTTATGAGCAAAGCTCTTGTGAACATTCGTGGAGACATATGTCTTCATCTCCCTTAGGAACACATCTAGGGTAGTTGCTGGGTTTCTGATAACTGATTTAAAATCTGGAGAAACCGTCACACTCTTCTAAAGCAGTGTATTCCCCTGCGCCCCTCTACCATTGCTGAGGGCATTCTGGTCTCTCTACATTCTTGATAGATCTAGTTATTTGGTTTAAAAAATAATCTGTTTTATTATAGCTATTCTAGTAGCTGTGCAGTGTGACTCAGTGGATGTGAGGTCTTTTACTTCTTTTTCCCCTTTCTCATTAAACTTTTCTTTTAAAGCAATTTTTAAAATCTGTGATACGTTTTTGATCAAGTTATTTCCAATAAGAGGCATGACTAAAAACAAACAGCAGTAATGACTTAAAACTTCCATCTATACTCAAACAAGCGTCCACATGGCAGTCTTTTTTTCTGAAGGCTTTTCCAGTCCGGTCTTCTATGAGATGTTCTCTTTCCACCGACTGGGTAACAAGTGTTAGGGATGATGCTTGGCCTGGGCATAGTTGGTGGCCTTCCTAGCCCCGTCACCTTTTTGGAGCAGAGTTAGAGAAGCGTCTTAACACACACAGAATTGCTGGGGACCTTACCGATGGCAGCTGTACCAGCTTCCTGGAACCGAGGACTGCCTTCTAGCTTTGTTCAGAATGTTGAGTCGTCTTCCCTTCAGCAAACTTGCAGAGTCCAGTAGAGGGGCAGAGCCTGCAGTGATTTGGCCTGGATGGTTCAGGATAGTGATGAGCAGTGGAGGATAAACATTTTGATGGACAGCTCTCTTAGGAAGAGCTTCACTCAAAGCCTCACGGTGCATTTCAGCACACTACTTCAGTTGTGACAGTGGCTGGAGAAAGGCAGCCACTGTATGGTGAGGACAATGACTTCCCTCAGCTCACAGGGACTATACAACACCACCAGTTTTGTAAACATCTTTGAAGGGGAGGCACAAAGGCTTTCAGTTGGACAAGTTGATGGCAGGATACAGTCTGTAATTGGTGTGGTTCCATTTGCATTGCCACCATGAGTGACATTCCATTCTGTGAATCAAGGCATGTTGGCACTTGACTTAGACCAGGAATTTGGCCCAAATGCTACAGTGTGAGGGTGGTGGCTTATTTCTTAGTGTAAATACTACCTTCCTAAAAAGAGCTTTGTTCCTCTCCTGGCTAAAGGGAGGAACAGTTAGTTGTTTCACACCGAGTGTATAAGCTAGAAGGTATGTTCATGTCATGTGCCTGCCAGCTTTTTTTTTTAAATTTCAAGACAGGGTTTCCTCTGTGTAGCAATGATTGTCCTGGAACTCACTCTGTAGACCAAGCTGGCCTTGAACTCAGAGATGCATCTGCTTCTCAAGTGCTGGGTTTAAAGGCGTGTGCCACCATCATCCAGTGGTCTGTCAGTTTTTTGAGAGACCAGCTTTAAACTTGCCCTCTGCAGCACCAACAGTCAAGACAGCATAGGCAGTCTGTAATGGTGCACCTGTCATCTTTTTTTTTTTTAAATAGAAGTCTATGCTCTGGGGCATCAGTGATAGTCACTTAATACTTGCAGGTCTCCAAAGACCACAGGAGATTTCACTGGTTGTTGATGGGGTTTCTGTCCTGCCTGGTTCCCACAATTATGTCCCAAAGAAATCACACCAAAGCTTACATTAGTTATAAACTGGTTGGCCCATTAGCTCAGGCATCTTACTAACTCTTATAACTTATATTAGCCCATTATTCTAGTATATGTTAGCCACATGGCTCAGTATCTTTTTCAGCAATGCAGTCACATCTTGCTTCTTCTGTGTCTGTGCTGGGACTGCATAGGAGTGGGTTTCTGCCTTCCCAGAATTCTCCTGTTCTCATTGACCCACCTCTACTTACTGTCTGGTTGTCCCACCTATGCTTCCTGCCTGGCTACTGGCCAATCAGCGTTTATTTAAAATATAATTGACAGAATACAGACCATTCTCCCACACCAACTGGTGTTGGCTACTCATGCTCAGCCCTCACTTTATCTGAAGATCCAGACACTTGAAGGAACCCTTTCCCATTTCAGTGCCTACTTCATAAGCTTTCAATGTTTTATGTGTCTGAGTGTTTTGCTTACATATATATAATACAAGTTATAAGTTATATATCCTGGGGCTAATCTGAATTAGCATCTGCTATAGCTATCCTGGGGCTAATTTGGATTAGTGTCTCCTGTAGCTATCCTTGGGCTAATCTGGATTAGCATCTGCTATAGCTATCCTGGGCCTAATCGGGATTAGCAATTCCTGTAGCTATCCTGGGGCTAATCTGGATTAGTGTCTCCTGTGGCTATCCTGGGGCTAATCTGGATTAGCATCTGCTATAGCTATCCTGGGGCTAATCTGGATTAGCAATTCCTGTAGCTATCCTGGGGCTAATCTGGATTAGTGTCTCCTGTGGCTATCCTGGGGCTAATCTGGATTAGCATCTGCTATAGCTATCCTGGGGCTAATCTGGATTAGCAATTCCTATAGCTATCCTGGGGCTAATCTGGATTAGAGTAAGGATGTGGCCAAGGATGGGGAAAATCACTACAAAGCAGAAACCAGAGAGATTTGAAAGTTCCATGTGGCACTTTGAGCTGTTTATGAATTTCCTTGATATTCTGACCTTAACATGAAATGAACTTGTTTATTTAGCAGATGTTGGGACATGAAGTTGTGGGGTGCCAAGAGGCATACAATTCTAAAAGGTTTTATGTGTATGGTTGTTTTGTGCATACATGTTTGTCTGGCTGCTGCTGGTGTGCTTAGTGTCCACAGGTGCCAGAAGGCATCAGATTCCCTAGGACTTGAGTTTTAGATAGTTGAAAGCACCATGGGCATGCTGGGAACTGAACTCAGATCCTCAGGAAGATCAGCCAATGCTCATAACACTGAACCATTTCTCTAGTCCTATTTTTTTAAAAAAATTGTTTTAAACACGTTGTACGTGTGTGTGCATGCGTGTGTGTGCACGTGCACGTGTGCAAGTGCGCATGTGTGTTTGATAAGAACTTGCATGAGTTAGTTTACTCCCTTCTACCATGTATGTCCCAGGATTGATTGTCAGATTAGGTGACAAGGGCCTTTACCTGTGGAATCATCTCCCTGCATTCCACTTTAAAGACAAGGTCTCTCTGTGTAGCTCTGGCTGGCCTGGGATTCACTGTGTAGACCAGGCTAGTCTTGAAATTTTATTGAGTCCCTACTGCTTTTGTCTCCTGGATGGTGGGATTACAGGTGTGTACAGGTATACATGTGTATACCACCACACCTGGCTTATCATTTTAATATAAAGTTATAAAGATGCATAGAGATAAGTGTTTAAGTGTTTATGAAAGATGTAATGGGAATAATGATCATATATTGTGGGAACTCTTTCCTGGGGAGATGTAAAAAAATGTCTAGCTCTTTATTAGAGGGTATCAGCAATAAACCAAAGTATGATTCTACTAACTTTAATCAGGCATATTTACAGAGCATGGTTGGGTAGTTACTTATAGGAGCAAAGCAGCCATAGCACCCCAAAGTTTCACCCTATGGAGAATGATGACTTTGCATAGCTGCTTGCTTATATGGAGTCGTCCTGTCAGTTAACCTGCCGTAGTGTATACACTAGTACCTCCTTAGACCACATAGTGTATACACTAGTACCTCCTTAGACCACATAGTGTATACACTAGTACCTCCTTAGACCACATAGTGTATACACTAGGACCTCCTTAGACCACATAGTGTATACACTAGGACCTCCTTAGACCACATAGTGTATACACTAGGACCTCCTTAGACCACATAGTGTATACACTAGGACCTCCTTAGACCACATAGTGTATACACTAGGACCTCCTTAGACCACAAGTGTATACACTAGGACCTCCTTAGACCACATAGTGTATACACTAGGACCTCCTTAGACCACAAGTGTATACACTAGTACCTCATTAGACCACATAGTGTATACACTAGGACCTCCTTAGACCACATAGTGTATACACTAGTACCTCCTTAGACCACATAGTGTATACACTAGGACCTCCTTAGACCACATAGTGTATACACTAGGACCTCCTTAGACCACATAGTGTATACACTAGGACCTCCTTAGACCACAAGTGTATACACTAGGACCTCCTTAGACCACATAGTGTATACACTAGGACCTCCTTAGACCACATAGTGTATACACTAGGACCTCCTTAGACCACATAGTGTATACACTAGGACCTCCTTAGACCACAAGTGTATACACTAGTACCTCCTTAGACCACATAGTGTATACACTAGGACCTCCTTAGACCACAAGTGTATACACTAGGACCTCCTTAGACCACATAGTGTATACACTAGGACCTCCTTAGACCACATAGTGTATACACTAGGACCTCCTTAGACCACAAGTGTATACACTAGTACCTCCTTAGACCACATAGTGTATACACTAGTACCTCCTTAGACCACATAGTGTATACACTAGGACCTCCTTAGACCACATAGTGTATACACTAGTACCTCCTTAGACCACATAGTGTATACACTAGTACCTCCTTAGACCACATAGTGTATACACTAGGACCTCCTTAGACCACATAGTGTATACACTAGGACCTCCTTAGACCACATAGTGTATACACTAGGACCTCCTTAGACCACAAGTGTATACACTAGGACCTCCTTAGACCACAAGTGTATACACTAGGACCTCCTTAGACCACATAGTGTATACACTAGGACCTCCTTAGACCACATAGTGTATACACTAGGACCTCCTTAGACCACATAGTGTATACACTAGGACCTCCTTAGACCACATAGTGTATACACTAGGACCTCCTTAGACCACATAGTGTATACACTAGGACCTCCTTAGACCACAAATGTATACACTAGTACCTCCTTAGACCACATAGTGTATACACTAGGACCTCCTTAGACCACATAGTGTATACACTAGGACCTCCTTAGACCACATAGTGTATACACTAGGACCTCCTTAGACCACATAGTGTATACACTAGTACCTCCTTAGACCACATAGTGTATACACTAGGACCTCCTTAGACCACAAGTGTATACACTAGTACCTCCTTAGACCACATAGTGTATACACTAGGACCTCCTTAGACCACATAGTGTATACACTAGGACCTCCTTAGACCACATAGTGTATACACTAGGACCTCCTTAGACCACAAGTGTATACACTAGGACCTCCTTAGACCACATAGTGTATACACTAGGACCTCCTTAGACCACATAGTGTATACACTAGTACCTCCTTAGACCACATAGTGTATACACTAGGACCTCCTTAGACCACAAGTGTATACACTAGGACCTCCTTAGACCACATAGTGTATACACTAGTACCTCCTTAGACCACATAGTGTATACACTAGGACCTCCTTAGACCACAAGTGTATACACTAGGACCTCCTTAGACCACATAGTGTATACACTAGTACCTCCTTAGACCACATAGTGTATACACTAGGACCTCCTTAGACCACAAGTGTATACACTAGTACCTCCTTAGACCACATAGTGTATACACTAGGACCTCCTTAGACCACATAGTGTATACACTAGGACCTCCTTAGACCACATAGTGTATACACTAGGACCTCCTTAGACCACAAGTGTATACACTAGGACCTCCTTAGACCACATAGTGTATACACTAGGACCTCCTTAGACCACATAGTGTATACACTAGGACCTCCTTAGACCACAAGTGTATACACTAGGACCTCCTTAGACCACATAGTGTATACACTAGGACCTCCTTAGACCACATAGTGTATACACTAGGACCTCCTTAGACCACATAGTGTATACACTAGGACCTCCTTAGACCACATAGTGTATACACTAGGACCTCCTTAGACCACATAGTGTATACACTAGGACCGCCTTAGACCACAAGGCCATGTGTATACACTAGGACCTCCTTAGACCACAAGTGTATACACTAGTACCTCCTTAGACCACATAGTGTATACACTAGTACCTCCTTAGACCACAAGTGTATACACTAGGACCTCCTTAGACCACATAGTGTATACACTAGGACCTCCTTAGACCACAAGTGTATACACTAGGACCTCCTTAGACCACATAGTGTATACACTAGGACCTCCTTAGACCACAAGTGTATACACTAGTACCTCCTTAGACCACATAGTGTATACACTAGGACCTCCTTAGACCACATAGTGTATACACTAGGACCTCCTTAGACCACAAGTGTATACACTAGGACCTCCTTAGACCACATAGTGTATACACTAGGACCTCCTTAGACCACATAGTGTATACACTAGGACCTCCTTAGACCACAAGGCCATGTGTATACACTAGGACCTCCTTAGACCACATAGTGTATACACTAGGACCTCCTTAGACCACAAGTGTATACACTAGTACCTCCTTAGACCACATAGTGTATACACTAGGACCTCCTTAGACCACATAGTGTATACACTAGGACCTCCTTAGACCACAAGTGTATACACTAGGACCTCCTTAGACCACATAGTGTATACACTAGGACCTCCTTAGACCACATAGTGTATACACTAGGACCTCCTTAGACCACATAGTGTATACACTAGTACCTCCTTAGACCACATAGTGTATACACTAGGACCTCCTTAGACCACATAGTGTATACACTAGGACCTCCTTAGACCACAAGGCCATGTGCAGTTTGGGGCAGAGTCATACTCAGTGGGCAGAGGACAGGAAGCAGAGGGGGTGTTTAAGATAAGAGGTTGAGTGTCTGATCCTCCCCACCCCTCCTCCTTTGAGGGAATGCCAACAGTTAACAGGCCCCATCCTGAGGGTCTACAATGGTTCACAGCTGCTCTGATGAAGGCGATGGCTGTTCTGCCCCAAGGATAGTACTAGACAACTTCCTAGAAAGTAGTCTTTTAGCTGAGTGAAAGACAGGTAGTCTATGAGGAGAGCCTTAGAAAACTATAGAGCTCAGGCAAAGAAGGGGATGGGTGACTGGCCTACGGAGGAGCTGCTCCCAAATGTGAGGAGCCTTCTTTCTGCTTTTGCCTCTCCACTCCTTCTGTTTGTGCAGCCCCTCCACTTCTTACCCCATCAGAAATGTCTTTGTCAATTCTGTGGCCTCATAGAAGATGGTCTTATAGGGCAGGTTCTAGAGGAATGGATTTCTGAGGTGGTCTAGTCCAAGCAGGAGATGGAGCTTTCCTGCTGTGGCTCCATTTGCATCAAATGCCCAGATAGCTGATGATTAGAGATTAGTGGTTGCCAGGAGCTAATGGGGAGATAAAACAGGAAGGAATTATTCATGTATGTGGACTTTCTCTTTGTGGTTCTTTGAGTTAATAACGATAGTTGTCCAGTCTTATGACTGTGCTGAAAGCACCAAATTACATTCTTTAATAAGATTGAACTATCACTATACCACCTGAACACAACTGCTCTCCTTTAAAAATGGTGAATTATCTCTGATGCTTAAATTATATTTCAATTTAAGAGGGAGGGGAAGGAATGAAAGAGACGGAAACGCTGAAACAAGCAGAGATTGAGACACTCAGTGATAGTTTAAATATTAGCAATATTGAAAATGAAATAGCAGCCATTTCTTAAGTTTTTAGTCTGCACAATTGATAAGGACAGAAATATGGGAATGGAGCAAGTTTTGGGGAAATAAGTAGTGAGCTATGTATTTCATGTGTAACCAGGGCAGACAGGTAAAGATAATGGCCCTGATTTGAAGACAGATTTTTGAGACTAGAGAAAGAGGGCAATGTGTGAAAGTTGGCTGAAGTCAGTTAAACTTGTTGACAGGTGATATTTTCTTTTTCCTTGGAAGATGTGTGCTGCTGTTCTTTCTTGCCTAGTCTGGTCTATAAGCTGAGCTTTGTGTTACTTTTCAGGCAGAAGCAAGGCTAGCAGCAAAGCGGGCTGCCCGGGCCGAAGCGAGAGACATCCGCATGAGGGAACTGGAACGACAGCAAAGAGAGGTAACGCCAAGTGTGTGTGGTGTATTGGGGTGAGGGATAAAAAGCCAGGTTGGATCTCATCCTCTTGAGTCTCTGTTTCCAGGGCTCAGGAGTCCAAGGGTTGCTGTGAGGTAGTGAGAGGGATGTCCCCAGGCTGGACACGTTTTTTTCTCTTCGGGGTGCTCTCTCCTCCACTTGAATGTAGGTCTAGGTCTTGTTCTCCTAGGTCAGCAGCTGCGTTTTCTTTTTAGATAAACCGTCTGAGAATGAACACAGAGAGGAGGGGCATTGCAGACAATATAAAAGCTCTGGCCCCAGGGTGGCAAAACTAAAGACTCCTTCATTCTTCACTTCATAATCCCAGTTTTCTGCCTTTGAAATAGTTAACTTAGGAAGTCTGTTCTGGACATTTTTCTCTATTTTTTACAGTATAAATATGGTTTCTGCCCACAGTGTTACCATCCTCACTGTCAACCTTTATATTTCCATAGGATGTGGGGAGACACCTCTATAATGGTCTTTGTGCTAAATGAGGAGGCTTTGACATGACATATGTGCAGGTTCAAGTAGAAACATGACAGTGAACCCTGATTCCCCCAGAGAGCTAGCTGAGTCCCCACACTTACCATTTGAAGCATACTTAGTAATGTAGGAAAATGTTCATGTAAGAATATAGGGAGAACCCCAAAGTATAAAATTGATAGAACACCCCAAAACAAACCAACCAGTGCCAAAATATAGGACCAGAAAGAACTAGTTTAATCAGTACTTTGACTTGACAGCCTGTAGTTATCATTGGTCCTCTGTTTTTCTGTAGTCTACATATTTATATTATGTTTTTGTCTTCAGAAAAATAGAGAAAAGTAAAATAGGTAAATGAAAATTGAGCTAAGATAAGATACTCATTCACTTTTCTTTCTGACATCTACTTGGGTCTGAAAAGTCTCACTAATATTTCAATACTATTTATAAAGGGGAAACATCTGTGGAGGAGTATTTTGATGTTATTGGTAGATTTTCTATTGACAAGTTAATAAAAGAAGTTTATATATTTGTGCTCTAGGCTGATGTAATTTTTCCCCCTTAGTTACAGATAATATTGGATGCAGTTCTTGGTTTGAAATGTAATGTTCTAATGCATTGTCTCTGTACACCTAAGGTTGTACTAAATTACAAATAGGAGAGACAGTTATTGATAGAGGTTCTGTCCATGCAGAGAACCATGTGTCTTTTTGTTGGTGAACATAGTTTAGAAATCTCTTGTATTTTCAAAGTGTAGCTTTGAGTCACCTACTATTGTTGTCCTGGGCAAGTGTATGTGATAAAGATTTTTTGGAGAATGCAGTGTTTTGAAAACTGTTCAGTTTATAAAACTTTTTTATTCATAGCCTTCTTCTCATCATTGCTCTGACCGGAAATGGGGGCAGATTCAAAAGTGGCTGGTAGGCCAGGATTGCCTGTCCTGCATGCTGTGATAAACTGTTGAACTAATGCAACACTGCAGCCAAACATTAACTAATGGTTTGCAAAGTAGGCGCTTGGTCTGTGTGAACAGAAGCTTATATGGGTCCTCGTAGTCCAGCCGTTTCCTTTTGCTTCACTTTCACCTCATGGAAGTCCCAGATCAAGAAAGAACGAGTAAATGAATGTGTTTTAGTAGTTTGGGCCAGACTAGAAAATATATATATATATATATATATTTTTGGTTTTTCGAGACAGGGTTTCTCTGTGGCTTTGGAGCCTGTCCTGGAACTAGCTCTGTAGACCAGGCTGGTCTCGAACTCACAGAGATCCGCCTGCCTCTGCCTCCCGAGTGCTGGGATTAAAGGTGTGCGCCACCACCGCCCGGCCAGACTAGAAAATATTAAATACAAACAAAAGCATATGTTGAAAATCTAATATTTCAGTTCTCTGTTTAGGGGATGTGAAGATAACATTTAAAAGAATCATTGAGAGTCTTGCACTTAGGAAGTTTTTTGTTTGAGGTTTAAAATGTAGTTGGTTAACCTGAGTCTTGACTGATAGCCAGGACTGGACATATGCAGAAGGTGGGAGCGTGTTTCAGATGGGAGTAATTGCTACTCCTCCCTCCTTCTGCCCCTGTTCTTTACTCCTTTCAGATTGATTCTTCTTCTCCCTTCCTACCATACCCTTGGCTCCCTTGTTTGTGAGCCTACAGGTTATCATGTGATATTCTTGATATAAACTAGAAGTGGCTAATAAGTTTTTAGTGAAATCTATGATGTATGACAACGCATAGGACTCTGTTGCTAGATGATTCTTTTCATGTCAGATATTTCTCTTGATTGTAACTGTGTGTGTGTGTGTGTGTGTGTGTGTGTGTGTGTGTGTGTGTGTGCTTGTGTCACTCTTGTCTTGTTGGGATGTGAGTAGGGAGTACTAGAAACACGAAGTTCGGGAATGAAGGAAGCTACTGTGTGTTAGCACCATGGTGGAGCTTTTTACCTTGCTTTATCATAGGGGGTGCTCTCCATTTTGTAGATAGGCTCTTTAGGTTTTTTGTTTTTGTTTTCGGTCAACTTAAATCTAGACATACCTGGGAAGAGAGAATCATAACTAAGGAATTTTATCCATCAGATTGGTCTATGGCCATGTCTGTGAGGTATTTTCTTAATTACTAGTTGATATAGGAAGGCCCTGCCCACTGTGGGTGGCACCATCCCTAGGCAGATTGGCCTAGCTATGTGAGAGGTAGCAAGCCAGAGGAGGCAACATAGTAAGCAATGTTCCTGCATGGTGTCTGCTTCTGTTCTTGCTTCTAGGTTCCTGCCCAGACTTTTCTCACTGATGAACCATAGCCAGGACAAACCTTTCCTTCCCTAACTTGGTTTTGGTCAGGGTTTTATCACAGCAACACAAAGCATACTAGGACAAGAGACGAAGGAGAGGTGTAGTGATGTAAGCAGCCTGTTTAGTCATTGGCAGAGTCAGAAGGAGTGCCACAGCTGCTGACAAAGGTGAAGCAATCGAGGGGAGGGCTGGAATCTTCCTGCATTTCCGTACAGTCCTGTGCAGCCAGCTTTCCCTGTTTTTCGTGGTTCTGATTTAAAGTTGTGCGCTTCAATCAGCAGCATGTTGTATGTGGCTGGAAGAGTAAATGCTGTTTCTAGTGTTTTCTAATGTGAAACTGAAGGAGCAACTCCAGCCTCAGCTTCATGATAATATTTGTAGACAGAGAAGATGGGTAGGCATGTTCTTGGGGCTGGGATTTTCTTTGACTGAAACTACTGAGTCTTACTTTAAGTGAACTTTTAAAAAGAGTGTGTTTTATTTTCATTAACCAAATTGAATATAACAAGATAATTTTCCAGGAAGTTTTGAAGTTTTTATACTTTATTAATTCTTATGAGAAACTCAGTCGTCCCAGTTAACATCATTGCAGAATCTTTGCTCCATTTGTATGTTGCCATTACCAACATTAGCCTTTCATCCATGACTTAAAATTTTGAGAATACTGGGGCCTCATTTAGAGCAGGCAGACACTCTGCCTCTGAGCTTTATCTCCAACCTGCTTTTTACTGAAGGTGTAAGTCATAAACAATGCCACACCAGTTTGGAATTATGATTAATAGGGTGGTATTTATTTAAAGGGGAAAAAACTTACAGATCAACCGTCCCAGACAACAGCCTTCTGCACAATCAGGAAGAAGTCTAGTCGCCGAACCGGAGCAGGAAGTAGAGTGAGAAGGGAAGTAGCCGTTTTTTTTAAGGGATAGAGACCACACCCCAATGGGCTGGTATCTCAGCGGCTATTTGCTGGAGGAGCGGAAGGACCTCCCGCAACATTTTACTTATTGAGACAGAGTCTGCATTGACCTGGCAGAAATAGTCTGTGCTCTGGATATTTATGTTGTCATTCATGATGGTGGCAGTCCTTAGACAGCCAGGGAGGAAAAGGCTCCCAAAAGTTTGGGCTAAATATGTCCCTGTCATTTAAAGCATTGTCATGCTTGAATTGTTCAGTCCTAATAAGACCACCCAGCATTCTGACTGGTTGTTTCTCATGACTGTGGAGAAGGGAACACTCTGTCTTGTATTTAGTACCTAAGAACACAGTTTGTTGCTGCCTGTTTTCTTAGCTACTGGTGCTATTCCTTAAGGAAAAGCTACTGGCTGTTATATGTATTATTGATCCCACCTGGACAGTGAAGAGGGCTGTTCTTCCACGGAAGGAAGCCCTGAGTTTGTTGTTTCTATGTAACTGAGTCTCTGCAGGGTGGATGCTATTCAAGGTTCTGTGGGCCCATTTATGCTCTGGGAGATCCCTCCTCAACCCTCTGTGTGGTAACTTTCTGTCCTGAAGATAAGGGACCAGATAACACGCTCTCTATGGACCCCAGAACCCAGGCATGGTGGTGCCTGCCTGTAATCTTGGCACTTGGGAGGCAGAGGCAGAAGGATTGCCATGATTTTGAGGTTAGCCTTGTTTATTGAGTGAGACCTGTCTCAAAAAAAAAACAGAATTCTGGAGTTGTAACTAAAGTTTTTCCAACAGTGTTTCCTTCTAATTTCCTTAGATTTGCTACTTAACTGCTTTTCACAGTCAGGAGATAATCAGAAACAGCCTCAGTGCTTTGCCTTTCTGCAGAGAGCTGTGCTACTGAGAAAAGATGCCTTTCAGCTCTTAAGGCATGATAAAAATTTGTTTTGTGTTTTCCTTACTGTTTTACATGAACATATATTTTTCAAATTGGCTTAGAGAAATGTTTTTGGCAGCCTTAGCCATGTGCTGGTAATTAGATTTAAGTTGATTAGAATTAAATTTAGTTTTTCAGTTGTGCATTGTATTAGGGTTTTTTAGAGGAACAGAAGTCATAAGATGCCGGGCGGTGGTGGCGCACGCCTTTAATCCCAGCACTCGGGAGGCAGAGGCAGGCGGATCTCTGTGAGTTCGAGACCAGCCTGGTCTACAAGAGCTAGTTCCAGGACAGGCTCCAAAGCCACAGAGAAACCCTGTCTCGAAAAACCAAAAAAAAAAAAAAAAAAAAAGAAGTCATAAGATGAATATATGTAAAAGAATTTATTAAATTAACTTACATTAAAATAATAGCACCCTCACACTTGAGAGGCTGAGATCAGGTAGTTAGCTGCTCGGTCCATTTCACTGGGTGCTTCAGCAGTTGGAATCATCTCACAGGCGCTGCTTTCTAACTGCTGGGAGGTCAACAAGTTGGTATTTGATCTGTCCAACCGATGGGACGCCTCACCAGTCTGAATCTGGTGCCAAAAACCTGGAGAGCCATTGTTTCTTAATTCATGCTGGGAGGCTGGAGAGCCTGTTCTGTTGTCAGTGACACAGCAGGGGCAGGAAGGTAAAGTCAACCCTGCTGTAGAAGGGAAGGCCAAGTTACCAAAGACAGTGGTTCCCCTCTGCCATACCCTTTTTAAATCTGAACTACTACCAGAAGGTACTGCTCGCATTCTGGGTGGGTCTTCCATATCAATTAAGGAAGGACAGTTCTTCAGCTGAGGCTCCCTAATCAGGTGATACTGGCATTTCAAGTACTCAGCTACATGTGGCTGGAGGTCTACCATAATATCACAAATATAACTGTTTCTGTCATCTCTATTGGACAGTGCTCGTTTAAAGTATGGCTTTTGACTGTGAAATAAATGAGCTGTATTCTTTGTGTAAATGAACTAGATAGTATGGAATATAAATTCACTCTGTAGACTTCTGTAGTCTTTTAGGTCCAATTTATTACCTGTCTGTCTGTCTGTCTGTCTGTCTATCTTGCTGACTGGCTGGCTGGCTGGCTATCTGACTGGTGTGGTGGTGCACCTCGCCTTTATTTCAGCACTCAGGAGGCAGAGGCAGGTGAATCTCTGTGAGTTTGAGGCCAGCCTGGGATTTCCAGAACAGCCAGGACTGTTACACAGAAATCCTGATTCAAAAAACAAACACAAAAACACAAGCTTTTTATTTTAAATCTATTTATTCATTTTAATTTTATGTATAAGTATTTTCCCTGCATTTATGTGTGTGGACCGTTTGCATGGCTAGTGCCTGCAGTGGTCAGAAGAAGGTATTGGATCTTCTAGAGTTACAGATGGTTGTGAGCCTCCATGAATCAAACCAAGGTTTTTTTTTGAAAATCAGCAGGTACTGTTAACCTCTGAGCCATTTCTCTAGCCCCTGGGTCAGATTATCAGTGGGAATTAAAGAGAAAAGCCACTTAAATATAGAAGTATATCAATATTTAATAAGATTTTGTTATAGAGTTATTTTGATAATTACATAATTGCAAATAAATAGGGATTCATCTGTCCTTGTATCTTTGATGGGGCTTTGTTCTTCAGGTGGGCTTTTGTTGGTTTTCTTTAGATATAAGGTCTTAATTATGCTGGCCTGGAACTCACTTTGTAGACCAGGCTCATCTAAACTCACAGAGATCCACCTGCGTCTGCCTCATAAACGCTGGAATTAGAGGACTGTACCATCACATCAGGCAGGATGTACTGTCTACAAGTGTTCTGTGATTGGTAGAATAGAGTGAAGGGAGAAGTAGGTCTTCAACCTTGGAAATCAGCTTAGTACCCCAAATGATGTCGAGGGGCATGTAAAATTAATTTGCCTGTGTGATACAAGGCTTTCTAATTAGCTTAGAATCAGTTACCACTTAACATGGAGTGTTCTGCTCTGCTAACTCACATGTCTCCTAGACTTTTGTGGTATCACTTACAAAAAATGTAAATTGGTGATACAATGCCTAGAGATCACAACACCCTGTTGGAAATCTTGTCACCAAATCATGTTTGTATCAAGTGTAGCAGTGCATACAGTAGTTGTTAAAAGACAATTAAAAAAAAAACACATAAAGATTGAGACCAAAATGAAGCAGTAAGCTGTGGCATTTTGGTTGAATTACTATTTCTGTTTTAAGATAATGGCAATAGATAGCCCCATCTGTTTTTCAGATGCATTGCTGGATTGCTGTGGAGTGTTGTAACATTGGTTCATTTTGATAGGTAGCCCACCTAGACCAGTTAGATGTAGTTTTTAGTCACAGTGGAAATTACTTTAGCAATTGGGACTTTAAAATTCTGAAAAATGAGCAGTTCCTTACGGTGTCAGGTGATTATATTCTGGGCACTAGCTCTTTGCTGCCCATGACTCAGGCTTTGCTGTCTCCTTGCTGATGCACGATTGTGGAAACATTAGAATTGCACATAGTTAAGTGTACTGCTGGGTGTAGTCAGTCTCCTTATAAGCTGCTTAAGGCATGGCTTAACTATCAACTGTGAAATATTTATGTTATTTCTTAGTAGTTTAATCACATTAACGCACAGGGGTGTATTTCTGTATTTCTTTTATTTTCCAGTTAGAATAGTGAAAAGAGGGGGAAAACCCCTGAAATGAAAAAACTTCCTTAGAGTGAGCACCAGAGTAAAACCTAAGTATTTTTAAAGCAATGTACATTTTTCTTTATACATATATGACAAAGTAAACATTCCTTCTCACCTGTATAATCTGGCACTTATAATGAAAAATTAAATGTCTGCATCTATTTGCTAAGTGCTGTTGTGTGTTTTAATCCTCGAATGTTGAGCTCTCTGGGCCACATGCAAATAAGAGTGCGTGGACACATCACAGCTGCTGAGCTGCTGCCTTTCCGACTGATACATGCGGTACCACCAAACTCAGCTTTGGATCCTGCTTATTCTAAGAAGGTGCCGCTGTGCTTTTGACTGGCTGGTTTTTGCTCCTTTGCTCTGATAAACAATTACTTTTTCAGTGAATAATTATCCATGTGCTTTCTTCTTCCCCAGGAAGATTCAGAGAGGGCCAGGTATTCTCACCGGTCTGGCCATCACCGTTCTTACCTGGTTTGTAGTATTATGTAAACTTGCCTGTGGTGCTGTTCCTCATTGTCTTCATGAAGTCAGACCTTTAATATGCTTGCTTTTATTTTTATCAGGGATTAGAGGATACATTGTCTCTTCGAAGCCTTGGCAGTCACAGGGTTGGTATTCTAAGTTGTTTACATCAAATAGCAAAGCTTTTAACAATAATCTTCCCTCAGCATCCGTGATTATCTGAGCAGTCCAGCAGTGTCCATTTATGCCTCTTCATAACATACGTGAACAATGCTGGCAAAGCTCCGTATTAGAAAGAGATGTTTTCTCTCAAATTATTGCTAGAAGCGAATCAATTCTAAAATCTTGAATATTTTTATTTTAATGCAGGTTTGTTCTTGCTTTCTGTAGAAATACCTTTGATTTTAGAAGTATCACAAAATCATAAGATGGAGTTTTGTAGAATAACATCTGCTTTGTCCTAATTTTTTGATTTTTCTTATTTTCATATCATAGACTGACAATCTATTGAATGAACATAGCTTTGGGGCTTGTCTGGCTAATTACAATTATAATTACATGGAACTATTGACTTGAGATTTTTTTCTTGCCATACGTATAGGAATTATGCTTTGACGTTTTGATTAATATTTTATAATATACCAGTCTTGTAGTATAGATTGTTATAAGTAGAGTAAAGATTTGCTGCCTAAAGTCTCGTGTGTTGTGCTGAAGCACAACCTTTCCTCTTCTTCTTTTTTTTTTTTTTTTGCTTTTTCGAGACAGGGTTTCTCTGTGGCTTTGGAGCCTGTCCTGGAACTAGCTCTGTAGACCAGGCTGGTCTCGAACTCACAGAGATCCGCCTGCCTCTGCCTCCCGAGTGCTGGGATTAAAGGCGTGCGAGAATTGTGCTTCAACACAGTGTTTTGCGCTTGTGTTATTTACGTTTTTCATCAGTAAAATCATCTTTCATATTTGTTCCTATTCTGATTTCCTTCCTACTTTATATATAAGTGTACTACTTAAGCTAATACCTGAAATAACAGGTATTAGCATTTTTATATTTTTAAGTACTCCACCTATTACACTCCAATACATTGTTTTCTTTTGGTGTATGTATGTGTTTCTAGAGTAACTTTATAAACTGGTTTCAAGTCATAAGTGCTCTATTTAGTTACAAATTTTAGACTGGTTTTGTAGTATTGACAAATTTTTGAAGAAACCTAAGATAACCAGTGGCTTTAAAATGGGTTTACAGGGGGCTGGAAAGCTGGCTCAGCAGTTAGAAAGCACTTGCTGCTGTTGCAGAGGGCCAGGGTCAGTTCTTAGCACCCACACAGCAGCAGCTCACAAACGCCTGTCACTCCAGGTCTAGGGCGTCTGGTGCCCTCTTGTGGCCTCTGTGTGCATATACCTACAGAAATGCTCCTTTCCAAAGTGCTTTTTATGTGTATGAATGCTTTTTAGAAGGAAAATGTGTGCATTTTCATGCTTGCTGCTAGAGACATTCTTTTCCTTCCTCTTTAAATAACTTTTTAAAAAACTATATAATGAGTCTACCAAAGTTTCAAAGTTGAGAGTCAAGGACTGCAAAATATTCTCCTCTTCCTTTTTGTGACCAGTTTCTTTGCTTTCAATTATAATGCTCATAATGTGAGTTTTCACAATTTATTATTGAGTATTTATAAATTTGAATGTGACCTTGGAGCATTGATCTTTAAGTTTGACCTAAGTTAGGGAACTTTAAGTCAAACCTCCAAATAAAAGAAATTTGCCATTAAACTCATAAGGAACTATTCACCTGGAGTGGGTATAAAACTACCAGTTGGATATCGATTTAGTGGAAATTGTATCAGTAAACATTGGAGATACAATTTTAATTCTTTTTTTTTAAATTTACGATAGCTTTGAAAATGTGTTCCCATTAATAGAAAAAAACTCTTTGTATTTTTTGAGGTTTATCTTAGGTGTACTGGTGCTGGAATGTGCATCAGTATCACATGTGTACAGTGCCCTCCAAGGCCAGAAGAGGTTGTCAAATCCTCTAGAGCTGGAATTAGATATGATGTGAGGCATTGTGTGGGTGCCGGCAATTGAACCCCGGTCCTCTGGAAGAGCAGGCAGTGCTCTTAAATGTGGAGCCATCTCTCCAGCCCCAACTCTTTGTATTTTTAAGAATTAACATGTGAGTGCCAAGGATGTAGCTAAGTGATTGAGTTCTTGACTAGCAGGTGCAAGGACTTAGGTTTAATTTCCATCACTGGAAAGAAAAAGCCAGTGTGAACTTGAAGAGTAATAAAGGAGTCTGCATTATCCTTGTGTGTATGTGTATGGATTCAACATGGTTTACATGTATAGATCTTTACAAAATTAAGTCTGAAAGCTCAGTGATAAATTGTATTTCTTTTTAACAATGTGCTTTGTTTTTGCGCTCTCTGGGGATGGAACCCTGTTCCAAGTGCTCCTCCACTGAGGCTGATGAACATCCCTAGCCTTTGAGATAGTTTTCCCCATTTTGCTTTAATTAGATGATCTTAGGAATTCTAAGCATTTGGAGTTTTTGTTTGTTGTTTTATTTTGGGGATCGGGTCCAGGGTATGTGGCAGACCACTCAGCTACCACTAGCTCTAAATTATTGACTTTTAAAATACCTTTACCAGTTCCACTAATCTGAATATGCCAGACAATTTTTGTCCTCTATAAAAATAAATATAATGGTCTAAAATAGTGACCTAAATGTTCTAATGGTTTACCATAAAATTTAGAGGTTTCAGTGTTTCTTTACCTGTGTTTTTAAACTTATAAGTTATGGTTTTAAAAGACTCATACTGTCTGCACATTTATTTGGTTTTGAAGCATTGGCGGTATGTGGATGTGGGTCAGGTACACTTAAGGTTTTATGCTGGATTTTTAGGATTTTGAACTTTTCTTTTGTCCAGTTAGTTATCTTTCAGAAACTGCTCTGTTGAGAGGTGCCCTGCTAGAAGCTACATGGTTTGAAAAGTGCTATAGACATTAAGACTAAAAATAAAAAGGACAAAGGAAGCCTGAGCCTGAATGTAGGCCTAGGGGAGGGACGAGTAAGTCAAAGTCTGTGACTGAAGAATGAAACTGTGTATGTTTGCTTGTTACATGTGAATAGATTGCTACTAACATGAATAGCAGTAGCTGCCTTAAAAATTACCACAGATGCTTGATTTTTGCTTTGTGTACAGTGTGCAAGAAGACAGTCAAAGAAATCTCAGATTAGGAAATAGTGTGACCTTGAATCATAGGATATTCACTATTCCTCATTAGTGGAGATTTTTACTGTTTAGTTACTATTTATTTAGTTCCTTGCCATATGTTAATGGTTTTGAGATAATTGTAGTGAATTCAGTTTTTCAATTATTCTTTAAACTTGTCTTTTGTTTAATTTCACTTAAGAGTTCATCGAAGGATATTACTGGGACACACTGGAGCAGAACCAGTACACCCAAAAGGAGAGGCATGATGGTGTGTACTTCTGAAATGTGTGGTCTCAGATTTTTATGTGTTTATTGTTGATTTTCAGTGTTGTGGACATAGAGGCCAGAGGAATAGGCTAGTGACACATGAGTTTCTACTTTGTTTTCCTGTGGAAACTTTAAAACAAATGTTGTCTCTAAGGTTCGATGACATGCCCTGACTTTGATTCCAAGATTATTTTGTAAGCCAAATCAGCTATGCGCTCTTCCTTGCTTTTGCTGTTTTTCAAACGATGGCAGACAGTGGTAGCGGCCACAGAGATGAGGAGGGAAGCATCTTCGACCTTGAACGGTTTATACGTTACATTTAAAGCCTCCCTTAGGCTGTATTGTTCTGTAATAGCCTAAGATTGAATCATCTTACTATCACTGATTCTGAATTTTGTTATTTGAAAGAAAAGTAGAGGCTGGGGAGTGTCTCAGTGACAAAGCACCTGCACAACATGCACAAGGCTCTCAGTGCAGCCAAAAGTTGGCGTGGGGGAGAATACAGCCTTTTGTGTGTTCAGGGTGGGGTTCTGTCTCAGACTGCAGAGTAGCTAGGGCTACGTGTGCCTATCACTATGCCTGGCATAAAACAAAGTTTTAGTCACACGTGCAGCTTAGCAATCATTTCTACTAAGAAAGTAAAGGTTATATCCAAATATAATAGCTTTTGCATTTAGTAATATTTTGCTTTTGAAGTAGTACTGTTTTGATTTTAATAATGACAAATGTTACCTTTTTCCCTTCTGTTCCTGACTTTGACAATGCAACCGACTTTCGCACTTTTCTGAAGTGCAGTACGATACCCTCAAGGACAGATCATCAAGGGTTCCGTCATTAGTATGTAGTGAGTGCATGACTTTGTGTTACGTGTGAGGCTTTTCTTTCTAAACACCAGTTATTGCTTGCTAATCATAGATTATGACTAACTTTCATGGTTTTGTTATACTTCTTTTTTGGGGGGGGAATGTGTAAAAAACCAAAAACGATTGTTTTTGCAGTTGTGCCATAATCAGATACTGGAATAATAGCCTTTCCCGTAGTCTTCAGGGTCAGGCTGAAAGTGTGGCTCAGTGATAAAGTGCTTCCTTGGCATTACAAGCCTGTACAAGCTCCCCAGTACTACAAAAACCAAAAATGCTTCAAATGGATCAAGTGTGTGCTGGAAGAGCTGAGATTTCTGCTCAGTAATTCATAGTTTCATCTTCCGAAGAAGAGCTAGTCCCTGTGCTCACCTGCTGCACAGGAGGCTGTGTTTATTTATTGTTGGAGCTGGTTCTCTCCTGCTACCATGTGGGTCCCAAGGATTGAACTCAGGTCACCCAGCATCAGACTTGGCAGCAAGCATCCTCATTTTCTGAGCCATCTATCTCTCCAGCTCCTCTGACAGTGTTCTGAAACACCTGAGCTACATACAGTAGTATACCTGTGCTCCATTTCATGTGTCATAGGCTGGCAGGTTACTAAATAAAACAGCCAGCAGTGATGGGTGGCAGCTGTAGATGTCCAAGAATTTTAGCTTGACATATTGAATTAGCTAAGGAAGTCAAACTGGCTTGGTTTTTTTTCTTTGTTTGTTTGTTCTGTTTTTTTGGTTACAATTATGTCAGTAGATTGCCCAAGTTTCTAGGCTGCGTAGTTTTCACTTAGATGTTCACAGTAAAGTATGAAAGATTATTCACAATGAGAAAATGAGCATGTCCTTCCTGTTGAGGATCTGACTGTGTGAAGTGGTTTTCCTAGGACAGCCTGTCGCCCTTGGCTGTTCTAAGGGTACTGCACAGTCTCACTACATAGATTGAATTTATTGTCTGCTGGTTGTTGTTGAGTAATAGTCCTGACCTTTGTCCCCCTGGGAGAAGTGATGTCTTTATATAATCTTGTTTCCAAAGTACTTTGTGTAAACTTAAGTATATACATTATAGGTATTTCTCTTCTGAATGGCTTATGGCCTGGCTCTACTAACTTAAGTATATACATTATAGGTATTTCTCTTCTGAATGGCTCATGGCCTGGCTCTACTAACTTAAGTATATACATTATAGATATTTCTCTTCTGAATGGCTCATGCCCTGGCTCTGCTAACTTGGTCTGAGAGTTAGAGAAATGGCTCAAGGGTTAAGAGCACTTACTGCTTCCAGAGAACCTGAGTTTAGGTCTCAGCATCCATGCTGGCTGGTTCACAACAACCTCTAACCCAGTTCTGGGGATCCATGCCCTCTTTATAGCATTTGCCCACATAGACCATAAATACATAATTACATACATATAAAATAAATAAAATAAACCCCCCCAAAAGAGTGTTGTTTTCAGCAATGAAATGTCCTTTTGGTTTATTTACAATACAACATTGTTTTTGCTTTTAGATAAGATGACTAAATGGGGGACAAGACTCAAGTAAGGTGTATAATGTAGTTGGATTTTTCTTTGGGCCACTAGCTCACAAATAATGGCATGGAGACTTATTAATTATGAAAGTTTGGCCTTAGATTAGGCTTATCCCAGTAGCTCTTATAACTTAAATTAACACTATTTATTTTCATCTACATTCTGTCATGTAGCTCATTACCTCATCTCTCCATACTGCTCATGCTGCTTCCTCCATGCCTGACTGGCGACTTTGCCTTCTTCCCCCCAGAGTTCTCTCTCTGCTTGGAAGTCCTTCCTAACTATTGGCTGTTCAGCTTTTTATTATACCAATCACAGCAATATAATTTCACACAGTGTACAAATATCCCACAATAGTCCCCATAGACATCCTTCTGACTCTCTGTCCTAATAAGTTCCCTTTAGCTGGCCAGACACCAGGTTAGTTAATGGACACAAGTCAAGTAAGAGAGGGTGATGTGTCTCCAGACTGCATATATCAGCCTTCTAAGTTCTCTCAGTCTGTTATTGACAGGAATTAGGTTGCATGCATACTACTCTTTATCATATGTACCTTTGCTATTATTTTATAATGAGTTTCATTCTTAAAATTTCACTACATGGCCATTAAAGTTGACTCAACAATTTTTACTTGCAGAATTATTCTTACAGTCACACCTATGGGATGAAGAAGCGATCTTCTAGTTCTCATAAAGACCCCCTGGTTAGTTCTACTTTGAAGTTTGATCTAGTTGTGATATTATGGACAGCACCAAATTACAAGTGGGTTTCATGCTCAAAGTTTGTTTTTTAGAAACTTGGAATGTACAATAATGTGTGTGATAGAGAGTTCCCATGTGAGAGCTCCCAAACCTTGTTACCTGTGTGATCACACTGCAGAACTAACAGGCTTTTCATTACAGTCACCGGGGTGCTCGGAACACCTCTTTATTGTGCTGTTGGCAGAAATGTAGTCCCTACCTTGCTGCCAGTTCTGGGTTCCCACGGGAGTGTTGGGAGGATGCACCTAGTAGGGAAGAGGGAGGCAGAGAATGCTGAAGGCACATTACAGAGAGGCCTTGGTATATGGGAAGGACTTGGCAGTTTTGTGCTCGGGGGAGGTGTGGGGGAGGTGTAAGTGATGGTGAGAGCGGTGTGGGGGAAGGGGTAGAATCAGGGACCCTGCAAGGAGTGTCAGCAGTAGGGAAGGAAGGTTCTCAGCTAGGGATTCATACACTTGCTTAGCCTCTAGGAAGGGGGATTTGAGAGATGATTTCTCTAACCTAGTAAATTATAAAAGTAGTATTATTCAGTGGGCCTAGGTTTGTCAGGGGCATTCTTAACTGTAGAATGATAATAACTCAGTTATTTGCATTTCATTTTTATCTGAGAGTTTTTTGTCTTATTTTTAAGGTAATAACAAGCAGTAATGACCTTGTTTGAAGTAGCTCACCTTTAGTGCCCACCCCTTACAGAGGTTTGGAACCATTGCTGCTTGTCCTGTCTTTGCTCAGATCCAGTGGTTTAAAGGCATTGCCTTGGGGAAGAAGGAGCCTTAACAGGATCAGATTTGCCTGTGTATTCAAATTTTGTCTTGGTGTGCTTCAAAAACATTTAACCTGAAAAAAATATATTAAATTTTTCTTTTTGCAGAGTGGCCTCTATTTTGACCAGAGAAACTATAGCAGTCTTAGACATAGCAAACCTGCCTCTACCTACTACTATCGGGTTTGTCCAAAGTCTTCGGTCTCATGTATTTACTCACCTTTAACACATCTCTAATCCCCCACTTTGCATTTAGACTATTTGTAACTAATCTCTTAATGGCTTGATATACCTGTATAGTTTTGGTAGCTGATTTATATAGTCCTTCTTGAGTGTATCTTCAGTGAGAACTGTTAAATCACCATGTTTGTAATGAAAATTTCAAATAGAAAAAGAATTTATACAGTGAGCACCATGTTCTTAGATTATTTAATTTACTTTCTTAGTCACATAATTATTTGTCTATCATTCCAAATTTTTTTTTTCAAAGGCAGTCTCACATGTATGTAGCCCAGGCTCAAACTCAAGATTGTTTTACCTCAGTCTCCTAGTTGCTGGTGTTAAGGCGGGGACCATAATGCCAAGCTTCTGTATAGTTTTTTGATTCATTTCAAAATAAGCTATAAGTATCAATACACTCACTAATAGATACTCTTTTAAGAAGTTAACATGTGAAAATCTAAGCTACGTATAGGATGAGAGGTATGTTATTATTTACTAGAGTATTAATGTAATGTTGGAATCTTGTTATTACTTTTTTGTCTGTTTTGGGGCTTTTGCTTGTTTTGTTTGTTTTTGAGACATGGTGTGTCTCTGTAGCCAAGGCCTGATCATCTTGCCTTAGCCACTTGTGTGCTCAGATTGCAGGCTAGTGTCTCCACAGTCAGCTAGAATCTTATTTTTTTCCAAGACATCTAACATTTAAAGCATACTGTAATGTGTGGTACCCAGTACATTTAAAAGTATTCAGGAATGGGGGCTAATCTATGTGGTAGAATAATTCATTAGCACATGCAAGGCTCTAAATTCAATTTCAGGCACTGGAAAACACAGTCAACTGAAAAACCTGTCTGCACACACTATTTCACTATTCCTGTTTGTCTAGGTTTAGTGAAAAAGAACTGAAAATTGTGTCTTAAGTGACTCCAGGGAAAGAAGTGTAATTTCTTTACAGAAAGTCCTTTTAGTGCATGAACTCTGGGGACTAGTTCAATTTACGTGGCTTCTAGCATGCTTTGTCCATGGCATGTTTTTAAAGATAAGCTTTCAAAACTATTTGGGGAAAAAATGGTGATAACTAAGAGCTTCCTTACCTATAACCAAACCCATTAGGAGTCTGCCACAAAATAATCCACAGTGCCCCAGGAACTACTGGTGACTGGTTTGAGACCACTGTTTGACACATTCCCAAATTCCGTGGTCCTCTTTTCTTCAGTGCTTTCCTGGGTCCCTGTCTCATACCTGCCAAAAATATCCTAATACCCAAAGGTTGTACATAATGATAGAAGTCTGCTAGAGGAGATTTTCTTTCTCACCCTTAACAGTTTGCACTCGGAAAGTGTCTAGTGACTTTTCTCTTGCTTCATGTGTTTTCACGCTACGCTAAGCACTTGGGACTTGCTAATGAGTTATGGAATCTAAAACCATAAACATGAAGCCTTTTGCTTGCATGATGGTGAGGTGCATTCTCCTGTGTTTCTGCTTTTGCTTATTTCTATTGTTCTGCCTCTCTTTGCAGTCTTCTTCCCTGTGCAGTGACCCGCTGGGGACATCGAGTAAGAACAGGGTTAGTACTTTCGAGGAGCCTGTGGCTGTCACAGCTGCCCTTGCCCTTCGTTAGGTTTAATTAGTGCACTTATTCCATAGGCCTCCTCTGCTGCAAATTCTGGTCTGCTGAGAAGTGCCAGCCTGGTTTGTATCTCCTTCTTGCAGTGTGTGCTCTGTGGTAGGGCCGCTGCCATGGCGCTGACTAAGCTGTGTGGCCTTTCTGCCACATGCTCTGCAGAGTACGCTGCCTGTGCTTAGGTTACAAAACTCAGGACGTGAAAAAATAATTCTGTTCTCTTTGCCAACATTGAAATGGATGACTTCTGGTAGCTTATGTTTAAGAATCTGTTTTCTGCAAGGAGATAAACTCCCTGGGTTCTACCACATTCACTTAGTTTTCTTTGGTATGGTTATGACCCTCAGCTGTGGCAATCAAAAGTCTACTAAATAACCAAATTTAAAGCATAACCAGTAGCTTAGTGTGTGTGGCTGTTGGTGCTTCTAGCCATTTGATGTTCTGTAGCCAGTTTCTGAAGACTGGAACCCAGAGTGCTTATACCTGTTCCCTTCCCTGCTGTTTGCTCTTTTAAGAGAATAAATTAATTAATATTAGCTTCCTCGTGTTATAAAGTGAGGGCAAAAGAAAATACTGTAGTGTTTTTGTTAATCCAAGTATATTGTTGAAGTTACAATGAAAATGATACAGCAAATGAATATAACATACCATCCTCAAACATTTTTTGAATTATGAACTGCCAAATAACGAAGGTATTTTCAAAGTAACTCCAGTGCGAAATAAGTAAATAATTATTCTTTTGTTCTTTAGGCATCATTGTCTGGTGGTGGATTATATAACCCTTATGGTTCCCGAACTGTAAGTGTAAATGGGAGGGGGTGACCACAGGAAGGGGCAGGAGTCATTTAGTCTGGCCCATTCATGCAGCCAGCTGTGAGAAGGTGACCGTTTGGAGATCAGGAGTGACATATGAGGGGAGTCTTGGGGAAAGTCTTCAGGCATCTCCTCCGCTTTTGAGGGTGGGTGTGAGGTGGCGTGCCAGACAAGGCAAAGCAGCTGTTTTTACCTTGGGTACCAGAGTCAAGTCAAGGGTAGAGCCACTGTATTACCAGCAGAAAAACGGAGCTGGCCATTGTTATAAAGCCTTTCTTCTTGGAAATGTTATAGCCATCTGAATACAGTTACTACTCATCGAGAGCGAGTTCCTCCCGGAGCAGCCCTGTGGTGAGCTCTCCAGCCTCTCTGCACACTTGAGGAGTGTCGAGTTGCTCTGCATTCCACTTTAGAATAGAGTGCTGTGTTTCACCATCTTCTGCATGGGTTATGTGTCCCCAAGTCCATAAAAACCAACTACTAATATGTACTAATTGACTGCTTTTGTGTGGACCCAAGTAATTTCTTAACTGAGTCTGGAACCGAGGCCTTTGGACAGGCTTAAAGTTTTTGTATTGTCATTTATGTGAAACACTTTGCTAACTCCTGTTGGGTGTGCTGTTCTGGCTATCCCTGCGTATGTTCCTGCATTGCCTTTTCTGTCTGTGGAGTGGTGGGAGAAGTAAAACAAATCAGTTCTTAAAACTTGTTATGTGCGCCTGCTACTCTTTCTAGAACATTACATTTATTTTGCAGTTTATAAGGTAAGTAATATTAGTAAAGGACAAGTCCAGAGTAAAGCTCCCCAGACAAACCTTACATGTAACCGTGCACATTCATGCTTTCAGAGATGTTCTGGACATGTGTGAGTGTTTTTCATTTCTACCATAAATGGCTTCCTTTCTAGTATGTGTTACTTCTCTATGTTTTCTTAAAGTATCTTTCTGTGTCTGTGCATACAGATTTATAGTATCCCTTTTTGCCATTATTATCATCATTATCATTGTCATCATCATTTTAGACAATTAAGCTATGCCCACCTTTTCAATTATTTTCTCTTTGAGATAATTTTGTATTATCAAATCTTTTTAATATTAGCATACTATCACACGAATGTACAGATGTTAATTCTAAAAATCATTTTACTATTGATGGTCATTTAGATGGTTAGACATTTTCTATGTGTACTCATGAGCTTTGCATGCACAAATGGAGGTCAGAGGTCAAAGTCAGGTATCTGTCTATTACTCCTCTCTACCTTGTTTGTTTAGACAAAGTCTCACTTAACCTAGAGATCACTGTTTTGGCTAGACAGGCCAGGGAGCCCCTGAGAGCCACTGTCCCCCCAGTGCGTACACTACCAGGCCTGGCTTTTACATGGGTGCTGGAATTACAGATTAAAGCTTCATGCTTGCATACCCTCTCCCTAGCCCTGTGGTGAACATTCTTACACATGTTCTCTGCCCCTGTCTTTCCCTTCCTTTCACACCCGTACACATGCACAGAGAGTACATTTACATGAATATATCTGTAAGACAAATATGTATCAGGAAATGTTAGGAATATAAGAGCATATGCATTTTCAAAAGAAGATTAGTTTTGTTTTATGTGTATAAATGTTCTGCCTACATATACATGTTTGTACCATGTGTAAGCCTGTGTCCGCAAAGGCTTGAAGAGGACTTTGTGACCTGGAACTGTACTTAGAGGAGATTGTGAGCTAGCATGTGGCTGCGGGAAGCAAACCCAGGTCCTTTGAAGAGAGCAAAGGATGTGTCCTGCTGAGCCATCTCTCCAGCCCTCCCAGGCTTTGAGGCAGGATTTTACTGTGTAGCTCTGGAGAGTCTGGAACTCACTCTGTAGACTAAACTGACCTCGAACTCACAGAGATCTGGCTGCCTCTGCCTTCTGAATGCTGGGATTAAAGGTGTGGGTCACCATGCTCAGAGTGTATGTGTTTCAATTTTGCTATATCTGACCATGTTGACAACTAAAAAGACTGTACTCATTTACATTTCCAAAGTCAATGATTACTTTCAGCGTACTAGCTTGTTATCCTTACAGATTATACCAAACTGGAGAAATTAATAATTATCAGGGAAAAGAAGAGTTCTGTGGGCTTTTACATTTAAAACGTTTGCAGTTTTGCCCTCCAGAACAGCAGTTCTCAGAGATCCCACCCTTGGACTTAGTAAACACTAACACGGGTGTATTTAGGGCGTAAGGGCTTTGTCACAAAAGAAGGATGTTTACTCTTAGCCCACTGTGTACTCAGAATTCTACTTGGCAGTTTTCAGACCTGGTAACATTTTTAATATGTCAAATGTAGTGTTCCCCTGCAAAAATTTTTGATAATATATTTTCAAAAACACAACAGTGTAGGTCCTTGCTCTTGTGAGTTGACTAGATTCTGTTTCATTTGCAATGTGGGTTCAGAATTACTACCTTAGTGATGCCAAAATGGCATCTTAGTGACATCAGAATGGGGATAAAGTAGTAGGCCGAAGATGAGCTCTGCCAGTAGATCGGGAAGAACACAGTCCTGTGCCGGGATAATAGTACCATCTCCGCCAACTGCGGAGGGATGAGGACCAGGAAATGAGTCACTGCCTCAAGGACTTTGTTGGTAGGAACTTTTTTAACATATGTTATTTCATTTAAAAACATTTTTTCCTTTCTCAAATTGAAATCATAAGTATATTTATTGACGTCTCAAGGGACTTCACAGATATGCAAGTCTAAAAATACCATGACCTCCCTAGCTGATTTCGTCTCGTTTACTCATACCCTCACCAGTGTTTAATGTTAATAAAAGAGAGTTTTGCTTTATTCTTTGTGCTTTTGGGAAGTATCTTGACTTGTAGTGATACTTCATTATGCCTTCTAGCAGCTTATCTCTTTTAACGGAGTGCAGCGGTTCATGTCAATTACAGTGTGCAATAGAGTGGCCTTCTAAAACTCTTCCACGGTGTTTATAGTCCACGAGAACAGTAGAGAAACTGAATCTTTTTCACTTTCTTAGTCTATCGACGACGACACCACAAGCATTGTGTCTTCTGATCGTGCCAGTCGTGGGCGAAGGGACAGTGTGGTGAGCATGGTCTGCATGAAAACAGTTACAGCTGTTACAGGACAGTACTGTATGATTATGTGACATTTACTGAAAAGTGAAGCTTGTGTTTTCCTCAAATAGAGTTTATGTGCACAGTTTGCTTTGCCATGTTGTCGAGAATGACTCACAAGGCTCAGGCACAAATCGTTGACTGAAAACTTTCACCTTATCTTGTTAGAGGGAGGGCCTGCTTCTTCGTCCCTGCCACCCAGCTAGCTTAGCCCCAAAATAACCACACAGAAGCTGTATTAATTAAAACATTGCTTGGCTCATTAGCTCTAGCTTCCTATTGGCTAACTCTTGTATTAATTTAACCCATTTCTATTCATCTGTCTACTGCCACGTGGCAGTGGCTTACCGGCAAAGATTTGGCATGTCTGACTCTGGTGGCTCCATTGCTCCTCCCCTGACTTCGCCCTTCTTCCTCCCAGCATACAGCCAAACTTTCCCTGCCTAGTTCTGTTCTTCCCTGCCATAGCTATGCTCAAAGCAGTTCTTTGTTCAATTCAACCAATAGAAGCAACACATAGACAGGACCTCCCACACCATTATCTGTTGTTTTTTATGCACACATTTTATCCGCTTATTTTCCAAAACGAGCCTCTCAAACAAGAGTCACACTTACACCATCATACAGTACTCATGTGTGAGACTGTGACGTTGTCAGCTGTCAGTGGCAAGATTGAAAAACATCAATTCAGACATTTCACCCAGTTAATCATTGTGGACTTTGTGCTATTCTTTAATGATGCTGCAAGTGTTGCAGGGTGACGTTTTTGTTCTCTATAAGGAACTGATCTGGAAATTAGAGTAGAGGACTGTGTCAGCATGGAGCCAGAATAAAGAGACCTATGAAGCTGTAATTTCTTCCAAAAGCGGTACAAACTCAGTGTGCGCAGTTGTAAACCAAAGTTCTCATAAAGGGAGCACCACATGTTTGTGTGAGATAAATTCATCTGATTAAAGCATTTTTGGTTCCTTAGCCATCCAGATAATGTTCATACTCATGGCCGAAGGAGAAATAAAAGTCATAACACCTTGGAAGCAGTGGAAATAGGGACTTAATAGTGATGGGCTTGCCTCAACCTCAATAACCTGTTAGTTGTTTCTGTCCAGTGGAGATGGCTGTCTTCTCTGTTGTTAGACTTAATACCTGTACTCAGTGAGTGACTCTGGAAGACACCTTTCAAACTTCCAAGGTAGTAGGTGCTAATCATATATTATATGTAATCAAGGCGTAACGAATAAAAATATCATTTCTTGATTTTGCTAGCCATTGGCAGACGTCTTGTTCCTATGGATGGTTTCTTGGTGAGGAATTTTAGAGCAAGGCAGATACACTTGGAGTAAGAATGACTGATGAGCGGGTGCAGTCATTCTACTGTGGAGTGCAGTGTTGAGAGCACCAGGAGCCATTTGTTCAGCCAAGGACAGAGCTCTGACTTTACAGGACTTACGTTCTAGGAAAAGACAGAAATAAACTAGTAAGGAAAGGAGCACAAAAGGAAGACAGTTTAGGGTGTGAAGAAAAGAGCAGGTGACTGGGACAGAGGACCTTGAGTGGGTGTGTCAGAGTGACCCTTGGAAGTGTGCTCAGAGACAGTGGCTTCTGATGGGAGAGGCTCGGCTCTTTGAGTGGCAAGAGAGGGCCTTTACAGGCCAGTTTTTCTCATTGTTTTGTCCAACAGTTCCTGATATGACATGTGAAAAGGAAGAAATTATTGCAGAAATTGAGTATTGCCAGAGTTGATAACTATAAAGAATTATAATTTTATAAAATATAGTAGAGATTTGATAGTGGTCTGAACACTGCCCTCACCAGTCGAAGGTTCCCAGTGCTTCAGTGTGGAAGATGTGCTTGTCATGAGCTCAGGCAGAAAATGGTCTGTAGCATAGACTTGCACTTGTACTGTTGAAAGAACTTACTCTAGGGAGCTGTGACTTCATTCATTCATTCATTCATTCATTCATTCAATGACTTCAATCATTCATTCATACCTCTTTTTTACTTTTTGAAATAGATCAATTGTAAAAGTTTCCTCATTTCACAATAGTTTATCAAACATCAGATTAAGACAGGCACACAACTTTCTAGTTGGCTAGTGTTCTTTTTCTTTTTTCTGACGTGTAAAGTGTCTCATTTTCTCTGACTGAAAGGTCTCTGCCGCTGATTATTTTAGTCGCTCCAATCGTAGGGGGAGTGTTGTCTCTGAGGTGGATGACGCCGGCATCTCAGACTTGACCAGCGTGAGTGTATTGCATGGGTCATTGTGTTGTCCCAGGCATGCGACTAACTGCTTATGTAGTAACTATTTTTAAAATTAGGAATTTAATTAACTCCTTAGACATATTTACTTGAGCATATTAACATGAAACATAATTATTTTGGAATATATTTGTTAAAATGTTCTTTAAAATCCCTCTTTCTTTTACCCTGTGGAATTCCCTCATTAGCATCTTCAATGATTCCTAATATCATCCTAATTTTGTTTCATATGTTTTTTTTTTACTATTCTTTTTATCTGAATTATTTTAGAGTCAATCCATTTCCATCATGTCATTTCCTAACAGGTAGCTGATATGCATACCTAACCCTCCACCTAAGGAAATAAACAAGTAGTTTCCTAACACTAGCCTTGGCCCGTATTCAGGTGCTTCTGGTCTACTTTTTGCCCCCTGCTTGGTTTTGATAAACCTATATATAAAGTGTTAGATTTTAAAAGCTGGATAATAAAGTATGCAGCTTGGCAAAATGCTCCATGTTCAGTAACCAGAAAGGAACTGTGAAGAGATTTTAAAGTGGACTCTGGCATTGGTCTGAGGCACCCTTCCTAGTGGATCGGGGACTGAGTGGGAGTCGAGTGTCCATGGGGGCACCTCTGGCTACTCCACTCTGCATGTACTTTGTGACCTGCCTGCTGAGCTCATCTCTCCAGCCCCTCCTCACCTGGCTTGGCATCATGCAGACAAGTCCTGTTCTGATTGCCCAGCACTATGAAGGGATTTCTCCCTGGTTATGCAGAGATCGTTTTTTATTAGCACTTCACTTATGGTATGAAGTAGCTATTTTCGAACTATTTCAATCCTAGAAAATAATCTTAATTATTTTAATTGCAGTTCTAATTATTCCACGCTACTAATTTAAATCTAGCCATATAGCAAGAATCTTGCTGTGGATTGGACCAAGGACTTTGTCTATGATGAAATCAGGAGCTGGCTTCCCAGTTATCCGAGATGTTTGGTGCCTGCTTAGCAACCTCTTTTTAATTTTTAAAACATTTTCATTTATTTTGTGTATGTATGTTCATGTGATCATATGGCAGGGAGCACATGTGTAGGCCAGAGGAGAGCTTGCAGGAGTTGGTTTTCTCCTTCTTTTACGTAGTCTTGAGGATTGGACTCATGTCATGAGGCTCAGTGGCAAGTGCCTGGTCCATTGGTACCTGCTTTTTTTTCATAGATATAATTGAATTTACTATATAGATGTGTTTTCTTGGTGGCTTGTTTTCTGTCAACCTCACAAATCATCTTGCCTGAATTAGTAGTCATAGCCTTTGTACACTGAGTTCTTGGCAGTTTGCTTTAGTAATTATGTAGACATGAAGAACATTACAGTCTGTCTCTTACTGCCTCTATTAATTAAATACCTCTTTAATGTAAGCAAAAGATTGTTTAGAACAGGGCTTCTCCTGTTATTTTATAGCCTGAGAGCCATTGCCTTTTGTATTTTTAAATACCTATAAAAGATCATTAATTTTGCTTTTTGATAATTTTTTGTTTGTTTGTTTGTTTTGTTTTGTTTTTGAGGCAGGGTTTCTTTGTGTAATAGTCCTAGCTGCCCTGGAACTAGCTCTTATAGATCAGGCTGGCCTCGAACTAACAGAGATCAACCTGCCTCTGCCTCTCTAGTGCTGGAGTTAAAGGTGTGCGCCACCACTGTCTTCTAAACAGGGGACTTTCGCTAAATTGAAAAGCATATGCTTTAGTTCACCTCACTGAAGCAGGTGAAAGGGAGTTTGTATTGGTTGATTCTTCCCCGTTCCCAGCTCTGCCTTAGCAAGATGTTTTCTAGCTGCCATGTTGTGGACCCACTGTCTGCTCACATGGTGATAATCCTGGATCCAGGAGGTGCTGGAGAAAGGTGCCAGCCAGTTGTACAAGACTACAGGATTGATATGCTGTAACTTCCGGTCTTGCTCTGTAGGCAGGCTAGCATACAGGAAAAGAGTCTAACTGTGTGCTGACTTACTTCTCATTGCACTTGTTTTTAGAAAGAAATCCTTAGCCAGATTCACTTCAGGAAGTCATTAATCCACTTCTCTCTTCCCTTCTCTGTTATGATCAGATCCACTTCCTGTATTTTGTTTGTTTCTCATTAAACAAGTTTTAGATAACCTTGTCATTATTAGCATTATTATGTTGAGCTTTCTTGATACAAAAATTCAAAATTCATAATGTTTTAAAATCTAAAAGTTTTTATGTACCTTCGTTGTGTTATATAAGCTAGGTTGTAGCCAAACTTCAGTTCACACTAAAAATAATACATATAAATAAATAATATATATATATTATATATATAAAGTTAACTTATGTGTATAAAGTGTGAAATGTAGATGCATTCTATGTTTAGACTTGGGTACTAAGATATCTTAGTGTGTATATATGATTATTTCCATAGCTGGAAAAAAACCCTAAATTTGAAACACTTCTTTTTACCAGGTATGTCAAATGAAGGATATTTAATAGAAGTTAATGGATAATTGTAATCTAATGGATACATTTAACAAACTACACTGTAAATACTTTATTTAGAGTATGCTTTTATACCTTAAGTGTGATTAAACTTTATTGCATTTTAAAAGCCTTTTCAGGATCTGGCAGGTACCTTTAGTCATTTATTATAGACATTAGCTTGTCATTGCAATACGCCTATATAGGTTTGGCCTCAGTGAGACTGAGGCAGTCTTTGGCCTCAACTCACTGCAGTCAACATAATTGGACTGCGGCATGACTGCTTTATGCTGGCTTACCAATTCCTGAGGTTTGGCGCATGATCAGTTTGTGTTGCAACAGATGGGATCTGTTAGAATACAGTGAACACGATAGAGTCAGCATTGTGGAGGCGTCAGTGACGCGGCCTCTGAAATCTAAGATTATTCCGGCGGTGGTCTAGTAAAGTGGGTGAGCTTGGGGTCATTTTTTTTTTAATGTGCTATGAAGAAGGATTTCAGATGGACTTGAGTAGTTTATTTTGAATACGTCTCTTCTTGTTAACCTATTAGCAGAAAAGAATTAGGAAATACTTATGAAAATAAGGCAGTTTATGAAGATACACTTCTTTGGCTCTAACTGCTGGGCAGTGCTTTCCACCAGTGCCGCTCGAGAGGGGTTCTTCCTCATTTAGAGCAGAAAGTGACGGGATTGAAATCCCAGCTGTCATTGCCTGCTTGCTGTAATACATTTTGTGCTTTTTAAAGTAAGTCCAAATAAATTAAAATGATTTCCTTTTCAAAGCATTACAGCAAGAAATGAGACATCAAAACCCAGCCTTTGTATCTCTGATAAGTGTATTAATTAAGTGAAAGGTCTCTATTTAAACATGATAACTGGGTAATAAAATATGTGCTAGAAACTTTACATGTGAGAAAGGTGGGTTAAAGTCGTCTGAGCAAAGGCAGAGATGCTTCCTGTTCTGTAATTAAGCTAAAGGAGGTTTTCCAACCTCCTTCCCGTGAATGGCTGTGAAGGCCCATTTCAGAGTTCAGGACTGGGGATATTTTCATTTAGTTTTAAGTTTCCATGTCACTTTTCCCACTATAGCTAAAAGCATATGCAGGTAAAGATGAATGCTGGAGTTGATGAAACACGTTCAGATCCAGCCAGCACAGCTAGAAAGTGGTCAGCCTCCAGTAAAGCTTCCCACCTCTGAATTTTTCCCGTAGTTCTAGTTAGAATTTTGGAATGGATGTTTAAGGAACCATGCTTCTTGAAGCTGGTCTGAGAAGCCAGGAAGGCTGAATTAGCAGCAGAAGCCAGGCTAGTCTGACTGTGGCATGTTGAGATAATACGCCACTGTGGAGATGCCAACATAAGTGAAGCCTGTGAGTACAGATGGATGGAGTGGATCCTGAGCCCTTACAGCACTGGTGCTGTTCTTGTTCGAGTACAGAGAAGGATATGCAGATCCAAGGCTTGCATGCTAGAGGTCAGACAGCAACAAATGGAGCGGCCTCACAGTGCAGGGAGAAGAAATGCTATCAAGAAAAATGAAGTATTTTTAAAACTTTGAGGCTTGGGGAAAAGAAGATGAACAATGTGTCTGTGACAGTGTTGTTAAGATTTTCAGAGACTTGGCGTTGGCTGTTCTTGGCAGAGCAGGGTCTGGTGGGGAGAAAGGCCGATTTCTTACACCCTTTTGTACTGCTTGAGTTTGTTATGTGTGTAAGGAAACATATGTTTATATAACCTGCTTTTGGCATTAAATAGTTTTATGCATGCATTCTGTGTCTTAATGTTTAAAACATTTTTATAGGGCTGGAGAGATGGCTCAGAGGTTAAGAGCACCAGCTGCGTGCGCTTCCAGAAGTCTGGTGTTCAATTCCCAGCAACCACATGGTGGCTCACAACCATCTTTAGAGGGATCTGATGCCCTCTTCTGGTGTAAAGGCATAGTACAGTTAGCACACTCATACATAAAATAAATAATCTTTTAAAAAAGAAAAGTCTTTAAAAAAAACATTTTTGTATTGATAGTCGCTCTGCTTAATTGAGCTTTGTATGCAGTTTTCTTTAATGTATTTATTAAATACCATGAAAAGAAAAATCTGTCTGAAGAATCTAAAATTTCGAATCCATGTAGCTTGCTTCCAACCTATATTCTTTAGGATATGAACTAAAAATTCTTGATATTTTGTTATAACTTTTATTTCAGTTTTATGGTGTTTACTTTTGATTCCACACATCACTGAACTTAGAAAACCCTGTTGAGATTGTTCATCTCCCCACAAAATAAGAGTCAGCACGCTGAACGTCTTCTTGATCTTCCTATCTCTCTTTTTTTCTAGTTGGATGAAAAATCAGACAAACAGTATGCTGAAAATTACACAAGAGTGAGTATAAAATTCTTGATGGGATGGAGCTCTCAAGGTCAGCCCCGCGCTTCCTGGGACTCATTGGTTTTGTTCAGCATTATTGGCCAGTGGAGCTGCTCTTCCCATCCTCTGTTTCCTGTGCTTGACCTTCAAATTCCTCCAGCCTTAGATCATGTGAAAGCCCTGGGAAGAGAGAAGCCACATCTTATTTCACAGGACGTCATCCCTAAAGCTCTTGGCTACTCTTTTGATTCCCACTCCCTAAAAACTGATATTGAAAAGCCATTAAACATGGAAATGAAGTATCTAGGAATGAACCAACAAACCCATAGCTTTGATTTTTTTTTCCTTATAGATAACTCACTTCTCTAAGAAAAGTAGAAATCCCTTGTAGAGAAGTGCCTCTGTAGTAAAGTTTCTGCTTTCTAAACATTTTTTAAGAAGCCAGGGAAATGATCTACTGTATTAAATTTTATAATGCCAAGCAAAACTATAAGTCTATGCAGTTTTAATTTTTTAAGCCACACTCTAGAAAAAGCATTATAATAGTCGACCCAAATGACCAACACATTTCAACATAGAATCAATGTAGATGTTCTGTTTTGTGATATTTGAGTCAGGGTCCTGGTATATAACCTAGTATATAACCTTGACTTCTGCCTCAGCCTGTTGCTGGAATTGCAGAACTGCACCACTGTGTTCCACTTAAAATTATTATGATGTACTTTGTTCCCTCTTCCTTCTGCAACAAGCCCTCAAAATCTGTGTATATTATACTTACATCTCATTTGGACTCACTAAATTTCAGGTGATTTCTTTTGACTTACAAGTATTCCAGATAGCACAGGTCTCTGCTATTTGTTAGTCAAGAGTGTGGTTTTGGAGAGAACAGTCTAAACTTATAGCGTGTACGATGTTCTTTTCTTGCTCTTGGCTACAAATAGGTTTATCTTTCTCGGCAGAGATGAGCTGCTTAAGCAATGTTAGGAGCGAAAGTAGGAAAGTGCTAATTAGACATTAGTTATGAATTTCTAAAACAACTTTAAATTAGCCTGGCAGCTCACCTGAGTGGTGTTTGAATGTGACAAAAGCCTAGAATACAAAAGCTTCTATAAAAATTATTTTCACCTATGAATTTTGAATTTTAGATTCTGATAGTATCTAGGCTGACTGTGAACTGCTCCTGGTGGTCTTCTTGACTGTGTTGTTAGAATGTTCATCTGACTGTGTTGTTAGAATGTTCATCTGACTGTGTTGTTAGAATGTTCATCTGACTGTGTTGTTAGGATGTTCATCTGACTGTGTTGTTAGGATGTTCATCTGACTGTGTTGTTAGGATGTTCATCTGACTGTGTTGTTAGGATGTTCATCTGACTGTGTTGTTAGGATGTTCATCTGACTGTGTTGTTAGGATGTTCATCTGACGCTCACCTGCTCCCAACACTCTACCCAGGTTCGGTCTTCACAGCAAATGGTTTTAAAGAACAGCTCACAGTGTCATTGTCTCTCTTTTTCAGCCTTCATCTCGAAATTCTGCCTCAGCCACAACACCTCTAAGCGGAAACTCATCCAGACGGGGCAGCGGGGACACCAGCAGCTTAATAGACCCAGACACCTCGTTAAGTGAACTGCGGGTAAACCATAGTTTGTCTGCCTTGGCAAAGCAGCTTTGGTTTCTTTGTAGTTCATGGAGCTTTTAACATTTAATGTGACTTATGAGGAACAAACAGAGTTTCTGTAAAGGCCTGGTCATCATCATCACAGCTCAACATCCCGCTTGGATGTTTCCGAGCAGAAAGGAAGGGATTAGATCATTCTTTCTTCAGTTATCGTTCCTGAAGATGTGATGGCATTGGAATGGGTTCAGTCAATGACAAACAGTTATGTAACATATATGAAAGTAATTCTTTAAGAAAAAGACCTTGCCATGTTTTAATTGGAAAGTTATTAGCCTTTGACTATGAAAATTATTAGCCTTTTGAGCCATTATCATATTAGGTACTTAAATATAATTTCTTAGTATTTCATACTAAAGTATAGTATTTGGTCAGCAGAAATGCCTGAGCTGATCCATTAGTTACATCTCCATCCTTATAAACCCTTTTATTTGGAAGACGAGAATGTACCAAAAATTATGTTGATTGTCTTATTTGCTGAATCTGTTCTGAGTAATAGATCAAGACTTGTGAGAAAAACTGCAATCACCTACCCACTCACTCATTCTCTCATGTTTGTGAACACTTGGTAGTGGACATGTAGACAGCCAATCATGTTCTGCCCTTCAGGAGATCATTGTTCACTGAAAAGATTCTAACCGGTTAAACCAGCTAATACTAGTCAGTGATACCAAGAACAGGATAAGTTAGTTCAGACAGGCTTTGTGTAAATTTGACTAGGAACAGAGAGAGCATAAGACTTTTCAGAGAAGCAAGTTCAGAGCTAAGTCTTGAAGGAAGAATAAAAATAAAGCAAGGAAACTGGAGGGGAGTCTCTCTTGAATGAATTCAGAGAACTTGAGGGTTATTGGTATAGAAGACTTGGAGAGTTTAGGGTAACAAGGAAGGAGGAATTGCTGGTGAAAGAAAGCAGGGGGTGGGAGTGAGGTGGGGATCTGGGGGTACAAATCACAACTTGCTGTATTGGATAGGAGAGCAGTATGATTTGATTTGCATTCTTAAAAGTAACTCTAGCCACAGTCCTGAGGGAGCATTAGATGACAGGAGAACATAACCCAAGGCTTGAACAGTGAGGAAGGAAGAAGTGGGCAAGTGAAAACTTCAGGGGAGGAAATGCAAGCGGCTGGCCCTGAGGTGACTTTGCAACACTAGGATTAGGATGGGCAGTCAGTCAAGAGATGGAAGATCAAACAGGTATCTGCTTTGTTTATTTTCTTTCCTTTTCTTTTTGTAAAGTAAGGTTTCTTATATTTCTATGGGTTGGCTGGAGCAGGTGGGAAGGGAGGCTGAGAGTTGAGGGAGAGCAGGCTTACCTGGAGGGCATGCCTGTGGCCATGCCTTTCCACTGCCACTGGGCAGGCGCCTGTCTGTGAAAGAGCAGGGCAGCCGGTGAGGAGGAGTTGTAGAGCTGTGGCAGGCAGGAGAGTCGATGGGTGGCATCTATGCCTTGGGAGATGTCAGTGTTCTCCCAATAGTTTGAACTATTGACCAGAGTTTGAATAAGGAAAGTCTTGCTTTAGGGGCTGCATTCTCATGAGACAGAAGGACACTGAGACAACTTCTTCCAGTCTTGGCCTTAGGTTGCTCTTTTATAGACTTAGCCTTTACCTTTTTCCCTTGAAAGAATAATCTCTGAGAAAGAGATGAGCTTTTGGGTCCTAGTGCCTGACTCCTGATGGACCCCTAGGAAAATGCTTGTTGAATGGATCAGTGAGTGTAAGGCCGGCTCCCTGTCACAGAGGGAAAGCACAGAGCAAGATGGTCTCCAGCAGTCCGTTCTGCTGCCGTTGCCGCACTCAGAGTCCTGTTGCAGTTATAGCCTACCTGACTCTACATGACGTGATTGGACTTAATAAATAATATTTTCCATTTAAAAGTTGGCTTATTTTTTTAAAGAAGAATTTATGGAAACATTTGGAGCAAATGCTCTTCTCATCAATTAAAGATATCCTCTGAGTAGAATTTACCACTGGAAATTGTTTTCTTGTGTTTAATTTCCTTCTCTTTCTCCCAAATTAATGTGCTCAGTAGTAGCTAAGTGATTTAAAAGTAACATAGTTTTTATACTGTATTGTTTTTTAAAACTTACGCATGAAGAATAAAATTTGTTTTCAATTAATTTACTATGTATTTACCAGTGTAAGTGAAGTATTATACTAAAAATATTTGTGATTTATAAATTAAAAAACATATTTTAAAAATGTTAGAATATATATATTGCCATATCTATATATCTATATCTCCATTTTCTAGTGCTATTTTCAAAAAATTCAGTGTCAAGGAAGTATTGATACTAGATTGATTTCTCTGGTTCCACTGTTATCTGAAGGATTTGCCTCTTGCAGTGGTTTGGGAATGGGGGGTGGTGTTCACATTTTTATGTTTGAATTTCTTTAGTTTTAGTCGAACTAAGTTGTATTTTCATCTGATTACTTTGAGTTTTAAGATATATTTTGCGACGGTTCATTCTTATGTCCTGCAGGACATCTATGACCTGAAGGACCAGATACATGATGTAGAAGGGAGATACATGCAGGGACTTAAGGAACTGAAGGTACAGGGCTCCTTGTAGCCCACGCATGCTCTGTATGCAGAAGTGTTGGTAACTGTGGTCCCAGAGTCCATTAACCGGCTGCTCATAGCTTTACTAACAGTGTGTGTCCTTCCAGCATGTGCTTACCCGGCAGTACACAGGACAGGGCAGCTCGCCATCGGGGCTGATTAGTTTAGATGGTAGTGTAGGTTTGGGGGAAAGTTGGAGCAGAAGATACTATAACTTGTACTTTTATTATTTTGAGACAGGGACTCTCTGTGTAGCCCAGGCTGGTCTCTTTGCCTTTGGTCCTCTTGCCTTGGCCTCAGTGCTGGGATTCTAAATGTGTGCTGCCATAGCCAGCTCGTTACAGTTTCTATGACTTGAAAAATTTTAGTTGTCTCTTGGGTCTTAACCATACAACATTAGACAAACAACTAAAATATTCTAAGGATATTTTTTACTGAGAACTGGACCTTGAAAGTCTCCCCAGCTCAATGAAAGCATTGCCTGATTCTGCCACCAAGTCCAATCAGTCTTAGAAGTGGGGAAGCCTTAAAGAAGGGACCTAAAGGCATGCGTACTGATTCTTTTCTTACCTGTATATAAGTTAAGATTATTTATGTTAGTGTGTTAAAGAATTCAGAGCTGGCAAGGTGGTTCAGTGAGTGAAGTACCTCGCCACCGAGCCTGATGTCCTGAGTTGGATCCCTGGAACCCACAGGTAGAAGGAGAAAACTGCCACCAGCAAGTTATCCTCTGCCTCCACATGTGTGCCCTGGCATTTGTGTATATGCACGCGCGCGCGCACACACACACACACACACATACAAAATAATGTAATTTAAAAATTAAGAGATCTAATCTTAAAAAAATAATTTGGAGGTCAGTTTGAATGGCCTGTATCTCTTCCCAACAAGGATGTCTGTACTTGAAGTGTAAATGTGTCAGGCGGTCATTTGATTATGCCTCCCACCCCATGTTTCAGTATATAGTTCAAGCTGGATATTGTGAAGAAACTAGAGGTCTCATTAAACATGACAGGTGTTAGATGCAAACACCAGCAAGCCTCTAGAGGAGCGAATGCAAGGCACTCTGATAGGTGACTCAGCACAGCCACACACGGTACCAAAAAGGACGAGAGTTCTCCTATGAGGTGTGCCCCTGGGAGCCTGAGGTGAGCTGTCAGTAAACATCAGGAGAACTCAATCAGTTAATGGGCCCATTTATTTTTACTAATCTAAATTTTAAGGTTTAATCCCCCCTTTAGGGCTTAGTGGTATAACTTACATCTTGCATCAAGGGAACAAATCTGGTACATTAGATACATATATACTTTCTTAATGTCTTATACAACAGCACAGCCAGACAGCGATCACATGATTCAGAGGAATTCCTAACTTTTTTGTTGTTGTTTATTTTATTTAAAACATTTTCCTCTTATTTTATATTATAATTTATGAAATTCCTTGAATAAAAGTGCCAACAAATTTGAAATTTGAACAGGTAAGATGCCGTCTCTTAATTCTTTTCTGTGAATGATTGGACTTGACTTTAGATTTCTATTTATCCTTGAAATGATTCATTTAATTGGAAAAATTGCAACAAAAATGTATCTGGTTGGTGACTGACCGTGGTGTTGTGGCATATTCTACTAAAAAGGGCTGTTGCTTTACAACTTATAATGTTGTTCATGATTATTATGTTTACTTTTGGAGAATTTTCCCTAGACTCACTGCCACCCTTCCTTTAATAAGGAGTGTTATAATGTTTTCTCCATGCCATAGAATAGCCTGGTAGTGTGCACTATTGCTCAGAAAACAGTAAAATAGTATTAAAAAGGATAAATGATATAAACATCTTTAATGATTTTATAAAGCACTAAACCTATTTTAAAAGCTATAGTACTTTATTGAATTTTAAAACAGAATTATAGAGATTCATAAAATAACACAATTTACCTGTTTTTAGTGAGTACAAGTTTTTCATGACATTGAAAAGGTAGGAAGCTGTTCTGTGATGTTTCACTCTTTTGGCTTTTTGGTCTTTTGGTGGGGCTCACCATCCAGCTCCCAAATAAATCACACATTGGGGCTTATTCTTAGTTATGAATGCCTGTCCTTAACTTGGCTTTAACTTTTAACTTTCCTTAACTTAAATTATCCGACCTCCTTTTGCCTCTGGGCTTTTTCCTTCACTTCTGTATATTTTACTTTAACTCTTACTCCTTTGCTGTCTGCGTGGCTGGCCGGCCCCTAGTGCCTTCCTCTTCTTGTTCTCTTGCTTCCCCTCTTCCTCGGGTCTCCTTCTGTTTATCCTCTCTGCCTGCCAGCCCCACCTATCCCTGCTCCTGCCTCACTATTGGCCATTCAGTTCTTTATTAGAGCCATCAGGTGTTTTAGACAGGCAAAGAATCACAGCTTCACAGATAAACAAATGCAGCATAAACAAAAGTAACACACTTGAAAATAATATTCCCCAACAGGAAGTTGTGGAACAAAATGTATGTATATAGTTCATATTAAAATAGGCGAGGGTGTGTGTCCACATGAGAACAGGAAACAGCCTGACTCATGGCACTGCTGCCTCTGCTTGGAGTATGGGCAAGGAAGAATTTTGCTTAAATTAAAATTAAGCACCTTTTTTGCTTAGGTATTTTTAAGAGCAGTTTTTAATTGGTAGTTAACATTTCAGAATTATTAGATTATTAAAACCTAGTGTTAAAAAAAAATAAAATAAAATAAAATAAAAAGCCAGGCGGTGGTGGCGCACACCTTTAATCCCAGCACTCGGGAGGCAGAGGCAGGCGGATCTCTGTGAGTTCGAGACCAGCCTGGTCTACAAGAGCTAGTTCCAGGACAGGCTCCAAAACCACAGAGAAACCCTGTCTCGAAAAAACCACAATAAATAAATAAATTAATTAATTAGTTAATTAATTAATTAAATAAAACCTAGTGTTACATTAACTTTCTCTGGGGACACTTAGTGCAACTGGTCTACTCTCCTCAGATAGCACAACAGCAGCAGCCTAGCTTGTGAAGCTGGTGAGCTTCTGGGGTATACTTCCAGGGGTGTGGGTGACCCCCAGACAGTCCCTTCACTGAAAAGTCACCCCATCAGGGATTTAGCCTTCGCCATCGCTGCATAGACGCTCCCTCCAGTCCATAGTCCATAGTCCATATACTCGTGCGCCTTCCTAGATTCTGTGCATCTGGAGCAGAAGTATATTCAGCTGGCAGGGAGGTGCAGAGGGGAGGGAATGGCTGGGAGTTTTAAGTGAGGGTCTAATGACCTTTCTTCACTGTTTGTTATGAGAAAATGTCAACAGACCCAATCATTTCTTTTTTCTTTTAAATAGGTGTATTTGTGTGTGCGCAGGTAGAGGCCAGAGGTAGTAGAGTCACTGTTAGCTGCCTTACCTGGACGCTAGGAGCCAATATTTCCTCTTAACTGCTAAGCCATCTCTCCAGCCCCAACAGGCCCAATCTGTTGTGGTTAATTCCAATTGCTCTGATTAAGATACTAATTGCAGTTACGCTGAGTGGATGTGTTCCACAATAACTGTCTGACCAACCTGCATTCCTTCAGTCTCTTTGTGTGGTTTTCTTCTGTGAGATGAAGAGGCTTGGAAAATAGTCCCTGCTTTGACAGAGTTACCTACACAGGGAATTGCCTGCAGTAAGGCAATGTGGAGAGCTTGAAAATGTTCAATAAATGCTGTTATTATCAGGTATTAGTTATGACATTATTCAAGAACCTTAAAACCTAATACATTTCTAACTGACACTGGTGTTTCATATCTGAGTACTGAACAAACAAACAAACAAACTGAAGTCAAGGTGGTGATGGGGAGACAGGAGAGAAGAAAGGGGAGAGAGAAAAACACCTTTGGATGAACCAGGCTCAGTGGTACTCACTTGAAGCCGTAGGTACTTGGGAGGCTAAAACAGGAAGATTACTTGAGCCTGTGAGTTCAAGACCAATCTGAATGGCATAGCAAGAACCCCTCTCTTGAAAAAAAAAATCAACTAAAATAAACTTTGGGTAAGCAAAACAGCAAAAACCCAAACTATAAGATTTCAGATACCAGGATCTCAACCATATAGGTTTATAAAAATGTAGCATTCAGAATTCCTCTCAAAAACTGAGAGGCACAGCTGGACACTTCCCTTAGGCAGCTAGAATCTTTGCATCCTTACCTGTTGCTAGCTTCAGCAACCAACCACTTGTGTCCAGCATAATCTTGATCTAACCAGAACAATCCTAGCTCCAAGAGATGAAGACACAGTTCTGGCTCTATGTCTGTGAGGTCCCCAACCCAAATTTAGCATCCTTTATCTTCTAATCTCAGAAAGTATATATTGCCTTTACAAGGACTTGACATTTTGGGGGCAAGCAGTTAAGATTCATTAGTTCCTTAGAATGTGCTGTTCACTATCTCAGCCTTTTATCAGTTTGTTGTATTTGTTCAGCTAGGATTTGAGAGGTTGAGAACAAGAGCAATGTATCTGTCTTTGTATAAATTGTCTGATATAAGTACTGCTTCATTTTTATTGATTAATTTTGTTTATGACTTTCCAGATAATGTTCTTCTGTACATACCTTTTATTTGTAGGAGAGCAAGAATAGATTATCTCTTTAAGTCCAGAAAAAACTGTTGAATGAAGAGTTAATGGACTAGGAGAAGAAATCTTATCAGCTATAAGTTGGTCAGTATGTGAAGTGTCTACTTTATGTAGGGAACTAAGAATAAAATAATGAAGGCACTTCCTGAACTAGTAGTAAGAGGGCTTCACAACTGGGTTATAAATGCTTATTGGGGGAGTAGTTGGACATAGATAATCAAAGCTTAAACATTTATACTGTGGCTTCAAAATGTGGGTGTACTCCAGAGTCACCCCATGATACTTAAAATAGAAATCTCCAGTCTCTCCCTCTGGATCTGGTATTCAATGGACCTGGGAAGGATAAAAAAATTGTTTTCATAAAACTTGACTAAAAATGTAAGTGAGATTAGGATATTTTTCTACCTTGTCACTTTAGAAGTCTCTCTTAAAAATATTTTTATTGGGCTAGAAAGATGACTCAGAGCCCTGACTGCTCTTCCAGAGGTCCTGAGTTTGATTCCCAGCAACCACATGGTGGCTGACAAACTGTGAGCCATATAAACTCTATAATAAGATCTGGTGCCCTCTTCTGGCAGAACATAATAAATAAATAAATCTTTAAAAAATTATTTTTTTAATGTTTGTGTATATGAGTGGTTGCCCACAGAGGCCAGAAGAGGCATTAGAGTTTTAGAGTTGGAGACACAGGTACAGATAGTTGTGAGCTGTCTGTAATAGGTGCCAGAAATCAAACTTGTTACTTTTAGAAGAACAGCACGTGTTCTTAGCCACTGAACCATCTCTCCAGCCCCATATTAAGAGTTTGTTATGTGCTTTTTACAGGGAAATCATCTTGTACTAATTTCACATGGACCTATTTGTATCATGTATTTTGTTCATGTGCCTAGTTTTTGAGCTTCCTTTGATTCTGTTACCCATGGATTCACACCCCATTTTATATGCTACTGAACTGTGATAAGGATTTTTTTTCTACTGCTAATTTCTTAGGTGATATTTGATATTATATAAATAGATACCATTGAATCTGGACCTTCTTATAGTTGACTTTTTAACATATGCTTTTAGTTAAATGTTTTCAATACAATTTTTAATCATACCTGTATTTAGTTCTGATTTGTGAAGCATAGAATTACTGGGTCAAATGGTTGGACATCTGAGAAACTGCCCACTGTTTTCGGAGTAACCACTTCTACTTCCAGCAGCAGTATAAAGAATCCAGCTTCACCATACCCTCCCTAATCCTTTTTTCTTTCAAGGGGAAGGAACTTGCTTGAGGTTGAGGTGTGGTCTCTTCTACTGGACATTTGGCCTCAGCCCTGTGCCTAAAGATTTGATTATGGATTCTAGCCATTTTAATAGATGAGACATAGGATCACACTGGGTGTTTTTGATGCACATCCCCTAATGAGTATCGGTGCTGAGCATGCATCCTTGTACTCCTTGGACATCCATGTGTGTACCCTCTTTGTGGATCTGCCTGAGTCTGTAATGTTCTGGATGGAAGTCAATTATCAGAACACTTACAAGTACTTCCTCCCATTCTGTGGGCTCCCATTGCAGTGTAAAGTTTTAAATTTTAATAAGGTCTCCCTTTTCTCTTTGACTAATAGTGCTCTTTGTATAATTTTTGTTTAAGAAACCATTAACCACCCAGAGTCATGAAAACTGACTTCTGTATTTCCTTTAGAGTTTTAAATTTAAATCTTTGGTTCGTTTTGAGCTAATTTTTGTGCATGGTGTTAGGTAGTCATTCATCTTCATTCATCAGAACAGGGCTGTCCCAACATCATTCACTCTTTCCCTTTGGATTACATGGACACCTCTGTTGAAAAACTGATTATATGTTAGGTTCTGGAGTCCTAGGTCTGTTTTACTGATTTTGGTTTGTTAAACATTTGTACTCATTTTAAAAAGTATCTCCAAAAGTGATTACTTTTCTGAATGAGTTTTTCTTCTTATCTTTTAATAAGTCAATAGGCAATTGCAATCACAAAGTTACTTGTTTTAAAATATTGTATAGTATCTTAGGTAAAAAATTTTTAATTACTTAAAATTTCAGGCACTGTGCAATTATTCTTAAATAATTAAAAATGTTTGTCCCATTTGCATTAGTGTTAAGCACACTGAGGAAATACTGAAAACTGAAACCCAAGAATGGCAAAATTCCGAGAAGTGTGTGGTTGTGCTGAGAGAGGCTGTGTTCTCTCGAACTGCTGCGTTCTGAACACCAGACATCTACTTGTTGAAAACTACAAGAGAAGCTCCTCTTAAAATAAAAATGATTCTATCTACATTTACTACCTCTTAAAAACACATTTTCTGCACACTTTTTCATTGCTGCTTTATTTTGTGTTCTTGGCATGCAAAGAGAATACTTCCCAGAAAGGCATTAGTGTCTTTCCTACCGTCTTTCTGTTACATGTGCACGCTGCTAAGCACAGAGTCCCTCGCCTGCTTGCACTGTGTGGAAATGCTTCTTTATATGTGCGAGGTCATGCTTTGCTCTTGTGTCACTCATGTGCAGCCACCAGGTTGTGGATATCAAGCTGATGATTTTTGTCATTTAGGAGTCTTTGTCTGAAGTAGAAGAGAAGTACAAGAAAGCCATGGTGTCCAATGCACAGCTCGACAACGAGAAGAATAACCTGATCTACCAGGTGGACACCCTCAAGGACGTTATTGAAGAGCAGGAGGAGCAGATGGCAGAGTTTTACAGAGAAAATGAAGAGAAATCAAAGGTAGCTTGCACATCATGTATACTATCACTTTCTTGGTCCTGAAAAATCAAAGTCTGCCATTTGAAGAAGATAGGGTTGGCGGGAAACTGCAGAACCAAATGGTCTGAGAAATTAGTCACTGCCCTAACAATTTTTTTTCTGAAGGAAAACTTTTTTCCTTTTTAAGTTTTTAAAAACTAGATTACAATTCAAGTAGCGTTTTTTGTTGTTTTATTTTTTGAGAAAAGGTTTCTCTGTAGCTTTGGTGCCTGTCCCAGAGCTAGCTCTTGTAGACCAGCTGGCCTTGAACTCACAGAAATCCGCCTGCCTTAAAGGTGTGCGCCACTACCGCCTGGCTCCCAGGTAGTGTTGTTTTAGCTGTGACAATGACTTGGAGTTGCTGCTTTCTTTCCATCATAAGTGGAACGACACAGAGCTTAGTGAGATAGGTAGTTTTTTTTTTTCTGTGAGCTTCTGAGCTCTTCAAGAGACTCCACTTTCCAAATAAGCAGTTACTTAGAAACAGCAGTTTACAGATGAGCCAGACACGGACAGGGGTTTTCCTAAGAAGTTACGTACAGTTGGAGAATAAAAGCCACTAAGTGCCAGATTTGCCCCTGTTCAGCTGTAGCAAAGAAACTGGGGTGTGTTAAGAGTTTCTTGAACCTGGAAATTTTAAAGTGTTGGTGTCTAAGCATAGAATAAATGGATATTATTGCCAGAGATTAGTTACTGCTTTATTGCTAATACAGAAAAAAAGTAAGAAAACGTTTTAGGAAATATGTGTTGATTGAATTGTTGGAAACAGTCATCTGGATTGTGTGTAGTAAGGGAGCCAGTTGTGTTGTGTTTGATGAACTTCCATGGTGATGGTTTCCAGAGTGTACTGCTCAGGTGTGCACGTTAGTGACATGGCAGAGACTGCTGCCTTGGGGACAGGAGATATATGGTAGTTTCCTCTGTTTTTCTGTGAACCCACAGCTACTCTCTAAAGGCCTATTTGAAAATGCCGCTAGGGTCTAGGTGTGTGAAAATAAGGTATCTTCCATGTTAGGTCAGTGATGGCCCACAAAGAGGATGCTTTGGAGACAGTAACTGCATTACTCTTTGGTATTCTATCCTAGAAAGCAGTTCAGAGGATTCTGAATCACCATGCATACTTGATGTGCCTCTTACAGTAGAATGCCATCTGCACAGATACACAGAGGGGCCAGCTTCTCTTATGTGCCTCCTGGAAGCAGATGCTGAGAGCTCTGTACTCACCCTACCCAGCTTAGTAGCTCCAGCTTTAAACTTGTGTCTATGCCTGTGTCAGCAGCAGAGCCCCTGACTAGGAATGTGTGGGGTGTGTTCTCGGAACTGGGGGCATAGCTCAGCTGATAAATGCCTGGATACCTAGTCCTTATGTAAAAGCCTGGTATGGCAGCACACATCTGAGTGTTCTGGGGAGTGACAGCTGAATGGATTCCTGCAGCCCACAGGCCAGCCAGCCCATGCAGTCCATGAGCTCCAAGTTCAGTAAGAGACTTGTCTCAACAATAGGGTGGGCACCAACTGAGAAAGAATCTGACATTAACCCATGGTTCTCCCATACACATGCACATACGTGCAGGTACATCCGTTCATACACGTACATACCACAAACATACAAAAGTTTATTTTCTTAATACTTCTTTTAATAATGAACTAGCTTAGTGACATTTAAACACGTTATTACTCGATGGTTAAGCGTACTTGCTGTTCTTCAAGGTGACCCAAATTTAGTTACCAGCACCCATGAGATACCAGTACCATGAGGTAGCTCACAACCGCTTGTAACTCCAGTTCCAGGGGACCTGACACTCTTCTGACCTCTGTAGGTGCCGGTATGTGGCACACATGCATGCATGCATGCAAATATTCACACATATACATAAAATAAAAATAAATCTTTAAAAATTTCTCTTGGTTTTGAGCATAGAAGAAGTATGTAGAGATTCTAATGAGTCCATCAGCTTTTCATTGCTACTTTTCCTCTTTCCTTGGAGGAATTCTTTTTATTTTCTATTTTTCTTAAAGATTCATTCCTTTATTTTGTGTATGTATATACACTACATGCATGCCTGGTGCTTGTGTAGGTCATAAGAAGGAATTGGATCCTCTGGAAGTAGAGTTAGAGATGGCTGTGAGCCACCATGTGTGTGCTGGGAACCAAACTCAGGCCCTCTGCAAGAGCAGCAAGTGCTCTTACCTGCTGAGTGATCGCTCCAGCCCTTGGAAATACTTTTTAAGTTTAGTGATTCATCTTTTCTTTTTATAAGCCAAGAAGACATATTAGCCAATTTTTATTAAAAAAAGACATACAGCATTTGAAATACATCTCAACACATGTATTTGTGGCCCTCCTTTCCTAGAAACTGGCAGCCTGCTGTAAATGCTGCTGTGCTTGGAGCACACATATCTACACTCCTGTACACAGTGGTTATTCCATTGTGCAGACACTGCTCCACCAGCTCCCAGCTCATGGGCGTTCAAGTTATTTGCAGTACTTGCTTTCCTGAAGTCATCCTGCAAAACAATATATTTGTATTTATAAGCTGCTTTGGTCTTTGCTGGTTTTCCCGGTGTATCTGTGATAGAGAGCCATGGCGGGTGGATCCACGGAGTCGTCTTTTGTAAGCCACAGGTGTCGACACTCAGACTGCTGTGTGTTCTCTCCCTTGAGAATATTTCATATTTGAGCTGTTCCCTTCTTGTTTCCAGGGCTTTAGCTTGGCTTTCCTTGTTGTTAGTTTTAGTTTTGTTATTTGTCTTATTTTAGGAATTCTTCAAATGGAAAAATAGGAATAAATCTTTGTCTCTGAACATAAATTATAATTTCTTGTGTAGCTTGTCATTCCTGTTATTATTTTGTGGTAGTTTTTTGCTATTCTAAAAATTTTAATTTTTATGTAATCTTTTCTATCACTTACATTTTATTGTTTTGGATATTGGAATCATTTAAAATAGTCTCCTGTACACTACAGTTACTCATTTTTAAAAAGTACCTACATTTTGCTGTTCTTCTGTTGCTTTTCTTGCCTTCATCATACAGGATGGAGATTTAAAGTTTAACCCTTTTCACCAAATGCAAACCATCCATCCAGGCATGACTCTGGAAGTCAGACTTGGCCCCTGTGTTCAATGACATTTGTTCAGCTTTGTATCCCCTGACCTCTGTAACAATATCGTTTGCTTAATAACAGGAGTTAGAAAGGCAGAAACATATGTGCAGTGTGTTGCAGCATAAAATGGATGAACTCAAAGAAGGCCTTCGGCAGAGAGACGAGCTCATTGAGGTATGTACTTGAACTGCTGAAATATTTGATTTTGAAAAACAGATGAGTTGGATAGGATAGTGGTGTGTTTGTAGGGAGACTATTACAGTGTTATAAAGCAATGGTTCTCAACTTTCCTAATGCTGCAATTCTTTAATACGGTTCCTCATGTTGTGGTGACCCCCAGCCATAAACTTACTTTATTACTACTTCATAACTGTAATTGGCTACTGTTATGAATCATAAAACAGCTGTGCTTTCTGATGGTCTTAAGCGACCCCTGTGAGAACTGAGCGACCCACAGGTTGAGAGCTGCTGCTATAAAGATGGTCATGAGCAACCCCTGTGGAAGGGTGCTAACTGCCTCTAGAGATCCTGACCCACAGGTTGAGAGCCGCTGCTATAAAGATGGTCATGAGCAACCCCTGTGGAAGGGTGCTAACTGCCTCTAGAGATCCTGACCCACAGGTTGAGAGCCGCTGCTATAAAGATGGTCATGAGCAACCCCTGTGGAAGGGTGCTAACTGCCTCTAGAGATCCTGACCCACAGGTTGAGAGCCGCTGCTATAAAGATGGTCATGAGCAACCCCTGTGGAAGGGTGCTAACTGCCTCTAGAGATCCTGACCCACAGGTTGAGAGCCGCTGCTATAAAGATGGTCATGAGCAACCCCTGTGGAAGGGTGCTAACTGCCTCTAGAGATCATGACCCACAGGTTGAGAGCCGCTGCTATAAAGAATTTACTTGTGTAAACATTTATCTCTCAAAAATTTTCCAACATAAAATATAAAGGCAAGCTTAAAAGTGAATGCTTACAGATTCTATAAAATCCCTCCTTTACTAGCCGGATTTTTGGCAGTGTCTTTTATTCTTAAGCACGCTTGCCTGCAGATATCATAGGAAGTTAGAAAAGGAAGCATTATGGAGTATATTCTTGGGGTCCTAGGGCATGGCTTACAATAGGACATGATTCTTGAGGAGTAAGAATTTTGATCTTTACTCAAGTTAAGGCCTTTGAGGCAGCTGAAGCTGAAGAAGAGGTGAAGTTGTGAGATCTCAGCTCTCTGCAGCGGAGGAGCTCTGCAGCACACTAAGGTGGCATCACAGTGCAGGAGGGTGACCCACCGCAGCTCAGCGCGTTTGCGCACCACCCCGCTGTGGCTGACTGTCTCAGTTTTTAAGAATTACATGGGAGAGGATAACTGTAAAGCTGGATTTCTGTAATTTATCATCAGGCTGCTACTTACAAACTTGGAAAGCCTTGGTCTTTTTATGCTTACAATTTCTGTCCTTTGGGTGTCAGTAGCTACTGATCATGCACGACTGAAAACTGTGTGTCACACACAGTGCCTTTGGGTCTCCAGAATTAAGATGTGCACAATCAGGTGGAGAGTGTGCGAGTAGGAGGAGAGTGTTGCTAGTTGTTTATCAGTGGCAGTAGGGGACAGGTAAGATGTTAGGACAAGGACTTGCTCTGCTTGTTTACCCGCGACAATGGGGAACACAGTAAGATGTTAGGACAAGCACTTGCTCTGGTTGCTTTCTGTTGATGTGATAACATCCATGGCTGGAAGCAACTTAGGTGGGGAACAAATTTATTTCACCTTATCAGGTCACATTCCATCACTGAGGGAAGTCAGGGCAGGAACCTGAAGGCAGGAATGTTTGCTATTGCACACAGCAGTCTCTCCAGCTTGGGAACTCACTCACAACCCAGAAAGTACACCAGAAACCATGGAGGGTGCTGCATGCTAGCTGGCTAGCTCACTGGCTGGCTGAAGCCTACCCTCCTGATAGAGCCCAGGGCCATCTGCCCATCAATTAACAGTCCCTCCCAGACAAGCCTACTGACCTGACAAAGACCGACCTGAGACTTCCCCCAGTGGACTCTAGGCTGTGTCTGTGCTAACGAGGACAACATCACTACCCACCAGAAGACTTGTTTAAGAACTGCCAAATGGCGAAATCCTATTTTCTAAAAGCTCATGTTTCTCTTATAGTTTATGATATTCTTGATATTTCAGTTTTTGCCAATAGGAAATCAGAATGATCAAGCAGAAGACATGTCTGTCCTTTTTTTAGTTCTCCTTTACCAAGTCTGTGGTAAAGGGTCATTTGTTCATAAGCAAACGTTAAGTTTCCTTTGGCAAATACAAGTGGTTCCATGCTTGGGTAGAAAGGCAATTATCACAGGATGAATACCCAGGAGTGCTGTGTATACGCAGGAACGCAGGCTGGCCGGCTGCCTCAGAGCTGCTGTTGAACAGTTAGCTTTCTCCAGTACCCTTGACATTTGCACCACCCCCTTTTCTCGTTCTGGAGATGGAACCCAGGGCCGGTGCACACTCAGGGCCGGTGCACACTCAGCACACTCTAAGCTGTGTCCTGCTGTCCTCTCGCTTACTGCTGGGCAAGCCAGTGAGACGCTGGGTGCCATCTTTCCCTGCTCTGTTGATCATGGACTCCCCTCCCCTTTAAAATTCATCTGCCTCCTTTCCATTCTGCTTTCCTTCTAATACCCTTACTCTTTTCTGCTTTTATTATCTCCCTCCCTCCTTCTTCAGGAGAATCAGCGCCTTCAGCAGAAAGTAGACACCGTGACAAAAGAGGTGTTTGACCTCCAAGAGACCCTGCTGTGGAAAGATAAAATGATTGGGGTATGACAGGAGGTGGGGCTTTGGAGAAGTTCATTCCTGAGGAATAGACCAAGAAAATTTAGGCAATGTGAATAAACAGAAGACAGAGACTTCTCTAGGAAGCCCTGGTAGTGTGCCTAGAGAGAACTGCTCTTTCCAGACTCCATGCTTGTGGCGCTCATAATAGAAACCTTTAAAAGAAGTGTTCTTTATGCCCCAAGGATTCTTATCCCAGAGCAACCACAGGCATCTAATTCAAGTTCTGTGGGTATCTGGCTATGTTTATGTTGCAGAAGTATGGATTAAAAAAGAAGCTGGAGGTGGAGATGGGGAAATGTTATCTTGTAAATTGTTGGTGAATGAAGTAGGAGGAGATTACAAATCAGTTCAGTTATAGAAACGGATAGGAATGTAAGATGTAGGGCTGCCAAACTGTGACACCATCTCTCATTCCAACCCAGCACTCCCCAGCATGGGGCCTGGTAAGGCAAACAAATGCCTCCTCCACTGCTGCTTTGTTTAGTGCTGAAGGCACAGGCCAGCCATGCTGGGGGGCAGCAAAACTAGTCATATTCCTAGTTCCATAGGGCAGAAATTTAAAGAACAAAAGGAACTTTTAGATAATTTTCTGAAGCTTAAGTTCCCAAATTTCCAAACTTCCATCAAAAACTAGAAAACTTCCAGGGACATTACAGTTGTGAATTACTTAATTTATATACATTTTTACTTGAGAAATTGAAGTGATATAGGGGAGTGGGTGCACAGAGTAGGCAGCTTGTTGAGGAAAAGTTTGAAATGTACATACTGTCTGGGATGGCGGTCTCATGAGTCAGGAGACCTGGGGCTTCTCATTTGTCTGTCTTTCTTAGCATTTTAAACTGGTTATCCTGGACTAGCTGACCAGCTAGAATAAAACTACACACCCCATAAAATAGCTCATTAAAACAGATCTTGGTTTTCTTACTAAAAAGACATGCCAGTGTTGGTTGTAGTGGCACATGTCTTTGATCCCCGAACTTGGAGGAAGAGGCAGGTAGGTGGCTCTCATGAGTTCTAGGCCAGCCAGGATTATACAGTGTGACCTGTCTCAAAAAGAAAATTATAAATGTACATGTTGATGGCTAAGATATAAATTACTTGGCTTTTAACTGTCTGAGGATTTATTGAATTTTTTTGTAAGATCTATTTAACTTAAGAGTAAACTTTTACAAACTGCCGAGATAGCTCAGTGGGTAGAGGGCCTGCCTTGCGAGCATGATGCATTGTCTTTGATGCAGAACCCTCCTAAAGGTGGGAGGAGAGAAGAGACTTCACAAGTGGCCCTCTATCTTGATTGTGTGTGTCGACTCATACATCATAAACATAATAATAAATACTTTTTAAAAAATAAATATGTTAATTTTGAGGAAAGTTAAGATTCACATGCAAGTGTAAGAAACGGTAGCAAGATATCCCCATGTGCCCTTTGCTCAAAAATGTCGTATCTTGCAATGGTGTAGGACGGTATTACAGCCAAGGACATGTCTGTGGTACAGTAAGGATAAAGGTGCTTCCATTTCTCCTTTTTATAGATACCCCTTCTTCAACTGGCCTCCAGCCCTCAGAGCCACTCTGTAATTTTGCCATTTTAAAAATTTTGTAGCTGGTTGGTGGCAGTGCACATCTTTATCCCAGTATTTGGGAGGCAGAGGCAGGTGGAGGCCAGCCTGGTCTACAGAGAGAGTTCCAGGACAGCCAGGGCTACACAGAGAACTCTGTAAAAACAACAACAAAAAAAAAAACCCCAAATAAACAAAAGAATGTTGTATAGATATAAACCTACAGTGTGCCGGGCGGTGGTGGCACACGCCTTTAATCCCAGCACTTGGGAGGCAGAGGCAGGCGGATCTCTGTGAGTTCGAGACCAGCCTGGTCTACAAGAGCTAGTTCCAGGACAGGCTCCAAAACCACATAGAAACCCTGCCTCGAAAAACCAAAAAAATAAAAAAAAATAAACCTACAGTGTATAGTTTTGGATTTAGTTTTTTTCATTCAGCATTACTCAAAAAAATTTTCTGTATGTAACAGTAGTTTATCCTTCCCTTAGCTTTTCTTTAATTGTGCTTATTACAAATAATAATTTATAATAATCTTTACAGTTAGACAGTTCAGTGGAGTTAAAGTCACCCATATTGGTATGTACTATTTTCATCCTCTCCAGCTAATGCACCCACTGTGCAGTGCCATCCACATCACCCTGCCAACCACTGCTCCACTCTTGTCTCCAGGGTACTACTCTAGGTTCCTCAGTGAGGAGGACTCATAGCACTGCATGGCTGCTCTGTTACAGCAGCACAACATCCTGAGCTTTATTATCAGCATTGAAGTATGTGTCAGGATGAATGAATCTGTGTACGAGTGTGTGTGTGTGTGTGTGTGTGTGTGTGTGTGTGTGTGTGTGTGTGTGTGTGCGTGAGAGAGAGAGAGAGTGTGTGTGTGAGAGTGTTCAGGATGACCCTTCCATTTCCTCCTGAGTTCTGGGGTTCCAAGCATTCCTCACCCACACTCAGCAAATGTCCTTACTTTTTGAAGCTAAATGGACATGTGTTTCCCATTTCTCTCTTTATGAACACCTGGATGCAGGTGTCCACCCCTGCCTATTGTGAGCAGGGCTGCTGTGGATGTGCTGAGCAGCTATCTCAATGCTGCTCTGACTGAAGGTATCGGATGTCCAACCAAAAGTGGAATTGCTAAGTTATTTAGTAACTTGGGTGATTTTGAGGACTAGCCCATTCTGTATCCATAGCAACGCTGCCCTTACACATTCCCCTCAGCAATGAGCAAAGGATGGAGTTTCTCCACTTCCTCGCCAACACCTGTTACTTCTCCTAGCTGGCATTCTCCTGTCATTTGTTTTTGCTTCTCCCAGTCTGAGGAACAGAACCCTGGAGCTCACACCTGATAGGCAGATGCTCTACTACTGAGCTACATCTCTGGATTGGATTGTTTTGTTTTGTTTTGAGACAGAGTGTGTGTAGAGTAGGCTGAATCCAGCATCCCCAGCTTCCCATTTACTTCTGAAGGGGTTGCTTCCGGCACCTAATTCGTCACTCAGCTCCAGCTTCATTTTCAAGAATAAAATCTAATAACTTAAGAAACAAGCCCCAGGCTGAAACTGAGTTTCTTCACTTTCCTTTGGTGACGTCAGTTCCCTTATCGCTGGCTTCTTGCAGTTCTCTCTAGGTATTCAGCATAGAGCAGGCAGTGGATAGAAAAGGGCCTGAGCTCTGGCAGCTCAGCCTCAGTGAATCCCATTCTCAGTAACTGCAGTTATTTCACCCATGGCCTAGCATTCCAGCCTCTGCTCTTTAAATTCTGCCGCAGAGGCTATTGCTGCCTGCGGCACAGGGCCGTGGTCATGCGGTCAGGCTACAGAGGACTTCAGAACTAGAACAAATGTGTTTGACCCAATTATAAAGTATTTCAGTAGCTTTCAAGCTTTGTGGTGAAATATACAAATATACAGGATATATTTTATTTTTATATCTGTAATTATGAAATTTTAAGATCTAATAGTAAAACAAGAATCCAGTACTGTAATTGTAGAAGGAGGAACAAAAGCCATGTACCGGTGTTTGCTAGAATTCTTAACTTGAGATTGGTCTATTCCTGAGGGGTCTTTTGTATTCAGTGGTATTATTGACACCGTATATTATAAAAGTGATCACCTCCTCAGCTTAATGTCGTGATTACAGCACAACTGCATGCCACGCTTCTGTAACACGCATCTAACCTGTGCCCGTAACACACATCTAATCTACATGGTTCAGGTGACATAGGGAATGTTCCTGTGCTTGTTCTAATGTTACGCTTGTTAAGTTGGTTAACACTAGCCACAGATATTAAAAGCTTCAGAATCTGGACTCTCAAGTCACTTTCCAGGTGCTTGGAGATACATTCGATGCATGAATTTTCATCACTTACGGAAAGGAAGTTAGGTTTAAACATTGCATTGTAAAAAATGAGCAGAGGGCTTGCCTAAGGAATATGCCCCCAGCATTATGTGGGATGACCATGAAGGACCAGAATGCAGCCTGTATGCAAGGGCTTTAGAGCCAGAGTGAAGTGAACTCATCTCCTCCCTTGGTACTTACTGTAACTTTAGACGGGGAGCTAGGAAGCGCATCACAGGGTGGAAGGGTGCCTCGCCACCACATCAGTGTGTGCTGTTGCAGTCAGTTCTTACTTGTTCCCAATTTTGTCACAGAGTAGGATTATAATGGTTTTTATAAAAGTTAGTCAGTGCCAGACATGTTGAAACATGCCTGTAATCCCACTGTAGGTGGACACTGCAGGACCAGGAGTTCAAAGTCAACCTTAACTACATAGCAAGTTGAAGGCCAGCCTAGGCAATATGAGACCCTCTGTTCAGCAACATGGATAACCACTAAACACTTTTCTAGCCATTAGTTACTATCTCTTGACCTGGTGATGAAAAAGTTACAATTTAACTTATTGGGCTAATGCTGAAGGAAACATTAAATGCTGGAGGAAACATTAAATGCGGGGAAAATAAGGGAAGGGTTCCGGTAAAACCAGCACTGGCACCAGGTTACTGTGCACCTGCTTTCCATCTTGTTTGAGCGTGATTTCAGATTGGTGACCAAAATAGGTCCCTCCTCTGCCTGTGCTGCTTTCCTGAAGGCTCTGATGCAGGAAATGAGGAGACTCTGAGCAATGCCCACATGCCTTTCCCAGACCCTCAGGGTAACTTGCCAGTGTGAGCAGTGCTCCAGGCCCAGTGTGCCTCCTGAGTGGGAGGTTTCCTGTTGTCAGATGGGTAGATTCTCGTGTGTTAAGTCCCCAAAGCTAGATTTGAACCCCTAACCCGTTACCCAGCTTGGCTAGTGTTCCTTCTGTGTTTATTTGGCTTTCTCATTTTATCAATAGTAACTAATTTTTATGAGAAAACCAATTAACATAGCAAGTTGTGGAGAATTCCTTTGGAGATGAGCTGACTTGGGTCAGTTGGTAGCAGAGAACCTTGTCAACACTGGAGAACAACCAAACAGCCAGTATTTAAATAACTTACCCAGACTTTCTCTTCTTCCCAAACTGTCTTTATTTTTTAAAATCAAGCATATTCTTAACTACTTTATTAAAGATGAAACAGATGTGTTGGGTTATTTTGTTGTTCACCAAATGAAAATGAACTGAGGAAGACAGGCAGGAACTTTTTGTCTGTAAAAATGTTCTTCATGTGATGAGCACGTCTGGCCAAGTTCATGCATGAGCTCTTCTTCTGTTTAAACCCACGTGCAGCTGTGCAGTCTTCTCCCCCTGCCTGGCCGCGGTTTCCACACTCTGACTCTGCGTGTAGGCCTCGCCTGCCATTGGATTAGTCACCTTTCTCTTGCTCTTTTTCTGTGCTGTTCTTTCCCTGCTACCCTGCCTAAAACCAGGCCCTAGAGAAACAGAAAGAGTACATTACCTGCCTCAGGAGTGAGCGAGATGTGCTCAGAGAGGAGCTGCCTGACCTACAGGAGACAGTGCCGACAGCAGAGGTATGTCAGCCTGGGCCTTCTTCCCCTGCTCTGCCTTCTTTCTCTCCTGACCATAAACAACAGCCTTGATATGCTGGCGGATTGAGCTGTTTCCTCCATAGAGGTATATCATAAAGCTAATTCTAACTAGTTTCTACACATGGCAAACAAACATTGTCAACAAACATTGTCGCAGAGATGCCTCAACAGAACTTAGAGTTTCTGTGTGGGTTACTGCTTGTAACTAAGTTTTTTCTTTTCCACAGAAACATGGCTTAGTTATAATCCCAGACAGCACTCCCAATGGTGATGTCAATCATGAACCTGTTGTTGGAGCCATTACTGCTGTGTCTCAGGAAGCGGCTCAGGTCTTGGAGTCAGCAGGAGAAGGGCCACTAGGTGAGAGACTGCTTGCTGTTTAGTTTTGGATTAATGTTGGGCTTCTAGCTGAGGGTGGGGGTGGGGAGCAGTATATGGGCTATTCAGACAAGAATCTTGATCTTGGGAACAGAAATGGAGTCACCCCGTGGGTTAGCACTGGTGGAAGCACTGCAGGTGTACATACACATCGCCTTCCACTTAAAACAGACTTGGTCCAGAGTCCAGCATGCCCATCACAGGGGAGCTCAGGCCTGGTGGGGACTTGCTAGCCTGTGGTTAGCTTCTTCCTGGCCCACCTGGATTTAGATCCTGTTTATCCCAGGGCTCTTTGCCACCTCTTTCTTTCTTTCTTTCTTTCTTTCTTTCTTTCTTTCTTTCTTTCTTTCTTTCTTTCTTTCTTTCTCTCTCTCTCTCTCTCTCTCTCTCTCTCTCTCTTTCTTTCTTTCTTGATTTATTTATTATGCATATAGTATTCTGCCTGAATGTCTGCCTGCACATCAGAAGAGGGCACCAGATCTCATTACAGATGGTTGTGAGCCACCACGTGGTTGCTGGGAATTGAAATCAGGACCTTTGGAAGAACAGGCAGTGCTCTTAACCTCGGAGCCATCCCTCCAGCGGCAAGAAATGGATGATAAAGAAGGCACATACTGAAGTGTGACTTCCAGGGCAGGGCTCCCAGGCCTGTTAAAAGTGACCCTTATAGAACCTAACAACAAACTCCAGAAAGCCACAAAGGGGCCCAGCCATTACCCCTGTTCTGATTCTGCGGTGTGAGAGCTCATGGCGGGTGAGACACAGCCATGCAGACAGAACGTACATGGGAGGTTTTATTGAGAATAAGGAAATGGAAAAGCGGGGAGGGAAGGGAAGACACCTGCCTCTGGGTAGACCAGCAGAAGAGAAGAGAGACACAGATAGAGAGGAGGGGAGGGAAGGGAAGACACCTGCCTCTGGGAAGACCAGCAGAAGTGAAGAGAGAAACAGATAGAGAAGAGGGGAGGGGAGGAAGGAAGAAAGAGAAAAGAAGTAGGCAGAGTTTCACCTTTTAAAGGGACAGAGTGCTGCCTGCCCTGAATAAGGCCCGACCCTCTGTCAGGTCCTCGAGGGATGGGCCTGGGTGTGCCTGGATGCTAACAGCCCCACAACAAATTTTGTGCTAGGGGAAGAAAAAAATAGCACAGATAGCTATTGTGCCATCTGTTTACATTAATTTTTAATTTTATTTTTTTCTCTTTGATGTGTGTGTAGTTAAGGGAGTATGAGGCATTATGAGAACAGCAGAGGCTAAAATATTTTAAAGTTAGTAGGCAGGTTGTCTCATGTAGAATTCTAGAAACACAATTAATTGTTGAGCACTTTGATAGAGGACCAGGTGAGCAAGAGGATCAGGTGAACTAGAGGGAAGATCTTGCAGGCATTCTTACCTTTGGCGTTCGACATGATGTTATTTACAAACCCCACACTCAAAAACCATACAATTGAGTTACAAAAAAGAAAAAGAAAAGAAAAATCTTTCAAGTAAGTTTACCACTTTGTTGGTTCCCATCCATAACTGTTCATAGCCTGACAGTGAGTCAGGCTGAAGATAGCAATGGAAGCTCTGGGGTTCCTCTACCTTTTGGGGGGCTAAGGGAACTGAAACTGACTTGGCTGACCCTCATTTATTATGGAGTCATTGGCTAACTGTGAGCTGCTGCTTTAGCTGGACTTGTGTTATCTCCTCAGCCTAGGCAGCCTGTTCCCGCCTAAGCAGCAACAGCCCTGTGTCTCTGCCCCAGGCTGGAATACAGGTTCCCTATTCCTGGCTTACTTGTGTTCATCACTAAGTTAGCCACAGGCTTGAACAGTAGTTTAAACCCACACCAGGTTTTCTGATCCACTTGGCTCTCAGTTTACTGCTAGTCTTAGGGCGCCCCACTCACCTGCCCCCACATGACGTCAGCCTCCACAGCCCACTGCTACCAGCATGTGCAGCATGGTCCCCCCCCCCCCATATTCCACCCTCCAAGGCTGAGAGCCTCTGAAGATAACTGGAAAAGCTTAGACATTTTTTTTGCAACAACAGCAAAATGGTTCCTCTGGACCCCACTTTGTTTCTAGGCAGAAAGTCACTACTCTGGGAGCAGATGCTGTATTTGATGTCACAACTGTCATGGACTGGAAGTATAGTTAGGAAGATAAAGGATTCCTTTGATTGCAATTAAAGCCTTTGCCTCTTTTCATGTTCACAATGTAAACAATGTAATTTAGGCGATGTTGGCTATTTGTGAGTCCAGTTTACAGCTTCCCCCCTTGTTCCAGATGTGAGGCTACGGAAACTTGCTGGCGAAAAGGAGGAGCTCCTGTCACAGGTAAGCTGTCTGCTCATCCGAAACCACTGATTCATCTAAGATAGGCAGTAAAATGCTAATAAATGAATGTTCATTAGAAATTCAAAAAATTGCTGGGTGTGGTGGCACACGCCTTTAATCCCAGCACTCAGGAGGCAAGAAGCAGATGGATCTCTGTGAGTTTGAGGCTAGCCTAGTCTACATAGTGAGTTCCAGGACAGCCTGAGCAATATAAGATTTGAAGAAAAAAAAAAGAAATATATTTCTTAACTTTAGTACTGAAGGGACATTTAAAGGAAGAAAATGTAACTCATATTGTCTTTAACTCAGCCCTTCCACTCTCACCCTGACCATCTTCCCTTAGTGTGAACCATGCTGACTTGATGCTGCTGTTCTGTTGGATTCTCTGCCGCACATGTGCTTACTTCCTGTTCCTGTAGCCTCTTAATGGCCAGTCTGTTTCAGTCTGCAGGACCCCACAGGGAGCCATCCTGTCTTCTGGTGGCTTTTCTTTTTGTTCCATATGCCTGGTTTTCTTGTGTTTATCATAAAGTTAACCCCTGTTTTAAGCCCACTCAGGGTTTTCTGTCCTATTTTTTCTAGTATCTTGAAATCTCACAGTGATGTATTCAAAAATGTTCAAGCATCAGTGCAGCCCACGTCAATTCTAGGAACTTCTAATCCTTAGTTTGGAAAACCTTGAGTGGTTGTTACTCACTCTTTCCCTTACTCCTGTTCAGTCAGTAAGCAAATGGCAAATGATATTCCGCTGTTTAATACATTACTCATGGCATGTAGGAAATTTGGATGAATAATCAGATTGTTGTGGGTTTATTTGAAAAATCCATGCCTTGTACGTCTTAGTAGAGAGAATCAGGCAATAGAATTAAGCTGTGTTGTATGTGAAGTTTCTGTGAACACACTTATCATGTTTCTCTAGCTACATTTAGCTGTGTGGTACAGGCATGTAGTCAAGACAGACATAGCCAGGACAAGGAATGTAGTGGGCAGGTAAGACCATGGTGCTTAGAAAAAGGGATGTGGTAGGCATGAAAGACCATGGTGAGCTGGGCGGTGGTGGCACACACCTTTAACCCCAGCACTCTCTGTGAGTTCAAGGCCAGCCAGGTCTACAGAGCAAGTGCCAGTGTAATGATCTGTTCTGTCTCTTTAAGAGACAAGCCACACCCATGCCTCCCCCACTGAAGCAGGCAGATCTTCCTTCCTGCTTGCAACCGGAGTCCCTTCCTTTTCTGTCTCCCTCTTGAAGAAGCAGCTCCCCCCCCTCCTCTCCTTTCTTCTCCTCTCCTCTCCTTTTCCCTTCCCCTCCATAACCCACTAAATAAATATCCAGCCTCACTCTGCGTGGCATGCCTATCCATGTCTCTGTCTCTCACCTGCCGCTGCTTGCTGCTTGTCTCATGGCGTGCCCATCTGTCTGTCTCTCTCTCCTTGTGGGCCTGCTGCAGCCACTCAGGGAACTGCACCGTCCCTGCCTGGGACTGGCTGCTCTCAGGATCTGCTGCCCACTGCTGCCCCGCGGAGACCTGCAGTGTTTCTGCCGCTGTAGCTGCCAGGGATCCTGCCGCGTTTTTAATTAATCCATTACAGCCAGGACAGGTTCTATGCTACAAAGAGAAACCCTGTCTTGAAAACCAAAAGGGGGTGGTGGGCATGGGATCAGGTTGAACCTGGAAGTTAAGCTGAATGAGCAGTGTTGGGAAGATGTCAAAGTAGAGATCAGATGTAGTAAAAAAAAAAAAAAAAAGATCAGTGACTGGAAGTGAGTGTGGCTGAATGATGTCAGGATTAGGGTATTGTAGCATGAATAATAAAAACCCAGAGACAGATATTGGGGTTCAATCTGAAGACCAGAAAAGCAAAACAGCCAATCACTAGAGAGACCTTTTATCTTTACCAAATCCACAGGGCGAGATCCTGTCTCCATGGATCCTCAGACTCCACACTCCAGTGAGCTCCTGTCTCCTCCCCTTTATATTCCTCTCTCCATATCCAAACTGTTTCCACCTCCCTATTGCTGGGATTAAAGGTGTGTGACTCCCAAACATTGGTATTAAAGGTGTGAGCCACTACCACCTGCATCTTTTTCTGGTTCAATTTTGTGTAGCTCAGGGTAGCCTTGAACTCTTGGAGATCAAGCTGACTCTGTCTCCCAAGTCCTGGGATTAAAAAGTATGTGCTGTCAGAGACCAGCTTCAACAAAAATACCATTTACCGGGGTCGAGGATTAGAAAAATGTTAAGTAGGAGGAACAGAGATTAGAAAGAATCACTAAGACACAGGATAGTAACAGGAGGGCAAATACTGAATGCTGACTACACCTGTAGTTATTTTCCACACACTTCTCTGCCCGCCCATACAAAAAGGGGAAGAAAACAAAAAAACTGCATGATACAAAGAACAACTCAGGCAGTACTTGCTTCATCGAGTCATTGATTTTTGACAAAATCATTCTGTTGTTTAGGCAGTGAACCCACCCAAGACTCAAAAGAAGGAGAAGTATGCTTGAATTTCCTGACTGTTGGTTGGGGGGTGGGGAGTGGATCTACCTGTGTGGGCCATCTCAATGTCAAAAGGACCAAGTAACCACACCCTAGGTCAGGGTGTGTAACCCCAGTTGTTGTCAACAATTTTGACTTTTGACCTTTAGACAAGGTAGAAATAGGCTCATTTTTGGGCCTCCACAGTGTGCCACCACTCCCTGGCCTCTGTTGGCTTAGCTTTGCACTCTGATCCCCAGGCAAGCTTTATTTATTAAAATACAAATAAAATACCACTACAGAGTACAGAGAGAATGAACGGAGTGCTCAGCAGTCGTGGATACTGTATGTGAAGCTAAATAATCTAGGGAGTATGGCCATCTAATGTTGAAATGTTATTATATGTTAAATGAAGGCCAAGAGCCAAAAGAGGTAGACGGCAGGATCCTTGAAGGGGAGGTGCTCCAGAAACTGGGGTGCATTGTGGGAGCATGTCCTACTCTAGACGTGTACTAAAATGGCCGAGATAGGGGTTAGTTTGGGGAGTGCAAGTCAGGAGCTAACACGACAGAGGCACAGTACACTAGAGAGTATGTGAGGTAGTTAGAGATGAGCCTCAACAGGTGAGAATGGGCATATGTATGAGCATAGCATAGATCAGCAACAGCAAGGAAAGTCGGAGAGCACTCTTCCGTTTCTTGGCTGAGGTAGGAGCCTGGGAAGACAAAAGCAGCAGTGTGCAGTGGGATTGCAGGAACTGCAGGGAGCAGCAGTGTGCTGCGGGGCTGCAGGAACTGCAGGGAACAGCAGTGCACGGTGCAGATACAGGAACTGCAGGGAGCAGCAGTGCACAGTGGGGCTGCAGGAACTGCAGGGAGCAGCAGTACACAGTGCGGATACAGGAACTGCAGGGAGCAGCAGTGCACAGTGGGGCTACAGGAACTGCAGGGAGCAGCAGTGCACAGTGGGGCTACAGGAACTGCAGGGAGCAGCAGTGCACGGTGCAGATACAGGAACTGCAGGGAGCAGCAGTGCACAGTGGGGCTACAGGAACTGCAGGGAGCAGCAGTGCACGGTGCAGATACAGGAACTGCAGGGAGCAGCAGTGCGCAGTGGGGCTGCAGGAACTGCAGGGAGCAGCAGTGCACAGTGGGGCTACAGGAACTGCAGGCTCTGTGAGAGTCCTGAGGTTAAAAAGTGTACCTAGATAAAGTTGCTGCAGGAGCATCAGCTAATGGCAGGCTGATGCTTCCAGAGGCATTGGGAAAGTTTGTGTGTATGGAGGGTAAAGTTAGGCATGGTGCAGGACCTTTGGGGAAGAGTGCTAAAGAAGAGTGGTGCTCCTTTTGGGGTGTGATAGGAATGATGGGATGATAACCAAATTCTCCCAAGACAAACCCATGTGTGCAGAAGGAAGAGGTGCTTGGGAAGTGTGCATTCACTGAGTCTGAAATCAGCCTTGCCCGGCCCACTAGACGTTGGCAAAGCTAGTGCTCATCTTCCTTCTAGTCCCTGGCAGCAGAGCTAAGGGCACTGGGAGAGCCAGCCACTTGTGCTTCCAATTAATTTGAATAGTAAGAGTTCTCTAAGTATTCAACTTATCTCTAAAAAACTAGACAAAAATCCTATCTACCCATGAAAAATATGTATTGTTGTATAGATATACGCAAGTAATGAAGAGTGGAAGTCTTTATTGGGATACCTGGCTTCTGAGGCTCATTCCTTTCTGTTTATATCAGTTTCTGTTGAATGCCTAGAGCCATTTTTCTCATAGAAAATAAAACTGTTTGATTTGTATGACTTGCTAATAATAATACGGACCTGCTTTGTTGTGTGTTATGGCCACTGGACCTGTTACCTCCATTACTTAAAGAGAATTGGTGTTGGGAACTGGTCAAAGTTGCTACAGCACTGCGCAAACGTGTCCTAAATGTGAATTCCCAGTAGTAGGCACTGCAGGAGGTCTCTGTAATCCCAGCATTGGAAAGGTAGCCGTAGGAGGAGGTTCACTGGAGCTTACTGGTCAGCCATGCAGGCCAAACTTAATCAATTTGGCTTCATACTTGGTGAGATCCATATCTCAAAAATAGCGTGAAGAACAACTGAGGAAAGGATCTGAGGTAGACCCCTGACCTCCATGTATTCATGGACACATAAAAGTTAAAGACACTTATCCTCAATCCAGGCCTGGTGACACAGGTCCTGCAATCACAACTACTTGGGAGGCTGAGGAAGGAGACTCACAAGCTCAAGGTCTGTCTGGGCTAGAGTGAGTGCAAGGCCAGCCTGGGCAGCTTAGTGAGGACCTATTTCAAAGTAAAGAGGGGGATATGGCTAAACTCTGTGCTTGTGTTTGCTTAGCATGCTGGAGTCCTTGGGCTTCACCCCAGCATCATCAAAGAAAGAGACAGAGATTGAGACAGACACTGACCTCACTGGTGACTTCTACTTCCATTTCAGGTTAGAAGACTGAAGCTGCAGATAGAGGAAGAACGGCAGAAGTCTTCAAGGAATGACGGCACGTCTGGGGACCTGGCGGGACTGCAGAATGGCTCAGATTTGCAGTTCATCGAGATGCAGAGTAGGTACCAGGGTACAGGACAGTCTGAACTGGTATGTAGCATGTATTCCTGGAATAAGTTGGATGTGGGCTATTGGAGTCCAGGAAGAGTGGTCCTGGCCACTTAGGAGCTAAACAGGGATCTACCTGTGAGTCCCAGGGATGGCATGGGCCAGTTGCTGCCTGCATATGATGCCTGAGCTCCTGTGTGAACCCCTCTTCCATTTAAGCTTTTCTTTGAAATTCATTTTGGAAAATTGAAGATTTGAGGCCAGCTCATTAATATTGAGTTTCTGAAATTTCCTAGTTTTTAACAAAGATTCTTTATATGAAATTGAAACCTAGGCTACAAAATAGTCTGTTTACACAAATTATGTTTCCTTTACCTTTCTACTCTTCATCCCGTGTTGTTGGTTTGTTTGAGACAGGGTGTTTCTACGTAGTCCTGGCTGGCCTGAACTCACTCTGTAGACCAGGCTTGCCTAGAACTCACAGAGATCCACCTGCCTCTGCCTCTCAAGTGCTGGGATTAAAGGTGTGCGCCTCCATGCTTGGCTATGTGCTGTATTCACCCTAAATCCCACAGTACAGTTGTCCTCAAATCTATTCGTATTACACTTTCCCTGTTGGTAGTGATGTGTAACTTACAATAAGGAGCTTTTATTTTAGTTTGTAATTTGTAGAGGCTTTACTGGTAATGCACTTTAAAATCTTGGCTATTTGTGATCTTTTCATATTGACAATTGGGCTTAGGGTGAATGGCGGGACTTGGGGATTGAAGCTTATTGGTAACAACTTGTGTGGACTTCAGGTCCTCCATATTCCTTGATGAATAGTTTGTTCTAGAACACCTCGTTGGTGTGGTGGGACAGAAAGGTGACAGAATGTGAGGAGGCTAGTTAGTATGGTGAACTTGACCAGTATAGCATTGCCAGGAGTCCCAGAGGGCACAAGTAGGTTTTGAAAGATTGCAAAGGCAGCGAATTTGAAAGGAGCCAAGTTGAGGAGGAACAGGCTAACTTTTTGTGACTTCTTCCTAGAACCTAGCCTCTAATGATTTGTAGCTATACCCATAACATCACCGTGCAATTGAAAAGCATTTGTCTAGCTAGGCGGTGGTGGCACATGCCTTTAATCCCAGCACTTGGGAGGCAGACGCAGTGGATCTCTGTGAATTCGAGACCAGCCTGGTCTACAAGAGCTAGTTCCAGGACAGGCTAAAAAGCTACAGAGAAACCCTGTCTCAAAAAACCCAAAAAAAAAAAAAAAAAGGAAAGAAAGAAAAAAAAGCATTTGTCTCAGCTTTATTGAAGCATACACTGCAAAGCATTTGGCTAGGTCCATAGATTTACGGGTACTAAAGCAGGACCTCTCTTTACACACACAAACAGTATTACAGAGCACAGTTGTTATAAGAGAGTGCTACAGTTCTCTAGAGTCATGGAAATGAGTGCATCTTACTGGACTGCTGAGTCAGAGTGTGAGAGAGCAGAAACACTGCCTGGGAGCTGGAAGGCACAGGGCTGGGTTCAGAGATGCAGGGGGCCCAGAAGCTGCAGGGGCCATTGCCACCCTGTGAGCTTCCTTTCTCAACACTCTGTTCACAGGCATCTAGAGCAGACCCGCTGTGACCCTTTAATACACTTCCTCATGTTGTGGCTACTTCATCACTGTAATTTTGCTACTGCTGTGAATCATAAGTATCTGATATGTGACCTCAAAAGAGGTCACAGTCCACAGGTTAAGAACCCATTGATCTAGAGGGAAAGAAGAACTTTGCTTCTAACTCTTGGTCTCAGGGACACTGCTGAGCAGAGGTGCAGGAGCTTCTTGCAGTACAGAGTCTAGAACCTGAACTGCATGTCCTCTGTATGCTACTTCACAACGTCATCTCTGGAGATCAGTGTAATTCATTATTATCTTCTGTTTTAGGAGATGCCAATAGACAAATTAGTGAATACAAATTCAAGCTTTCCAAAGCAGAACAGGACATAACCACCTTGGAACAAAGTGTAAGTATTTCTGTGAGGCGCCAAATGATTCAGATGCCATTAAATGCTACCAAATGTCTCAACCTCTTGCATCAAAGTGGCTAGACCTTTGAATTTCTGTGGGTGGCCCTGGTGGCTTGGTCTCTTCAAAAGCTCTGCATTACAGTTGCCGTAATTCAGCTTTGTTTCTGTTCTAAAGACAGAGGACTAGGCCATCAGGATGGCACAGCAGAGTTTGATCCCCAGGACCCACATGGCAGTGGACAACCTTTTCCCACATGTTGTTTTCTTATCTTTTCCTTGTTAGGATTTCTATTGCTGTGCTGAAACACTAATACCAAAAGAAAATTGGGAAGGGAAGGGTTTATTTTCTCACATTTCCATATAACAGGTCATCATCAAAGCAGTGAGGGCAGGAACTCAGACAGGGCAGAAAACCGGAGGCAGAGGCCATGAGGAGTGCTGCTTACTGGCTTGTTCTTCATGGCTTGTTTAGCCTTCTTTCTTATAGAAACCAGGACCGATTGCCCAGGGATGGAACCACCCACAATGGGCTGGACTCCTCCCAATCAATCGCTAATTAAGAAAAATGCCCAGCTGGTTACTGGTGGTAAACACCTTTTAATTCCAGCACCCAGGAGTCGGAGGCAGGTAGATTTGTGAGGACAGCCAGGACTATACAGAGAAACCCTGTCTTGATCAGAGAGAGAGAGAGAGAGAGGAGAGAGGAAATGCCCTATAATAGGCTTGTCTACAGCCTACAGCTGTATCTTACCAACATTTTCTCAGTTGACGCTCCCTCTTCTCAGATGACTTGAGCTTGTATCAATTTTGTTTACTGAGGTTTCTGTCCTGCCCAGTTCTTGCAATCGTTAAGTCCCAAAGAAATCACACAGAAGTCTATATTAGTTATAAACTGATTGGGCTAGTAGCTCAGACTTCTTATTAAGTCTTACAACTTATATTAGTCCATTATTCTTGTCTGTGTTAGCCATGTGGCTCGGTACCTTATTAAGCAAGCAGTCACATCTTGTTGCTTCTGTGGCTAGGTCACAACTGTGGAAATGAGCCTTCCTCTTCCCAGAATTCTCCTGTTCTTGTTGCCCCACCTATACTTCCTGCCTGGCTACTGGCCAGTCAGCATTTTATTAAAATACAATTGACAGGGTACAAACCATTGTCCCACAGTACTCCCCCCTTTAAAAACAAAACAAAAACTCTGAATCTAATATCCTTTGTTTAGCTTTTCTCCTGACCATTATCCATAACAACTTATAACCAATATTCTAAACAAAGGAAAATATCCATATTCCATTTTTTGGGGATGTGGGTGCAGTTTTCCAGGCTACTTCCTGCTGGTTGGGGACACTGATAATCTTATGGGGACCTAAAGAAAATTTAGAATTATAATCAAGTCATAACTGGAGTATCCTGTGAGGCTTGATTTTCTCAGGCAGCAGTCTTTGAACTGAGTTTGGATGTAGAACTCAGACATCTGGGCTATCCCAGAGGTAGTCACATCTTGCTTCTTCTGTGTCTGGATCACAACTGCTGACTAAGCTTTCCTCTTTCCTGAATTCTCTTGTTCTCATTGCCCTGCCTCTAGTTCCTGTCTGGTTGTCCTGACTATACTTCCTGCCTGGCTTCTTATTTAAATAATCAGCATTTATTTAAAATATAAGTGACAAGATACAGACCATTGTCCCATAGCACTTCCCTCCTTTTAAAAAAACAAAACAAGAACTCAGTCATCTGGGCTATCTGTTTCTACCGGAGATTTCTCAGGTGGTCTTCCTTGATCAAACCTGATTTTTCTTAATTCAGAATGAATCCTCAGCCTCGGGGTACAGTCCCACAGCACAATTTGACATAAAACAACACAGACCTCTATGTGCACACAGTAAATAAACAGGTATAATTTTTTAAAAAACTACTTTGCAGCTGTCTTTTTTTTTAACGCTATTTCTAGAGAATTTAAAAATAGGGCCTCTTTAGAAAAATATCCCTTCATGTACATTTCAAAAGCCTATAGACTTAAAATGGGAAATTGGCCTTCTAGTGACTGACTGCAACTGTACTTCTCCTGGGACCCTTGGCTCCCCAGTGGCTCTGAGTTTCCTCTTGGATGGCGAGCAGTGGCAAACCCTAGTGGCCTGTGTGCTCCTGTTCACAGGTCAGCCGGCTTGAGGGCCAGGTGCTGCGCTACAGAACTGCCGCTGAGAATGCAGAGAAAATTGAAGATGAGCTGAAAGCAGAAAAGAGGAAGCTGCAGCGAGAGGTACTGTGTTGGCATGCGTGCTCCTGAAAGAAGTTCTGTGGGAAATTCACAATGAGTGTCAGTCAAGTGTGGTGACGCACGCCTTTAATCCTAGCACTTGGAATGCGGAGGCAGGCGGATCTCTGTTAGTTTGAGGGCAGCCTGGTCTACATAGTGAGGTCTAGGCCAGCCATGGATGCACAAAATGCGACCCTGTGTCAAATAACCAAAACCCAAAAGACCTGGTGAAGAAACCTAGAGCTGCTTGACCTTCACACAAGCTTTGGACCTGCACAGTGGCTGCCATTGACTTTTTTTGGTAAGGCAGGAAAAAAATAATATATTTTTGTGTTTTGCTTCAGATAACATCAGTTTTCCACAGCTTTTACACATTTTATTTTGTGTTTTAAACAATCCCCAGCACCACAGTTTAAGCCTCTAGCTGCCTGGAGAAGGGTGGCAGCTGTTTGAGGACCCCAGACATGGCTGCCATTTTTAGCAGAGACAGAAAGGAAAGGATGTTGGGCTTTCCCTGGCCACATAAAGTGACTGTGTTCTTTGTCTCCAGCTACGGACAGCACTGGACAAAATCGAGGAAATGGAGATGACCAATAGTCACCTGGCAAAGCGGCTGGAGAAGATGAAGGCCAACAGGACGGCCCTTCTAGCCCAGCAGTAGGGGACGGATCTTCTGCCTGGGTGCTGCTCCGAGGGCCCTGCCCAGAGATACTGACTCTTTGTATATTGACACAAAGCTTTTCGAGTACTGTTTGAGTCTTGTCATTAAACAGCCACCTTTGTATTTTATAATTTATGAGAATGAAGCAGGTCTAATTGTCATGAATTTGGATTTTGTTTGTAGTTCACTTCTAGCGTGAGAACCAGTCTGTGCTGTTTTATTTTTAATTTTCAACATCCTAGAATCATGTTTTCTCACCATCTTCCTCCAGCTGCCTCATTGACTGGGCACGTGGGAGGCTGTGGTGTGGGTCTGGAGGATGGCCGTTCTGAGTGCTGAGACACTTGCTGGAGACCTCAAAACACAAGTGCCTTCTCCACGGTGTGATCCAAGCTTCAGAGACCAAGTGGCCAAGATTCCTACTCTTCTCCCAGAGCATTTATATTTCAGTGAGGAAGTATTCAGGGGTGGGGAGTCTGTGTTTCGATCAAATTTATGTTTGGAGAAAAAAGGCCTTTTTTTGTAAGATATTTAAATTTATATAAAAATGTTAGAAAAGATATGGGGAGTGTATATTAAACTTGATTGCATGGGGCAGAGGAAGTCTAGACTTTTACTCTTAAGAGTAGGGTCCTTAGTCTCCGTATCCACTGTGCTGTTCCTTGTAGTTTCATCTGCTGCTGATTTGTGAAATGAAACCTCAGACAAGCTTGAGGGGTGAGGGAGGTACAGTACAGGCAGGTAGGGAATCTGCCTGAAGAACTATTAAACACACCGTCTGCCAACCAGGATTGGCGGACACAGTCATTGTTACTGAAGCTTTTTAGGACAAATCATGGCAACCATGTACAGTCCTGTCTTGCCTTCTTCTTTTCTCAAGACGAGATAATCCAGAACATAGAACTTTTTAAGTTTTTTGAGAGACAGCATCTATGTAGCCCAGGTTGGCCTCCACCTCATAGTTGTCATCTTGGGCCTTTTGTGTGCTGGGATTCCATTCATTGCCTGGCTCTAGAATAAACATGCCTAAGAACTTGCATTTCATCTTTAAAGAGACCAGTTCAAGATATCTCCCTCCCCTACCATAGCCACTTCACAGGGTTTGTGATTCTCTTTTGTCAGAATCAAGGTGGTTTCATGGGAATAATTACTGTAGCTCAAAGTGTTTACAAAGAAACTATATTGAGGAAGTCTAATGAATCAAAGTCTCTTAATAAATCTAGACTTGGAACTAGATAATAAAGTTAACTAAAAAGTGAGTGATAGTTGTTCCCTTCTTTAGTCACTAGCCCTTCATTTTTAGGGTATGGAAACTGTCCTGAGCTGAGAGCGCCCTGTGCACGTCCTAACAGGAACTACAGGTGTGTGGGTGGGGCAGGGATGCTACACTTAAGTGATCCAACCCTTCACATGGAGAAGGTACCCATCCTGGGTACTGAGACTCTCCTGAGAAGCCCTGGCCCTAGCCCTTGTTACTTTAGTTTTTTCCAATTGAAATGGCTCTATTTCTTCATGATATGTTGTTTCCCCTGGAACCTTCTTCATTGCTTCCTGTGGTCTGTGCTTTACTTTAAACCCTGAGGCATCAGTCCTTGGGCCGAGTGCTATATTTTTCTGAGGCAGGGTTGACCTTAGTAGCTTATCTGGTCATTGAAGAAGAGCTCTATCCTTATTACTGGTTTTAGAGCCCTTGCCAACTCCCAGTGGACTAGATTTGACCACCTACCTACCCCAGCAAGTCACCACAGTTAAGCAGTAACTGTGAAGGCAAAGATTCACTTCCTGTGACCGTGTTGGTAAGAACAGATACCAGTTCTGGAATCCCAAATTAATTTTCCAAGTGTTAATGGTGTGAAGGAGGGAGGAAAGGAGACAATTGGGGTATGCACTGCTGATGTTGCCAGGCCAGTGGTCTGACTGGTAATTAAGTCCAGGTCCCATGAAAGGCTCTGGAGAAGTGCTGGTGACATCTCTTGATGGTTTCCATTGACATCATTTCCCACTCCGAGGTGCAGCCTTGACCTTGGCAGTACTTTCTCATTTTGAGGGATAATCTGTGCTATGAATGTTACTTTGGGAGGCACCGGTCCTGTTATTCCTCAATTCCAAAGTAACTCCAAAACAGAATGACTCTGGAGGGAAAAGATAAAGCCAGAGAGGGGCATTAATAGTAGCTGAAGTCAGTGTCTCTTTTGCTTCCCCAGAATCCTCCAAATAAGAACACCTAGAAATATATTCAGAGCCACTAAGGGGGTTAGTTTAAAATACTGGGCAAGAATGCGTTAAATTTTGTCCCTAATAATAAATTAGCCTTGACTACGAACACTAAGTCTCAGCTCAAGCTTTCTCCAGTCAATACCAACGCTATTAACATATTGCATTAGTAACTATCTTTTCTTACTGTTGACCAAATACCTGACATTGGATGGATTTATCTTGGCTCATGGTTTAAGAGTATCGCCCATGACAGGAAAGATGTGGAAGAATTCATGGGCAGGATTTGGCAGATGGTTCTCAAGCAGGGAGCCTTTTACTTGGCATTCTGTTCACACTTTTCAAGACTTGCATATCAACATGTAGGAGTTTCATTGAGTGGACCCTCAGGGCACATTTGCCAGTGCCCAGTACAAAGCGTAAGGTCTCTAGCTATGTTCATCTCTAACAATTACAGATACTCTGTCTGCACACTCCTTTTCTGCAACTCTAAACATGCTCACACTCTGTTCATGTTTTCTCGCAGTTGACCGCATAGTTCTCATCTTTCTGCTTGAAATGTCATTATCAACCTCAATAAATACAGTGATAACCAAGCCACCACCCAAAGGTTAAGCTGACTTGAAACTGTCTCTGCCAAATAACTTAATCCATTACCTTTGAATTCAGTCTTACTTAAGGACACCAGAAAAGACAGCCAGGTCTTTGCCAGAATGCAAATCAGAATAGCCTAGATCCCACTAGTCTTTGTTCCCTTCTCAAACCACGTGAGCCATGTCCCCACTGGCTGCATTTCTTCTAATTCCCACCAGACTCACCCATGAAGTTCTGATTACAGTATTCTAGAGCTCCCCAGCCTGGAACTAAACTTTTCTGCATTCCTCTTGTACACCTGTTTAAAGCTTATAAACCACGTGACAAGCTTATCATAGCAGCATCCCTTGGTTGTCCATACCAGTAACTTTTAGACAGGTTCTTACAGAAACAGGGATTTACAAAGAAAGGACTGAGCAGTACAAGGATGGCTGTCTGCAAGTTGGAGGGTAGAAAACTTGGTAGCTGCTTAGTTCATAAGGCTGGATGCCTTAGTACACCCAATCTGGCATCAAAAGCCTAGGAGATCCCTAGAGAGGAGTCTTGGTATTGTGTCCACCTTGGAAGGCTGAAGAATTTCAGAGTCTGATGGCAGCGTCAGTGAAGGATACAGGCAGGTGTACACTTTTTCTGGTATCTAGACTACTGGAAGTTGCTCTTGCTGCCCACTTAGAGGGTGTCTTCCCCAACCAATTATCTGCCCCGAAGTGTCTTTCCTAGGTACTATAAACCCAGTCAAGTTGACAAGACCATCAGGACTTTGTGAAGCAGGGTTTTGCTCTGCAGTGCAGTTTCCATTGACCTGGAACTTAGTATGTAGACCAGGCTCGCCTCAAGCGCACAGATCCACTTGCTTCTGCCTCCACGTGCTGGCATCAAGGTGTGTATCACCATATCTTTAGGATTTTTTTTTTAAAGCAAAGCTAGAGTTTATTAAGGGATGGGCACTGAGGGAGGAGATGTGCAGGGAACCCAAGACATGGACTTCTCAAAATTGCTGTTTTAGGGCTTCCTTTAAAAGGAATTTCAACTAATGCAACTTAGGGTATCTGATAATAAATTTCCAGAATAAAAACATTATAGCATGGTTTCAGAAAACTTCAAGAGATTTTTTAAGAGTGTGTGTAAAAATGCCTTCTAGGGCTTTTTTGAGTCTTCAACACAACCCAGTATATACTAGGTGAAATCATCTTAGATAGTTTACAATGTGAAGTTACATACCAAAAAAAAAAAATCACATCAAGCAAGACACACGTGAGTTTATTTGCAGTCAATCCACACATGAAAGCAAATGAGAATTTTTAACATTAAGTTATAGCAACAATGCTGGGATACAAAGCATGAGCAGCGAGCACTGGAAACCCTGGAGCACACCAGCTGTCCTGTGGCTTCCTCATCTGTAGAACATGCTTCGTCTTGAACAGTAGATGCAATCACTAAGGTGGCTACGGCCATATTTAACACCTCTCAAAGACTTTGTACAGATCTGGCAGGTTGGCGAGTTGCAGGACATTTCCATCCTCTGTGAAATGCTTTGGAGGTAGAAGGTGTGAGCGGAAGGCTTTATAGATAATGTGTTCCACGGTCCACTTCCAGGGCTTTGGGGTAGAGCCAGGCATGCCACTCTGGAAAACACATGAAATGCATTTATCTCCCCACACACTGGCTTTCCCACTGACATGATAGGCACTGGGCCTGGAAGGGTCTTAGTGGTGTGTGTAATGGGACTTCTGCAGGACAGTCTTGAGGATCCCACAGGTCTGAGCAGAAGAAGCAGAGTTCGTGAAGAAAAGAAACTTGAGGGACCACTGCCTACATTTTTGTTTCCACCGCGGTGGATCTAACATTTCCGAGCCTGGTTCCTGGATCGTAACTCGACAGCAAACGTGGAGTGTCTTAAAGTGGCGCTGCTCTGACACTCCAAGGAGGATAAACCTGCCTCACCGTGGCTCCTCTCCGTGTAAGCCTTGGCTGCCCCATGTATGTGTTCTTTTCCGTCTGCTGTCTGGTTCCTATCAAATAAACTTAGAACAGTTTGTGTGTCCACTTGCCCACCAGGGTGAGAGAATTCTTGGGGTCTCCGCAGGAACCAGGACTAACTTCTGTTCCACCACTGTAAAGCACGGGAACCGGAGCACACCAGGGGTCCTGATCAGGGACCAGCATGTTCACCACCACTAAGTTGCTATGCACTACAGTGGCTAGCCCCTGATTCTCAGAAAGTCTTGACTCTCTCTGCCTTCCTCTGAAATATGAAAGTGTCACGGGCAACACTTGAGTATCTGTCAGGCTCTTGGATCATTCTGGAGGCTATGTTCTAGTCCAACAGAATGAAGTATAAAGTTTATGAATAAAAGCTGGCCATTGTAAAGAGATGGGTGTACTGCTACATGCCTATAACCAGCACTTAGGAGGCTGAAGCAGGAGCATCCAAAGTTCAAAGCCATATGCAAATTCCTGGGTTAAAAAAAAAGTTAGGGGCTGTTGTTTGAACTCTGTCATATAAAGCAAAACTGTAGGACTTTATTTTATAGAGATTATTTAAATCCCATATCCTAAAGGTACATGAAACCTACCCCAGTCCTGGATGCCAACGTGCATTAATTACCACAGTACCTGCTGGCCTGAGAGGGCTGACTCCTCCAGTATATACTGCTTCCGAATGGAGTAAAACATTGCACATTCCTTACTGAGGCTTTCAAAACATTCCTTCTCTTCATCCCAATTTACCTGATCCACAGAATTCAATACAAAAAAAGCATTTAATGCGTGCTTTAACATTTTGTGTCTAAATATCACAGACCTGAGCTGGAGAAATGGTTCAGTGGTTAAGAGCATTGACTGTTCTTCCTAAAGGACCCAGGTTCAATTCCCAGCACCCACATGGCAGTTCACACCTGTCTGTAACTCCAAGATCTAACACTTTCATACAGACATACATGCAGGCAAAACACCAATGCACATAAATAAAAATAAATAAAAAAATACAATCAAAATAAATAAATAAATACCACAGCCCTAACAGGCAAAAAGAAAAGTGACTTGCAGCACTGACACTTGACTGGGATGACTATGGTACGGGCTGATGGGGCTCTCACTGACACTTGACTGGGATGACTGACTATGGTACGGGCTGATGGGGCTCTCAGCTATTTTGTTTTGTTATCCTTTCAGTTCCAAATGAAGGTACTCTACATCCAGCTCACAGACACAGACAGACAGACATGACACAGACACACACATGCAGGCAAACACTGTTTAGCATTTGCTGTTACATACCTCTGTGGCCAGTCGAAGGATGAAGAGAGGCAGTCCCTCCAAAGGGGGAACATAGTTTTCAATCAGAAGGGGTAATCCAATCAGGTTCCCTTCCTGCTTGGGGAGGGGGACAAAAAGGGAGAGTAAGACATAATGGCATCACGGCTGATAGGTTCATTCCTCTTGTGTTTCTCCAAGCCTGTACTGGGTGCAGGTTGTAAGATGGACACGGGCCTTTAATCAGGAACAACTTTTCCTTCTGGATCTGCTCAGAAATGTCAGGACAGGAAGCCCCACAGAACAAGGGGAAGGGGAGAAATGAAGCAGGTGGCATAGTTTCATTCTCCATGTGGCCTGTCAGGACTGGGATTCAGCTTTCCGTCACCCGGGGACTAGGAACAGCATAATGGATGAGTTTGGTTTTATCATCTCAGGTGCAAACGGGGACTGGAGAGAATGTCACACATGCTGCTTCTGAGGGGAGGCCAGCCTTTTAGTTCCGGCCAAGGAACTTGACCCTTATCTGAAACAAAGCTCAAAGGCATGCAGATAGCTGCCCCACCTCATCAATTTCCAAAGAGAAATAGTCTGCAAGCATCTCAGCTTTCTTCTTCAGAAACTCAACAATGTATTCTGCAAGTCCTTCCTTTGGGCCATCTTCCTCTGTCCAGCCACTTTCAGGACTGTCTAAGGCCAGCATGGCGAGGTCAAAGAGTGGTGCTGGTTCCTGGGAAGAAGCCACAACACAGGGATTCAGTGGGAAGCTTCAGTTTGAACAGACCAAACTCAGTTCAGATATAAAAGCACCAACAGAGACAGAATGCCCGCTCATCAATGCAGGCTTCAATACCCTATTAACAGCAGCACAAGCAGACAGAAAATCGTTATGGAGAGTTGACACGCACCTCAATGAGCACAACAGATATGGCATCTATAGAACACGCCTGGCAAGGTAAGAATGTAGATTCAGGTGCGCAAATAACATAAATACGAACTCGTGCTTCAGGCATGAAACAAGTCTCAGTAAGTGTGAACATACCCATGAATGTTTTTCAACCAAGCTAGAATTAAAGTAGAAATCAGTAACAGATTTCTGGAAAACCTCCAAGAGACTAGATGCTAAATGATGTAGATCTAAATAGACAGTCCAGCCTACTCAGAAAGCTCCAAGTCCTAGCAAGAGACTAAGACCTTTACAAACAAAGCAGTGACAAAAGCCAAGACGAAGGGATAGATCCTGGGGAATAAACCTGATACTCCTCCGGCCCTACACACATGCACACACATGCACTCAAACTGAGCACCCACACAAAGCAAGGAAGAGACAACCTGAACAACTCTATCTGAGTAATAACCTAAATCTCTAAGAATTTCCTATCATGGAATCTTCAAGCCCAGATTGTTCTAAACAATGAGTAAATAATAACAACCCTACGGAATGCCTTCAGAAAAACGGCAAAGGAAAGCTTACAGACTCATCTTTGAGGTCAACATTATCCTCTGCTAAAACCACATAAATACAAAACAAAATAGTAACACTCATGAACACAGATTAAAAAAAACTTATAAATACAACTTGAGGAAATGAAATCTGGCAACACATAACCAAGCAGGATTCATCCCAGGAGTGCAAGGTTGGTTTAACACATGCAAACTAGTCAATGCATTTCACTACATTAATAGTCTAAAAATTAAAAAAGCTTATCTTAAAGGAAGAAAAAACATTTGAAAAATTTTCATATCTATTACTAAATTTTAAAAAACTGAAGAGAATTTCCCCAACTTCCTAAGGGTACCCACAAAAACCTCTCTCCCAGCTACTAACATAATTCAACAACAAAAGTCTGACTACTTCCCCAAGATTGCAACAAAGAGAAGAGTTTCCATTCTTGCCACTTCTATTAGCTCAGATTACAAGCCATCAAGAAAATGGTGAGCATCCAAACTGGCTTTAAGCCTTCACTCCCAACATTATAACCATTCATGTAGAAAAACAGACTATATATAAGCACCAAACTAGCTGAGGTTAGCAAAGCTGCAAGATACAACATCTATGTACAAAATTCATGGCATTTCTGTAGTCTGGCAATAAACATTAGACACTGAAGCTATTAAGCTGCCAGGTACAGCACCATAAAAAAGTGAAACATTAATCTAATAAAATTTATCTTTTCTCAAAAATTTCTACAGATACAATACAATCTTAATCAAACTTCCAAAGGCTAAATTAACACTTGGCACCAATACCTTCTTGATATTGTTAAAGTTCAGTGTATGTGCTTACTACAGTAACACAAAGTAAAGAAAAGCAAACACACACCCCATCCCTGTTCTGGCCATAGTTTTAGTGAAAATTTCTCCTTTTAATTGTAAGTAAATATGTAGTAACTTTATAGCAAGAAGCATTTGTTTAAGCTGGCTATAATCTGAAAAGATTCAACAAAAAAGAAAGAAAGAAAGAAAACTTTAGTGCATTGCAAATCATACGACACAGAAACCCTTAAACATACTTTGGAAAGTTTACATTTGCCAAGGAGGAAGTCACTGTATAGCTCATATTCTGAAAAACAACCAGCTGTCATTTCAGAAGTGAGGAGGAAAGAAACTTACCGATAACCTCAGAACACCAAAGTTGGCAAAGTCATAAATGAGTATCTGGTAGAACAGCTCTTCACTGAAAATAAAAATGAAAGACTTTAAGAAAAATAAATCTATGCTTGAGGGCCGAGCCGCAAGGACAAGATGGGACAAAGATGCTGCTGCTTGGCTGTGGACCTGGTAGGAAGGTCTATGTAAAGCAGGGGATTCCTAACTTGATTCCTGCCGGGACTCTTGCAGCCATCCCTCCTGAACAAGTTCAAACACAGTCTGGCTCACCTCCTCCTCTCTAGTGCTGTAAGGGTTTCAGACGCCTGCAATAACACCTAACACACTGTCTACTTCCCTTCCCCAGTTAACAAAGAGCCTTAGAGCTCACCTTCTGGCAGGCAGTCCACCATCAACACCATAGGGTGCAGTGCTTGCCTAGCTCATGAAGGCCTGGGTTTCATCCTCAGCACCACAGAAACAGTTATATGGGAAAAAAGTATATGGAACATATAGAAAGGGCAGTTTTCCCTTTTTCATGAGAAATGGACGGAATTACACTGCACTGATATTTTTGGGGGGTGGGATAAAAGATCTTGCCATGCAGCCAGCCCAATCTGGAACTCACAATCCTTGTTTCCCTACACCTGCCAAGTGCTGGGATTCTAGGTGTTTGCCCCACGTCTGGAAATGCACTAATATTTGAGTTAGTGTGTTCCACTGGCTGACAACAGTCCAAGAATAGCAATGAAGTATGTCTACTGAATTACTAATAAAAATCATGTTCTTCCTCATGCAAACCCCAGCCTGTAGCATAAAGATATAAACACAGTAGAGGGGTACAGTACAGCATGGGGAAAGGAGAACAGGAAGGCTAAATATCAGGGGATGAGACAGGACTGAACACTGGTAAATGAGACAGGACTGAACACAGGTAAATGAGACAGGTAAATGAGACAGGACTGAACACAGGTAAATGAGCATGTCTTGAAAGAAGACACAAGGCTAATTGTTTTTCTAGTTTCCACACTGTCATGTGCAATTTTCTACTTTAGGAAATCACTGTGGATGGAGTTTGGATCTCAGATTAAGGACGTCAGTAAGAAGCTGCAGTTCTGGTACTAGCGTGACTGCTGCCGTGCGATGAAAGAAGTCAAACACAGGTGAGCTGTAGAGACATGCAGGTCATACAATCTCATGTGCTAGAAAAGCCAAAGCAGGGAGCCAAGAGTTCCCCATAGCCCAGCTCATGGCACTTCAACATGGGGAGCAGCTGGCAGACCAAGGCTGTAAGGACACTGTTTCTGGACTGCTGAGGTCATGTGCCCAGCTGTCTCACACTCTTGTTGTGACAGCCAGGAGCAGGTCTCACTACAACACCTTCTCCACCATGGGAGACTGCATCAAAATGCAGCCCAGATAAACTTACCTTCCCTTATGTTGTTTCTCGCTATGTGTTTGGTCACAGAAATGAGAAAAGAAGCTAACACATCAAACAAGGCAAAGAGCAGGGAAACTTAGCACTATGCCAAAAAGACTCCAGCCTAAGAAGAATGACCCTGAATTCTGGAAAAGGGACCTGTGCCAGGAGGGAGTTTCGAGATTGGGGCTGTTTCTAGATCAGAGAAGGCAAATAGCCTTTTAGCTCATGCACATGTCATGCAGTGCAGTGTCTGTTCCACTTGGAAGACAGGAAGCACTGAGGTCACAGAAAGGCTTAGAATGGGGTCCTGGAGTAGATAAGTGATGCCCAGCGGACACAGGCAGCAGCGTCCTCCCATAGACATCACCTATTTGAGAATACACTTACACAGGCTCTAGACGCAATGGATTCTAAAGTCCCTGGAAACAATAAGAATGTCACCAGGTGTGAATAAGGCTAATGGCACTACTGGGATTGCCTTTCCTATATAGTGACTGGTGGCTTGAATACAGCCTGTGTTGAATCCCCAGCACCAAGAGGCATGGGCTTCCTTCTCTTTCCTCCCTGTTGCACCTAAGAGACACCAGATCTCTAACAGCACAAAGCCCTAAACACCTGGTTTTTAGCCAATGTCTACTGAGTGCTGAGCCCAAGGATGGGCATCTCTAGCCATTTCTCCCTACAAAATACTAGTGACATTCAGTTTTGCTAGTCTAATCTATAGGTCAAGACACAAGAGACACCGTATGGAAAAGACAATTCCCGACATGGAAATGGAAAACATCAACCCTGGATCTGTATTCATGTCTGTGTCTCTCAAGGCCATATCTATCTATCTATCTATCTATCTGTCTGTCTGTCTGTCTGTCTGTCTGTCTGTCTGTCTGTCTGTCTATCTATCTATCTATCTATCTATCCTTTTCAGTCATTTTACCTGCTCCCCCACCCCCACCCAGCACTGGTGCCTGTCCCCACAGACTACTCTTCTGGTGGTTCTGGTGCTTTCACCAGATTTACCTGAGTTTGGTAGTATTGAGGAGGTATAGCTTGGTCTGGTGCTGTGCCAAGGCCCACTGAGGATTCACACAGCCCACAAAGGAATGGTTACGGAGCATCTCCTGGAGAGCTAGAACACAAAACATCAACCATGTAAGTAATGGAATCCTTCTGAACAGCTCTTCACACCCTAAGGCCCACACAAGCAAAGATGCCTCAACTAGGTCTCCTGCTGTAAGAAACCATACAATTTACCTCTAAAGATATAAGGAGGAGTTGCTAAAAGATTAAGGAATGAAGGAGAAGTGAAAGGCTCCTCCAGAATTGGAACCTTCAGCTTTCATGGGCTCTAACAGTGTAAAAAGGAGAACAGATAAGAATGGTTTGAAGGGGCTGGAGAAATAGTTCAGTGGTTAGGAGCACTGATTGCTCTTCGAGAGGACCCTGGTTCAATTCCCAGCACCACATGGAAATTCACAACTGTCTGCAACTCCAAGATCTGACCCTCACACAGACATACATGCAGACAAAACACATCAATGCACATAAAATAAAAATAAATTATTTTAGAAAAGAATGGTTTGAAATCGGGAGTCTGACAAACTAACATTAGTCCATAGCTGGAGCTGGAATTCTAAGATCTGCACCCTGCACACAAAGGGAAGCGATGCCTGTGTCCATTCTCAACCACCTGATGCCTTTTGTTAGCAGTGAAGAAAAAGAAAAAAACCCCGACAACCAGAGTGTACCGCCATAATCTCATCCTCACATGTGTTTTTTTTTTGGATTTTCGAGACAGGGTTTCTCTGTGGTTTTGGTTCCTGTCCTGGAACTAGCTCTGTAGACCAGGCTGGCCTCGAACTCACAGAGATCCGCCTGCCTCTGCCTCCCGAGTGCTGGGATCAAAGGCGTGCGCCACCACCGCCCGGCCTCACATGTTTTTTCTAATATTTATTTATTTATTTATTTATTATGTATACAATATTCTGTCAGTGTGTATGTCTGCTGGCCAGAAGAGGGCACCAGACCTCATTACAGATGGTTGTGAGCCACCATGTGGTTGCCAGGAATTGAACTCAGAACCTTTGGAAGAACAGGCAATGCTCTTTACCACTGAGCCATCTCTCCAGCCCCCTCACATGTTTTTATAGGCAGGAATGATGACAGACAGACTATCTGAGAACCCAAATGGAGATACTGGTTTAAACTAATAACAGGCTTCAAGTAATCCCCAAGAAAAAGTCCAAGTAACTAGCAGCTCTGTGCGTGTGGAGTGTGATATATATTATAAAAGAGAAACAGGGAACCAAGTTTCAGAATCTTAAACAAGCACAGCAGACCTGGAGACTGAAACACTAGCAGAGAACACGAATACACTCACACCCCTCAAGAATGAAGCTCTCACCCAGCTGCAGGACACAACTGCAAATATCCAGGGAACTGGGAAGAACCCAGCAGGACTTCAGAACCCTGAAAATGATTACGCTGAGAAAAAGGCAGGCAACAGATCACACAATGTCAGTGGACCTAAAGAGATTCTCACAACACAGTCCAGAGAGGCAAAGAGAAGATGTGAGGGCACCTTAAGCAGCAATGAGAAAAACAAAACTTAAGTCTAAAGGGGGGGTGGGGTGGGGGGTGGAGTTAATATCTGGAAACACTCAACGGTATCCCAGAGAGATGAGAAATGTCAAGCCCCAGTTCTAGGAAATGCAAATAAACCCCCAAAATAAAAAATGAAAACCCCCCAAACCAAACATCACCTCCCTCAATACTCCCAACTATTTGTAAGGGCTGACTGGGGAGTGGGAACTAAAGAGCACTTACATACACTCAGGAAGAAAAGGGAGATTACCATAGGTATTAAATATTTGATTCATGGCTGAATTTTCAACAGTAGAAATCAGAAAAAAAGGAGACCTACAATACACCAAGGAAAAACAATTGTCAATCTGGAGTTTTGAAAAATAAAAGTGAATTTGAGAGAATGAATTCAACTTGTCACAGCTGTTGTTGATGTATCTGTGAGTGTTTGTTGTAAGGAGAAGCGGGCTGCGTCCAGTCCCAGACTGCCTTACACCCAGCCGGCGGGGTGCTGTCCCAGTCACCCAGCTAGCTTATACCCAAAATAACCATACAGAAATTGTATTAATTAAATTACTGCTGGCCAGGCGGTGGTTGGCGCACGCCTTTAATCCCAGCACTCGGGAGGCAGAGGCAGGCGGATCTCTGTGAGTTCAAGGCCAGCCTGGTCTACAAGAGCTAGTTCCAGGACAGGAACCAAAAAGCTACAGAGAAACCCTGCTTGTGATGGCTCAGTGGTTAAGAGCACTGCCTGTTCTTCAAAAGGTCCTGAGTTCAATTCCCAGCAACCACATGGTGGCTCACAACCATATGTAATGAGATCTGGTGCCCCCTTTTTGCACACAGGTGTACATGCAGACAGAATACTGAATACATAATAAATAAATAAATCTTTAAAAAAAAAAGAAACCCTGTCTCAAAAATCAAAAAAAAAAAAAAATTAATGCCTGGCCCGTTATCTCTAGCCTCTTATTGGCCAACTCTCACATCTTGATTAACCCATTTCTATTAAATCTGTGTATCACTACGTGACTGTGGCTTACTGGCAAGATTCTAACCTACATCCGTCTCAGGCCAGAGGTTCATGGTGTCTGTCTGTCTCTGCTTTCTTCCTCCCAGAATTCTGTTCTGTCTTCCCTGCCTACCTGAGTTCCGCCCTATCAACTAGGCCAAGGCAGTTTCTTTAATAACCAACAAAAGCAACACAAATACAGAAGGACCTCCTATACCAAGTGTTCACTGTTTTGTCACGGCTGTTGCTGATGTATCTGTGAGTATTCACTGTTCTGTAGGTTCTGCAAATTATGCCGCATAAAGAAGCTTGCTTTCTTCATGTAATGGGATAAGCCCCCCACCCCCAGACACGCACATCTCCTACCCTGTTCTACTGGGAACTCCGTATGTTTACAGGATGTTCTATGTAGGTGGAAATGATTACTTTTAAAGCTGGAGAGCATCAAATAATCTAGACTAATAAGCTACTGGAGGAGAAAGAGCAATATGATCCCTTGAAAGGAGGCCACAGAGTTCCTAAGAGGAGTACTCATGGCCTCTCAAACCATCTCCAGCCACTGAAGTGTGACCCAGTCAGCAGGAAGGCGGAATCCATGTCAGCTGGCCCAGCACATGGCCTTTTCACAGAACTTAAGGACCTGTATTTTACCCCATCCAAAATGCTCTTCCAGCCACAGAAAGTTTCTCTAGTTTTTCCTCCATTATGCAAAGACCAAAATAGATAAAATCCTTTTTTTATATCAAAGCTAAACCATACACCCTACTTCAATTCTGAGACCGTGGGCCTCAGAATTAACACATTCTCAGCACCAACAGATAAAGCTAAGCTAAGGAGAATCCTAACGCCGAGGCCTTGCCTCTCAGGTATCAGCAGGTGAGGTGGGATACTGTTTATTTGCCCTTCTCTGGCGCACAGGGTTTCTTTCATTCTGCCTGATAAAACAGCAAGGTTCATTAAACAATCTGTGCAACCCCATTCATCTCATCTACCATTCCACATATGGTGCAACACACTGCACAAAGTAATTAACTTATATCATGTTACAAATAATTAGCTGACATGTGGCACACCTGTGACCCTAGGTCAATAGTGTCAGCATCTGATCCAAGACTGACTGTTTACCAAAGAACAATGCACTGATCCAATTTTGCATTTAAATATTAAGTGAAGAGGCAGACAGATCTCTGTGAGTTCAAGGCCAGCCTGGTCTACAAGAGCTAGTTCCAGGACAGGCTCCAAAGCTACAGAGAAACCCTGTCTTGAAAAAAACCAAAATAAGTAAGTAAATAAATATTAAGTGAGCCTACCCACAAAGGCCATTGCCAGTGCCAACTCACTGTGCTTGGCTGTTCATCTTTGCTGTGCTTTATTTTGTTTTAGACATCAAGTCCTACTGTGTTGTCCAGGTTAGCCTTGAATTCCTAGGCTGAAGTGATTCTCCTGCCTCTGTTTTTACAATGGTAGGGACTAAATGCAAGGACGACCACACCAGGACAGTTTTAAACTGTTCAGATATTCCATGTAACATTTTCCCTTTCCTCATCTCTTCATCTTCTCTATTAGAGGAGGTGGAGGCATGTGCCCTCTCCAGAGACTATCTGAGAATTAAGTTAGCATGCGTGGATATATATTTTTAGGTCACTTAGAGTCATCATCTTGGCCTCAGCAAGACTAAAATTCTGACCACTTGATATAGGCTGATTTTACCCTGTACTGAACAGTTTATTTGTCAAAAACATCACTGAAATGATCTTTACTGACCTCCAAGACTGAGGGAGAGTATCTACAAACAACTGTGAGGAGAAGTGCTGAAGAAGCCATGCAGTGGCCCGCCCTTCTTATGTGATTTAAAACTGCTTTAAGCTCCCAGCTGGGAAAGTAACACACAGGAAAGCGCAACCACAGCACATTTCATGGAAACGGAAATCAGGAGCCAACTGGCAACACGCACAACGGGCAGGAGCCTAGTCACAGGAAGATGTGCATCACATGTAACACGGACGGCACAAGAGAAGCGTAGGGTGGAGGAGACAGACAGACAGACATGGAGCAATGTATGAAAGGAAAGTTCAGGCCTTCCTGTGTTGGCTCAGACTAAATGGAAGAGGCAGACTCAGCGGCTACTTCAGAGGGTTCAGGGTTAGTGGGAATGGTGCTAACTTCCTCCTGAGCTATATGATCTTTTCAAAAAGTAATCCAGGAGGCCAATGTGGTGGCAGATGCCTATAATCTAGGACCTCGTAGGCAGAAGCAGAACTGAGATTAGTGTGGGTTACAAACTGAGTTCTAGGCCTGAACAAAATGGTGAAACTGACTCAAAACAAAACAAAACACAAAGTAACAAAGCAGATGATCATAATTTATATTACATAATTTATAATACTGAAATTGATTTGTTTTCGTGTCTTCATTTATTTGTGTGGGGGGTGGTCATGCATGCATCACAGCACATACGTGGAGGTCAGAGGACAACTTTCAGGAGAGGAGTTGGTTTTCTCTTTCAACCATGTGGGTCCCAAGTATCAAAGTCAGATTAAGTCTGGTGCTTTTACCCAAGGAGCCATCTTGCAGGCCCTTAGGATTTATTTACAACAGATGAAAACAGAAAGGTCACGGTTAATTGACAAACTCAAGCACAAAGCTGCTGCTTGGAGCATGCGCAATACTCACATTTGGAACAGCAGTTCCTCACAGGTGCAACAAGGCTTCGGGGGCAGCGTGGCTGCGGGGGCAGCGTGGCTAAAAGGGTCATTCTCCTTACACATCTAATTATCGACTCCATCTACTCACTTCTAAAACCTTTTGGCTTCTTTTCTAGTAACATGGACCAGGATGAAGTCTGGTACTCAACTACTCTCAAATGCTGTTTATGGGGGTAACAGGGACTTATCGGCCTTCAGGCTATAAAAATACCCATCTTCTTAACAAGTGTCTTACTGGTTATTTCTAATCAGTCGGTGATATTCTAGGATAAATCAATCTCATATTCTGAGGCACAGAACAGCTCAGTCAGCGTGAGGTCTCATGGTTGAAATGGAGCTCAGGGTGAACTCCAGCGGTGTGACCTGTCAACTCTTACCTAAGCACACCGCATCTGACAGGATAAGCACTTTGCTGCTCATTCACGATGCTGCTTTTAGTAAAGCAGAAACAAAGTAGAAACAATTGCAATGACCACTGTGCTAATCCCTTTCGTTACTAGGAATGCCAGTTAATCCTGCTCAAAGCCCTCCTCTTCCCCTTGAGAACTGTCCTCTGTGTAAGGAAAACCACCTGTCCAAGCAGCTTGTGGCAGTACCTGCCTGACAGCATGAGCGCTCTCTGCATGTCCAAAACCCCGAGTGCCACACAGATCCCAGCACTTACGTACTCTCATGGCCTCGCTCGTTAATTTCTTCCTGGAGACTCAAAACACTGGTGAGGTTAATGATCCTCCTCCGGGGGTAACACGCAGCTGTCATTTCCTTCCGGGAGTCGTCTTCCATCATCTCCACATCAGAATCGTCCCGGTGCCTCTTTCTGCAGTGAAAGGGAAGAACTGGCAGGTCGTCATCCTTCCAGTTCATTTATTTTTAGTTTCCCGAGATAGGGTTTCTCTGTGGAGCCCTGGCCGTCCTCGAACTCAGAGATCCTCCTGCCTCTAGAGTGCTGGGATTAAAGGCACGCGCCACCACTGTCCAGCTCCATTTTATTCCTTAACTCAGTGTATGTGCTGAACTTCAGAGAAAGGAGCAGCTTCTCTGTGCCGTGGCAGGTCAGCGGCTGTCCTGTGTCACGCTACTTCTCTGACAACCCTCAGATCTCAAGGGCCTTCAGCAAGTAAACTGGCCTTGCCAAGCCCCACTCATTCATGATTCCAAGATCCAGCCCTCTGTCTACCCACGTGACACTGATCCGCACCAGCTACACAGAGCAGTGAGCGCACTCTTAAGGGAAGCCCTCAAGCTCGCTTTCTAGTGGGAAAGTCAGCAACAGAAAAAGACTTTTAAAGTCCAATTTTAAATGCTTAATTAAAAAGCTATTTTATGTTTATGGCTGTTTTGTCTGCATGTATGTCTGTACACCAGATGAATTCTTGATGCCTATAGAGGTCAGAGAGGGCACTGGATTCCCTGGGAGTGGAGCTACAGACACCTATGACATGGTGGATGTTCTAGGTGCTAAGAATCATGGGTCATCCATAAACTGGGTCATCTATAAGAATAGCCAGTGCTCTTAATTCCTGAACCTTCTCTCTAGTCTAAGGAAAGTTTTAGTAGTAGTGGATGCTAGTAAGAAAGTACAAGGTCAGGGTCACATAACAGACTGATAGGATGTAAGAGGAAACAGATCTTTTTGTCTGAATGGACAATGTGGTGGTTTGAGTGAGAATGACCCCATAGGCTCACATATTTGAATACCTGGTCTCCAGCTGGTAGACTTGTTTGGGAAGATGGAGAGATATGGCCTTATTGGAAGAGGTGTGTCACTGGGGCTGGGCTCTGAGATTTCAAAGCCCACTCAGGCCCAGTCTCTCTCACTTCATCTCCGACTTGTAGATGGGAATAAACTCTCAGCTCCTGCTCCAGCACCATGCGGGCTGCCTGCCTGCTGCCACGCTTCCTGCTATAATGATCATGGACTAACCCTCTGAATTGTAAGGAAGCCCTAATTAAAATTATAAGTTGCCTTGGTCATGGTGTCTCTTCATACCAACAGAAAAGTAACTAAGACAGAATGCCTTTGGGAAAAGGTGACATGTGAACTGAGATATGAGTGACAAGACCCAGAGTTCCAGGTTGAGGAACACCAAGGGCAGTGGAAGGATCTAAGCTCAGCTGGTCCAGGACAGCCACAAGAATCATGGGCGACAGTACTGTGAGGAGGAGGGGGAAGCCAGCAAATGAGGGTTAGGCTGTCATTCTGCCTTCAATGGGAAGCCCTGGGAAGGCTTTCAGCAGGAGGAACAGAACTCTATTTTTGCTTTAACATTTTCTGACTGCTCTATGATAAATAACACTTAGTTCCCCAAACAATAAACAAGTGGAATTATTTCTTTGGCAGGGTAAGAACATTAAATAAGATAATACATATAAAGTATCCATGCTTGGAAAATACCTGCAACATTTTATTCTCTGGAAAAGCTTCCTTAGGAGCCAGCTAGCTGTCTTGGCAGGACAATGCAGGAATGAACAAAGTGGAGTTCAGCAGTACGTCTGAGTGCAATGCTCACTTCAGCGCCAGAGTTCCCGATAGCACCTCGCAAGCGATTCTGAATTGAGCACTAGGCCACTACCTCATAGGCTCAGTGGGATCAGTATCTGGGAACCTCCATGGGCTCATAAACTTCAGGGAATTCTGTAACTGGGCGGCTTCTGAGAGGAGCACCAGCAGCTGTGGCGAGGATGGAAGAGCCGTTTTAGGCTTTTCTCTCCAGTCACATCGGATGTCAAGGGTTTGTCAAAATGCTTTATTAAAAACAAAAGCTGCACGTGTGCTCTTTCCGATGCGTTACTAACACTTAAAACCATGGACGTTTAAGAACTCTCACAGGAAGCCGGGCAGTGGTGGCGCATGCCTTTAATCCCAGCACTCGGGAGGCAGAGGCAGGTGGATCTCTGTGAGTTCGAGACCAGCCTGGTCTACAAGAGCTAGTTCCAGGACAGGCTCCAAAACCACAGAGAAACCCTGTCTCGAAAAACAAAAAACAAAAAACAAAACAAAAAAAAAAAAAAGAACTCTCATAAGAAACCATGTGAGCCACTGTCAAATGCAGACAGAATACAAGGCCACAGCCCTGTCCCAGTCTGCTTGTGGAGACCCTGCTGGAAGACAACTTTAGTGAGGAACAAGGGGCCACACCTGGGGTTGCCTGGACTGCAAGTGGGTGCTGCTTTCTGTGCCTCTTCTGAAACCTCTCGTACTGCGTCCCTCTCCAAGTTCTGATTCGTGGCAGCTGCGTCAGCAGGGGCTGGAAGCTCAACCATCTCCTCATCTCTCTGCATGGCATCTTCAGGAGAGCCCTCTGTCCTATCCCCTTGGACAGGGTCCTGGGGCTGGCTGGCCAGAGCCCTGCTCACAGGCTGTAAAAAGGCATCGAGCTTCTGGTCCCGGGAGTCTGTGCGGACCATCTGGTGAGCATAGACCTTGTCAGCACTTCCACTGGTAGATGAGGACGCCGGACCTGTTGTAGGCTTAACCACCTCCCCAGAGGGTCCAGCAAGTCCTGGAAGCAAGGTCTGTTTCAAAAGAGAAGACAGAAGAGAAGGAGGACAGACTTTAGTATATAAGTGTGCAAACCCCCAGCAGTAGTGGGTGGAGACATCAGAGCCAGAAGGAGTCATACCACAGATATTAGTACAGAAGCAAATTTATTAAAGGAGTATAAAATGTTCATAGGCATGAAATTTAAAAAAATCAAGCAAAGTTCTTATAATCTTAAAATGATGTTGAAACGAAAACTGAAAAGTTTTTATAGCTTGTCTGTTTTTCTACTTATGAAAAGATCCTCTTTTATTTTTTATGGTAAAATACACACAGCATACAACATACCATTTTAACCTATTTTTAAGCTAGAACACCGTGGCAGTGAGTATATTCACACAGCTGTGTATCCATTTCCAGGCTCGGCTTCCATTTCCCCTCATCCCAGGCCCTGGCAACTAGCATTCTACTGTTTTGTTTTTTCTTTTTTAAAATTTCTTTGTCAGGAACTGACCCCAGGCCTCTCACCTGCTGAACTCTACCACTAAACTGTGTCCTCAGAATTCCACTTGTAAACACACTGAAGCCTAACTAAAGTCTAAAACTCAATGACTCTCAGAAGCAGGGAGCCCCAGGTCCCAGATTCTAGTTACTAAACAGCCGTCCTACTGTGAGAGACCAGGGAACCCCACTGAACTCTAAGACTCACTGTGAAGGAGGGTGACATGTTTATGGCTTGCCCAAGAGGAATGCAAAGTGTTCAACAGATTCTCCTGGCATCTTGACGTTCACAGTTTAAACATGGGAGAGAAAGAGAGGGACAAAGCCCTGGGGATGATTCTGATGCGGCCAGCATGGGTTTCACCCCAATGGAGTCCTGCTATGGGTGGAAGCACTTGCCACTCAGGTTCATGTTTCTCTGTGTGCTCTCTCTCACAGCCCAGCTGGTTCCCACAGGAAAGCCTCAGCCCCATCCCATATACTCACAGCAGAAGCATGTCAGCAATGTATATGTATGGCGTGTCTACTTTAATTACACACCACCAAAAAGAGGAAGATGGACACATGAATGGACCCAACAAAGGACATCTTCAGATGAAGAATTACTGCTTTCAAATGAATGGGAAGGCAGGGCTGACAGTCATTTGGCAAACTGATTGTTTCAGGATGTTCCAAGCCAGATCAGCAATGTGAATGTCCTTAACATCACGGAGCAGGACATGGGGACAAATACCTCAATGCTAAATTCTATGGAGCATGAGAATTTATAGTACTGCGAGAGATAGTCACTGGCAGTATGGAAAACTGCACGGAAAACTAAGATTTAAAGATCTGAATTTTTTTTTGAGGGATCAAACTAGAATGAACAAAATTTACAAGTAAATAGATTCTAGGATGGTTTTGAAGGACTGAGAGACGGCTCAGTGGTTAAAAGCACTGACTTCTCTTCCAGAGGACCCGGGTTCAATTCCCAGCATCCACAGCATCCACATAGCAGCTCACAACTGTCTGTAACTACAGTTCTAGGGGATCTGACACCCTCACACAGACATACACGCAGGAAAAACACCAATCCACATAAAATAAAAATAAATTAATTAAAAAAAGAACGTCTTGTGTCTGAATATAGTTATGTCTCTAGATTCCCAACTCAAAGGCAATTCAGAGGGACCCAAGAGAGTTAACTAGCGCCACAAAGAAACAATCTGCCAAACCAAAAAACCAAAAGTACAAATTATGCTACAGGAAACCTAGAGAAGTCAATGAAAACAGCAAGTTTAAAAAGGAGAAGCCAGGGCTGGCAAAATGGCTTAGTGGGTGATAGGGCTTGCTGCCAAGCTTGACAACCTTAGTTAACTCCTGGAAGCCACATGCTAGAAGGAGAGGACTGACTCCTGAAAGTCACCTTCTGATTTCCACATGCTCGCCAGAATACAGGTGTACAACTCCCCACAGAGAAATGAAAGGGAGTGGGTTTACTTAATTCAAAGGGACTTAAGGGACTTAAAGACAGGACTGGTGGCACACTTCTGAAGTCCCAGGTCTTAGGAGGCAGAGGCAGGAGGTTCAAGGTTTCTCAGCTACAAGCAAATTTAAGGCCAACCTGGGCTATGAAACCTTGTTTCCCCCCAAATAAAAATAAATACACACACACACACACACACACACACAGAGAGAGAGAGAGAGAGAGAGAGAGAGAGAGAGAGAGAGAGAGAGAGAGAACCTAACAGATTTAAAAATGTAACAACAGAAATATTATATTATGACTGGAACATCACTAGATACAGATTTGAACAAGGCTGGTAATCAACAGACTCTCTTGATAATTAAAACATTTGAATATAGATGATACATACACTGAATATAAATGATGTTACTGTTATTAACTTTTTTAGGTATAGTATTTATATTATGGTTATGCAAGAAAATTTTAGATGTATGATAAAGTATTAAGGAAGAAATAAATTCTAAAATATGCTTTCAGATTTACTTTTCCCTAAGGAAGATAGGAATAACTAAAACCAGCAGGGCAAAATGCTGGATAACAGATATATGTACTATTTAATTTTAACTCTGCTTAGAAATATGAATAAAAATTAAAACAAAGTAACAGCTCCATTCAAAAGTGTGGAAGACACCCACAGTGCAGAAGAGGGGCTAGGAGAACGGCTCCATGGTAGGAACATCTGCCGTGCAAGCATGAGGCCCCGATTCAATTGCCCAGCACTCAAGTAAAGTCTGGTCTGGCTACAAGCATCTATTACCCAGTCATTGGGGCAGAGACAGGCAGATCCTGAGAGCCCACTTGCCAGTCACCCTCACTCAGAGAGCATCAGTTCAGGGAAAGCCATTCTCAAGGCAATAAAGAGGTATAAAAAAAAATCAACATCCTGCTCTGACCTCAGCATCCAAGTATGGATGTATGACTGGCACACATATTCATAGAACACACACATAAATTCCTGAAGAAAATGTTACCTTTAAGAAAACTATCAAAGCAACACAAAGACAATTCGAAATTATAACAAAAATATCTGAGTTTTCATGATATGGAACACCCTTTAAAGCAGCAGAGGCCCAGAGAGACTGTGGAGGTAGATGCTCTCACCTGGGTGAAATACATCCTGGACGAATTGGACCCCAACAGCTTGCCCTCAATGTGCTGTTGCACACGCTCCAGGATACTCTCCTCATGCAGAAAGTGAACTTCATGCTTGGTGGGGTGCACATTGACATCTACATTCTGGGGACTGATTTCCAAACTGGCATGAAAAAAGAGGAGAGAAACCAAATGGTGGGGAAAATCTACAGGGTGACTAGACAATGTAGAGAGGCCCAATCACATGGCCTCAAACCTGAAGATCAAGTCAGAGAGACCGAGTGCCATCTCTGATACCGAGGGGCCGTGCAGCTTCCAGGGTGGACACAACGGCTCTCCTCGTTGCACAGACTTACAGTGGGAATGAAGTCTATATAAGGCACCGCCCATGTATACGGAGGTTATTACAGGTCAGCCATCAGCACTCTAGAACCGCTGCTGGACTGTGACCCCAGGCAAGTGCCTAACTTCCCTGCATGTTTTCTCAGCTTTAAAGATAGGGTGACTATCAAACAGTTCCTCCTCACTTTTCAGGGGGAAAAAAGACACAGAAGAATTTGCTAGTCAACTCAAGAGGTCTTTCCCCTGCTCCAAGTCCATCTTTCACGGCTTACTGATAATGGAGTTTTGTGATATGAAGCCCTGTCAGCAGAGGCTACTACAAGAATGACAGGAGGGGTTTCCTAAGTCAGTTTTGGGAGCAAACATGCCACACCTCTTGTACACAAAACCAACGGCAAGTCATTTCTTCTTGTGGGCAGTACACCCCATAGCAGGTCCTGAGTGCGGAGATCTGCCTCACCCACTACTCCCCAGCATGGCAAGCCACAGTCAGTCCTTCACTGAGTGATGGAAGGCAAGAGGCACTATTAATCCCACAGTCTTGGGATGGGCTGCTCTCTGCACCTGCTCTTCCTGCCACTCATATCTCACTACTCAACTCCAATTTGAATTCAGTAGGCAAATTTTTCATTACTTTCCTTGTTCTGTTGCATGATTTCTATCTCCTGTTTAGATCAAAGGCAGAACAGCTGATGACATTACAGATTTATTCCTAGCAAAGAAACATGCAATGGCGTCAACAACTGCACGTTACATCTAAAATCTACTTTAGCCTATGGCCACAATACCCTGAGCATGCCTGACCTCACCTAAAGCCATTCTGAACCGTGGTTCAGACAGTAAACTTCCTCTCATTTCAGTGAGATCAGAACAAAGAAAGTGTTTTTCAGATAGATTCTTGCTACACTGGTCTGGAACTTAAAATTCTCCAAAACACTGGATTTATAGGTCTGTTCCTGAAGGTTTAAATGAGAATAAACTTGCAACATAGTTCTGCCAAGAAGGCTAAGGTTTCAAACCTGAAAGATGTCAGTACAAGCTGGGCCCCTGAGTAGCCTTGTTGCAAAGGGAATGGTCACTCTTCATGCTGGTTTTGAGACAAGCAGAACAAGAAACAAAGAAGAGACCCTTCCTTCTTTCTTTCTTTCTCTTTCTTTCTCTCTCTCTCTCTCTCTCTCTCTCTCTCTCTCTCTCTCTCTCTCTCCCTCCCTCCCTCCCTCCCTCCCTCCCTCCCTCCCTTTTGCACTATGGGGTTTGGTCTGAATAAGGCAAGTCCTAAACGATGAGTGATAATTGAAACATGACTACCAACTTAAGTCACTGGGATCTGCCAAAATAAAGACAAGAACTCTACAGGAAGGCAGGTATGTAAAGACGGTTAGCATGCAGGCTCACCAACCAGAATCCACATTAAGATAAGAGAGGAAAACTGACTCCACGAATGTGCCTTCTGACTTCCACATGTGTTCCATGTCCCATGCTTGTTTGTTCACTTTGTCTCTCCTCTCAATTAAATAAACAAATAAAATCTTTAAAAATGTTTAAAGACTCCCCACAGGGCAGGGAAGATGCTGTTTCATGACCCCAGCAGGAGGAACCGCAAAGTTCCTGAGTGAAAACAGGAACCATTTTCCTGTGGGGAGGGACAGAGCATCCTTACACCAGCAGTGCCCAGGATCTGTCCTGGCTGAACACTGCTAGGCAATCTCTTTCACGGAGGGCACCGAGGAGTCTGATGCTGCATTACCTGAGGTACAGGAATGGGTGTGTGTTTTTGGGCAAATATGCTGCATATACAGTTTCTATGGCTTTTCTCAAGGCAGCTGATTCTACCAGCCGGTCTGAAAAACAAAAAAAGCAAGTACCCAGTTCAAAACTGTCCTTCAGGACGAGGTCACAGGTGCTTACTTACATGGTCATGAAGTCACCTTGGGAAGAACACCTGGGGAATGATAGCCTCATCAGATGCCCAGGAACAATCACCCCTTTATCTGTTACCACTTTAACCATCTCACTACATGTTTGGGGCTCTTCCTCCCACTCAAGCAGCAGAGATTAGAGGGTGTCCAATTCTGCCTCATCACCCCTTCCCATCAGCTCCTGTATATTAACTTCGCTGTCTCTGGACCTCAGCAGCCCTTGGATATTTCAGTTCACAAAGACAAAGCTACCCATCACACATGCCAAGTGCTGAGATAGCATGGTGGTGACCGACTCACTCCAGCCTAGTGTGTAGCACTACGACAGAGCTGTGTGACACCCGTCAGAGGAGACAACAGCCAACTCTGCCCAAGGGGTTCCAATAGCAGGCTTCATAGTTGGCTGTTTTACTCTTTAGGGGGGACCCTCCACCCCGCTCCCACATAAACACACAGAGACGTATTCTTATTAAGAAACGCCTGGCCTTAGCTTGGCTTGTTTCTAGGGGCTTTTTTAACTTAAGTTACTCTGTTTCTCTTTAAATATGTTTTGCCTCTGGGCTTTTTACCTTTCTTGATTCCTTCTTTCTCTGTGGCTGATTGTGTGGCCCCTGGTGTCCTTTTCTTCTTTTCTCATTCCTTGCTCTCTCTTCCCTAGATTTCTCCTCCTATCTATTCTCTCTGTCCACCAGCCCTGCCAACTTCTCTCTCCTGCCTACTTCTTGGCCATTCAGCTCTTTATTAGACTAACCAGGGATTTTAGACAGACACAGTAACACAGTTTTACAAAGTTCAACAAATACAACGCAGCCGGGTGGTGGTGGCGCACGCCTTTAATCCCAGCAGCATTCAAGAGGCAGAGGCAGGTGGACCTCTGTGAGTTCTAAGCCAGCCTAGTCTACAAGACCTAGTTCCAGGACAGGCTCCAAAGCTACAAAGAAACCCTGCCTCGAAAAACCAAAAAAAAAAAAAAAAAAAAGCAACGCATCTTTGTATCATTAAACAAATATTCAACAGCACATAGTTGAGACTAAAGACAGAGAAAGAACTATTTCAGAAAAATCTAGCTCTCCTTTCTCCTGAGACAGATTTTAAAGGATAGCTTAATGAACTGTTGTCCTGTAAACTGGCAGCCAAGGATATGCCACATCTTTTTATTTCCAAGAATAGTGATGGCTTTATCAACAAGGAGACTATTAAATTCTTTTAGTGATCACACAGGCCTGGTGGTGTACCTGACAAGACAGATGGAGCAATCTGCTAAGGTCTCTGAAAGTGAGGCTGGCTATCACAGTGACCTTTGCCTCTATTCCCTAAGTGAGCATACACAGTAGGACAAAAACTTGCCTCTTTTTGCCATAATGAACAAATTGACCAGTGTTAACGCAGACTACGGTACATGGACCAATCAGAAACAAGAAAAGGGCAGTCAAATGACACTTAACTGACTTTTGTTTGTCAGCTCCGCAGTCAACATGTGTAATCAGAACAGTTATTTCTTATTTTTTTTTTAAACTGCTGATTTACTTTGGGGGGAGGGGGAGCGGCAGGGGTACATGTGGAGGTCAGAGGATGCAGTGGTTTGAATAGGTATGGCCCCCATAAACTCATGTTTACGAATGCTTGGCCTATAGAGAATGGAACTATTAGGAGGTGCAGCTTTGTTAGAGGAAGTGTGTCACTGTGGAGGTGGGCTTTGAGGCCTCCTGTGCTCAAGCTTTGCCCACTGTGTCACAGTCTCCTTCTGTTGCCTGAGGATCCAGGTGTAGATCTCTCAGCTCCTTCTCTAGATCCATGTCTGCCTTCATGCTGCCATTCTCACCGTGACGATAATGGACTAAGCCTCTGAAACTATAAGCCAGCTCCAATTAAACGTTTTCCTTTCCAAGACCTGCTGTGGTCATGTTGTCTGGTCACAGAAATAGAAACCCTAACAAAAACAGAGGACAACTTGAGGAGTCAGTTTTCTCATGCCACCATGTGGGTCCTGGGACCCAAACGCAGGTCATCAGGCTTGTTGATAAGTGCCTATACCAGCTGAGCCTTCACACTGTCCTCCATGCGGTAATTCTTATGTTCAGAACAAAACAGATAAAGGTGTTATTCCCAAACCTTACATGTGGAATTAAGCCTTATTAGCAAGCTTAATACTTCTTGGTAGGGAAGGGACAATGTCTCCTAATAGAAACACCTTAACAGAAGCTGTCTAACAGTGGCTGGCCTCTCCTAACTCCTCCTGGACTGTCCTGAACAACTCTTGTAAAACACACATGATTTGGATGCTGGAGAGGGGGCTCAGCAGCTGAGCACTTGCTGTTGCTCCTACACAGGACCCTGGCACACAGCAGACAGCTCACAGCTACCTGCAACTCCAGCTCTAGGGATCCAGCGCTCTCTTCCGGCCTCTGCAGGCACAGCACTCTCACATTTGTGCGTGCATGAGCACGTGCCCGCACACAAATAAAAGTAAATAAAAAAGAATCTGTTTTAAGATGTACAGTTTGAGACATTTATAGACATTTACTGCTGAAAACAGGAAGAAAATATACAATTTCCAATAGCACATAAAGAAGATGAGAACGAAAATTAGGATAAAATGCTTCCCAATAAAGGCAAAGGACCTGTAAGACCCCACAGAGATACATGTACATTCATGATGTTAATCACCAGATAAATAATGAAAATGTGGTCCATATACACAGTGGAATTTTATAAAGTCATAGAGAAAAATGAATTAAGTTTACAGAAAAATGAATTGAACTGGAAATCACAGAAGTAAGAAAGACAAGGGTGGCATGGGACGGACTCCTTTGACATGAAGGTGGAGATGGACTAGACATGGAAGACACAGGCAGGGGAGGGGAGCTGAAGATGGCCAAAAGTAAGCCTGAAAATGCCATGAGACCTAGAAACCAAGTAAATACATCTACCTATGCCTTAAAACAAACAAAGAACCCTAAGGAAGCCATCCCCTTGGGCTGGGGAGAAAGCTCCGCAGTTAAGAGCGTTGTTGCTCTTGCAGAGGGCCAGCTTAGTTCTCAGCACCCACGCGGTGGTTCACCTAACTCCAGGTTCAGGGGATCTGGCCAATTCTTACCTCCAAGGCATCAGGTATACATGTTATGGACAAACATACATGGAGGGAAAACATTCACATACTCAAAATAAATAAATCTAAAATAAACTTATTTTAAAAGCCTATACCCTTGTCTTAGATGTGTACTGTCCTCTTTTCAATTCTTCCTCTCTCATTCCTTCAATACCTATCTTAAATCTGTATTAAAAACTGATTCTTAGTAAACTCCAATTTTGCTTTAAAAAAAAAAAGAACTTTGAATATAAGAATATGAAAATCAAATGCATGGAAAGATGCTTCTTGCATCTGAACAGAAGCTAAGTTCAAGCTTCTGGGGCTTGGGAGGCAGTGTGATTCTAGCACCATCCAACACTTGCTATATACAACTAAGCTACACAAATCCAAAAATCAAACTGCACTTACTTAGTAAGAATCATGTAAATAATAGGTCATCAGAGAGACAAGAATTAATTCAACCTAATTTCATTTCTTCCTTGATTTCTAGAATTATTCTGAGTGTCATAAACTTAATTCTTTAGAAGAAAAAGGGTCTTAGGATTCAGCTTTTTAGTTACAATGCCTATACTCGAGTCTTGATTTTCTGCTGTACAATGTGGAAAAGCAGCCCTGACATAGGGTCAGAGTTGGGCCTGCTTGTAAAGGCTGTAATACAGACTCATGAGGAAGGCATTCTGGCCTACACAGCTCAAGGTAATGAACCAGACTGTGACAGGCAATGACACAGACTTAAGATAGAATAGGGCTAACCTCTGACATGAATTTCCCTGTGTAATCTAACCTGTGAGTCAGGAACTCTCCAGGTTCCATAAACCTCTCTCTGTAGACACTTCACTCTTTCTCACTTACGGTTGATGAAGAGCAGGAAAATGCACTTCTTCACGGAGTAGTTTGCATTGGATATATAGCCATTCATTTTGAAAGACAGGGTTTTATCCTCACACCCAACTTCTATCAGCTCTCTGTTTAGAAAAGAGAAATTTTGATGCTTTTTTAAAGTACAAGAAATCTCACATGATATATATGTATCACAAGAGAAAAAAAAAAACAGGGCTCTTTCCCATAAACCAACTCTGGATTAAAAAAGAAGAAGAAGAAGAAGAAGAAGAAGAAGAGGAAGAGGAAGAGGAAGAGGAAGAGGAAGAGGAAGAGGAAGAGGAGGAAGAAGAAGAAGAAGAAGAAGAAGAAGAAGAAGAAGAAGAAGAAGAAGAAGAAGAAGAAGAAGAAGAAGAAGAAGAAGAAGAAGAAGAAGAAGAAGAAAGACCTGAGACTAGGTTCAGCTGAGGTCCTGAGAGTCTACACACCATCTGGCATCTATCTATCCACTCACCTACTCAGTGTTTTCAAGTGTTTGTGTTGAGTGCTGGGCACTACTGTCACTGCTGAGAAGTAAAATGAGTCTAAGCTCTGAATTCTTACTATGCCTGAAATTTTTTTTATTGATTTTTATTGAGCGCTACATTTTTCTCTGCTTCCCTCCTTGCTTCTCCCCTTCCCTTCAGCCCTCCCCCAAGGTTTCCATGCTCCCAATTTACTCAGGAGATCCTGTCTTTCTCTACTTCCCATATAGATTAGATCCATGTAAGTCTCTCTTAGGGTCCTCATTGTTGTCTAGATTCACTGGGATTGTGATTTGTAGGCTGGTTTTCTTTATGTTTAAAAATCACTTATGAGTGAGTACATGTGATAATTATCTTTCTGGGTCTGGGTTACCTTACTCAAAATGATTTTTTCTAGCTTCATCCATTTGCCTGCAAAATTCAAGATGTCATTTTTTTCTGCTGTGTAGTACTCCATTGTATAAATGTACCACATTTTCCTTATCATTCTTTGGTAGAGGGCCAGTTAGATTGTTTCCAGGTTCTGGCTATGACAAACAAAGCTGCTATGTGTAACATGAGGGCTGGGCTTGTTGGGGTTTCTATCCTGCCCAGTTCCCACAGCTGTTCAGCCCCAAAGAAATTCACACAGAGAGTTTATATTAATGATAAACCAATTGGCCCATTAGCTCAGGCTTTGTATTAGCTCTTATAACTTATATTAATCCATTATCCTTATCTATGTTAGCCACATGGCTCAGTACCTTTTTCAGCGGGGCAGATCACATCCTGCTTCTTCAGTGATCTGGGCATCTGGGAAACGCTTCCTTCTTACCAGAATATTCTTGTTCTCCTTGTCCCACCTCTACTTCCTGTCTGGTTGACCCACCTAACTTCCTGCCTGGCCAATCAGCGTTTATTTAAAACATGATTGACAGAATACAGACAATTCTCCTGCACCAACTATGAACATAGTTGAGCACATGTCCTTGTGGCACGATTGAGCATCTTTTGGATATATACCCAAAAGTGGTATTGCTGGGTCTTGAGGAAGGTTGTTTCCTAATTTTTTGAGAAATCGCCACACTGACATCCAAAGGGTTGTACCAGCTTGCATTCCTACCAGCAATGCAGAAGTGTTCCCTTTACCCCACAGCCTCGCCAGCATAAGTTGTCATCAGTGTTTTTGATCTTGGCCATTCTTACAGGTGCAAGATGAAATCTCAGAGTTGTTGTGATTTACATTTCTCTGATGACTAAGGATGTTGAGCATTTCCTTAAGTGTTTTTCAGCCATTTTAAGATTCCTCTCTTGAGAGTTCTGTTTAGGTCTGTACTTATTTTTTTATTGGATTATTTGTTCTTTTGTAAAGATTTATTATTTATTTATTATGTATACAGCATTCTACGTGCATGTATGCCTGCACACCAGAAGAGGGCACCAGATTTCATCATACATGGTTGTGAGCCACCATAAGGTTGCTGGGAATTGAACTCAGGACCTCTTGACCTCTGAGCCATCTCTCCAGCCCAGATTATTTGTTCTTTGGATGGCCAATTTCTTGAGTTCTTTGTATATCTTGGAAATCAGACCTCTGTCTGATGTGGGGTTGGTGAAGATCTTTTCCTATTCTGTAGGCTGTCATTTTGTCTTGCTGACCATGTCCTTTGCTTTACAGAAGCTTTTCAGTTTCAGGAGGTCCCATTTATTATTTTTTCCTCTCAGTGTCTGTGCTACTGGGGTCATATTTAGGAAGTAGTCTCCTGTGTCAATGCATTCAAGTGTACTTCCCACTTTCTCTTCTATGAGGTTCAGTGTGGTCTTTGATGCATTTGGACTTGAGTTTTGTGCATGGTGATAGATATGGATCTATTTTCATTCTTCTACAAGTTGATATCCAGTTATGTCAGCACCATTTGTTAAATATGCTTTCTTTCTTCCATTTAATATTTTTTGCTTCTTTGTCAAAAATCAGGTGTTCGAAGGTGTGTGGATTGATATCCTGGTCTTCTATTCAGTTACATTGGTCCTCCTATCTGTTTTTATGCCAATACCAAGCTGTTTTCAGTACTGTAGCTCTGTAGTAGAGTTTGAAGTCAGGCATTGCGATGCTTCCAGAAGTTCTTTTATTGTACAGGATTGTTTTGGCTATCCTTGGTTTTTCCTTTTCCCCATATATGAAGTTGAGTACTGTTCTTTGGAGGTCTGTGAAGAATTTTGCTGGGATTTTGATAGGCATCGCAATGGATCTGTAGATTGCTTTTGGTAAGATTACTATGCCTAAAATTTTATGGTAACTAAATCCCAAAGCATTAAGTCTAATACTCATCTCTGCTGACCTGACTCTTTACTATACTGAACAGCACCAATGAGGTTCCCAAGAGTGCTTACTGGCAAGGACAGGAAAACAAGATACATCTTCCTAAGTTTTCAGGATGAACCTATTAGCAGCTAGTTAACTCCTAGTAGCCTTCTTCTTCAGTCTTCATTGACTCTAGAGATTTTTCCTTCTTGTCCTGGTATTTTTCTTTTGGGGCATTAACAGAGCCTACCAATGAATGGCATAATTATCTCATTCCCTTTCAACTGGAGTACTGAGAGAGCAAGAACCACTCCAGGTCCACCGCTGTATCCCAACTACAGTTCAGCACTCACTAGATTTTGCTGCGCAGGCCAGGGATGCTTTTCCTGCAGTAACATGCCCTCTGAGTCCTGGGGTGGGCATAGTGCAGCCTGCAGTTCTGTACATACACACTGACCCACAAAGCCTTTCTTCCTCCAATGTCTCAGGAGGGCAATTTGGAAACCTACTTCTGGAAATATCTAATCTCTTACAGCCCCTGAGGATTCCATTGACTAGTGTTCAGTCTCAAAATCTTGTCAAAAGCTCTTAAAAGATACTCTGTAGAATACAGAGATCTTCCTTTGATCTAGGAGTATAGGTTTTTTTTTTTATTAAAAAAAATTAACTCACATTTAATTAGGAAGAAAAGGATGTTGACAAATAAACTACTGTTCCCTTGGTTATGCTCTAAGAATGAACAGTTTGTCCTTGGAAGTAGAATTTCAGTATTAGGACAACTTCCAATGCTTTTGAGACCTTGGGAAAAATCAAGCAGATCCAGTTGACTCCATCTGTGCTATGTGCTATGAGCACCTCATATACGCCTGCACAAGAAGACTCTTAATAATCTGGGGTATGGCATGGGCCTTTGGGACTTCATGAATTCCTAGCAAGAAACCTGTGATGGTGCTGGTGGATTTTTACAAACAGGGGAGCTCAGGAGTAACTCATAAGCAAACTCTTCTCTTGGTCCTTCTTTGATTATGACGGGCTGCTAACACCCATAAATCTAGACTTTAAGAACAGAAAATTTCATCCAGCTTTACACCCCTAACTTCTGATACAAATCTTAAATTAATCAATGCTGAATGACAAGTAAATTAAATTACAACAGGAACATTAAGGGCGACAGAATTCTGAATTATAAACATTTTGAAAATGAAGGTCAAAAGAATAAGCGCATTCACAGGCACAACATGCAGGAGGCAAAACTCCCAGAGAGCACTGAGTCCCAGTGAGACAGTGACCACATCAACCACCATGAAACCCAACAACAAGCCTGCACACCCGACTACACCAGCCCTAGCAGCATCCACTGTCTCAGTAGCTTTCAGAACAACACAACGGGTGATGAACCAAGGGAGGGAATTCCAAGGACTTTACTATACATGGGTTACTCACATACCGACTAACAGCATTTCCAAAGATGGAGCGAATGTTGTCCACAGTCGTGGCATTGGGTAGTGTTCTGATATCAGCCACTGTCTCACCTTGCTGAAAAACAACAGACAGCATGGTGACTTGACATCCAATGGCCCCGAGTAGTAGAAATTGTTTCTCAAAAATGTCCTATGTTTCTTTCCTATTGTCCTTCAAAAATCCTAATTTAGTGACCAGAGAGATGAACCAGTCATTAAAAACACTGGCTACTATTCTTTTTCCAGAGTACATAGTACTCACAACCATCCGCAACTCCAGTTCCAAGGGATCTGATGCCCTCTTCTGGCCTCTGTAGGCACCAGGCATGCACATGGTGCAGAAAAACACATGCAGGTAAAACATTTGTACATATAAAACAAAAATAAATATATCTTTTGAAAAAAATCATGACTTACTTTTTTAACTGAGAAACTAATGCCTGAATTGTGTATTGAATACCTAGAAAAGAAAAGGCAAAAGCTAAGTAGAGGATAGTCAAATACATAATACTTTTAATTTAAAAGATCTACTTTTAATTAAATAATTTGGTAGATTTATAAGAAAAAGGTGGTTTAAACAAGGATATATACAACCAAAATACCTTGGTTTAACCTATATTATTTCCAAGGAAACAAAACAACAGAGACTCATGGAGACAACATTGCCAACCATGACACAGAACGTTAGAGGCCGCCCAGTCTGAACCTACAGGGTTATTTTCATGATTGGCTCCCTTACTCTTTCCTTAGCTGGTCCTGCTCTAGTACCCACAGGCTCTGTGAAGATGACTTCATCACGCCTCTGTCCACCAACCCCACTGAGAACGGTGCTTAGGGAATACATCTATTAAGTACAGTTTTCCACCTTACCACACTTAGAACCAAAAGAGTCACTGAGAACATTTTTGACACTGATTTATACGACTATACTAGTGGAAGTGAGGAGGGTTAGGGGCCCTAATACATGAACCTCTTCCTATATAGACAAATATATTTTATAAATACTAAAAGACAGTTGACACAAACCACTATTAAGATTCAAAGACACTTGAGATCAAACCCACACTTCAGCCACTTGTGCCAATATATTACGTTTATCAAAACATAATTCTGCGTTTAGCTACCCTAAGACCCTTCTCCTGTTAACAGCCTCCAATTCGCTTTGGGAAACTCCTTTAATCCCATCTCTCCCACTCCCAAGGCATACTAAGTAAAGACTGACAACCAACAAATTTTCCCAGAGCTGTGGGTACAAAACTATGGATCCCAGTAAAGTCAATCATAGCACTGTCCAGGACAGAACTTCAAAGGAGAGGCAGAGGAGAACAGGAGGACCACCTGTCACCCTGTGCTACCTCTTCCTACCCAATAATCAAGCATTCAGTGATTTCTTTTTGAGTCATGGTAGCTAAGATCAGTTTGCTTCATTTTCCAGCAAAGAACCTAACAAAGGAGACCAACTGTACCCCTCACAAGATGGGTCAAGACTTAGGACTGATGAGCAAACTGGGACCAGAGTAGCACACAAGTGAGTTTTTGTCTGCACCTAGGTTAATTTGCAAGCACTGAGGCATGTTCTTTTCATGAAAGAGCTCAAGGACTCACTCACTCCCAGATTTTGGACAGTACCTGCCAACAACTTCTAAAATTTTCCCATACTCTTCACTTGGATTTTTCAAGGCTTTCCTCCTCGTCATTATGTTGTAAAAAAGGTCCTCCACCTGAAGAGAGATCCAGTTGTCTTGTAAGTTCATGGGCGTACATGGAAAGCTTCGCACTGTCTACCTAAAGCTGGACCTCAGGTTAGTGAATCCAGGGACATTACCAACAGCACTGTTCTAAGTCCTGATTTGGGGTGAGGGGGGAAGGATAAGAAAGCATCAACAAAGGAGTTAAAGAGTATTTTTCCTGTATCCCACATTCACTCAATTCTCAAACAGATACTGGGAGATGGCTCTATGGCATGCTGTTTGTTAAAAATATAAAGGACTAAAAATATGAGCCATTTAAAACTGTCTTGCTCAAGAGAGTAGACAATTTGGTAAGACATGAATGTAACTCTACAATGAATTACTATATTACATGGCATTCAGAGACATTTTTCAAACTAAAGAAAATTATAAAACTCTGGAGATAATTTGGATAATTTGGAGTTCTCAACAATCACCCTTTGTATGCAGCTAAGGCTCCCCTAGCCAGCACCATTTGGCATTTCAATTGTATTTTAATAAATAAAGACAACCTGAAGACCTGAAAAGCAAAACAGCCAGCCACTGGCTTTTACCCTGACCTCAGCCTGAAAAGGCAATCCTGCCTCTTGGAATCTCAGAATGAGACTGCGTGTTGACAACGGTTTCCTCCTGTTTTATAATACTCTCTATGGCTGGGATTAAGGCGTGGACCACCATGATTTAAGGCATGCACCACCCGATTTCTATGGTAACTAGTGTGGCTACTGGGATTAAAGGTGCGTGTCATTGTGACTACTAGGAATAAAGGTGTGTTACCATAACCTGGTCTGCAGGCTGACCAGCGGGACTGTTTTACTCTCAGATCTTCAGGCAGTCTTTATTACAATACAATTGACATGCCAACACACAGCACTTTGAAGCACATGCTTGCTTCTGTCTCCTACCTGCCTATCATGCTCAGGATTGAGATGTGCTACAGCTGGGGTCAAGAGTGAAGGGACAGAGATGGGTAAGATGACAGGGAGGTGCCCATAGGATCTCAGACTGGAAAAACATTGACATACTAGGAGAAGGCTTTTGACTCACAACACTCATGACCCACCCACGGCCCTGAGGCAGCCGAGCAGAAATTCTCTGCTCTGCTGGAGACACTGGAAACTGAATTCTGAGATGTTAGTGACCTGCCTGTGAACACACGAGCACTGAAAGGTGAGACTGGGACTCCGACCCATGTCTTCTAGTCCACCATAATGATGTCTCAATGCCAACTGCTCTGCCACTGATTTTTACCATCCCAGCCTCTTACAAAAGACAAGACGTAGGCAGGCTGCCATGCCATAAAACCCAATCATCATTTTTCTTACTTAGAAGCTTAGGTATCCTGGGGCTTCTATTACAAATCAAAACTTATCTGATTTTTACACCAGGAACTCAGAGCCCATTTTACTTTTACTTCAGCATTCCTACTAAGCTGTGTGTCCCAAGTTTTATTCCGATGTGCCACTCTTACCGTAATCTGGGTACCCTGGTTGCCTGCACATGGCTTAGGAGGGGCTTTCAGCTTTCCATCTGAGTAACTTGCTCTAGTCAAACAACATAGAAGATTATTTGTATCTAACAGGATGCTTAGCCAAAGCATAAAAACAAAAACCCTAATATAGACATTGCAGCATATATCTGTAACCCAGACACGAGGAACACCTTGAAAGTCCCTAAACTACATGAAACAATAAATACATCAATAAAAGATGAACTTCATTATTTAAAAAAAAAAAAGCTTGCAAATAAATAAAATCTCATACACCCAAATTAACCAGGCCCAAAGCCTATATAGTTCAATGAATTTCTATACAGTTAGAATAGACATTGAGAAATAAATCTGTGGAGCTCCAATTTAAATTTACACCTTCAGTAAGAAATAAACTTTATTTACATATTTATCCACCACCCAACACAAAACCCATGACAGAACTAGTAAAACAATGCACTTTCTAATCTTTCATAACTGTGTCTATTACCTGGATTTGGTTCATATTACATTTCATTTAAAAATGAAAATTATATCAATACATTATAACATAGCCATATTATATACTGCTAATTGGATTTTATAGAGGCATTTTATTTTATCTTACTTTAATGTTATGTGCATTGGTATTTTGCTTGCATGTCTATCTGTGTAAAGATTCTGGATCCCCTGGAAATGGAGTTACAGATAGTCGTGAGCTGCCATGTAGGTGCAGGGAACTGAACTGGGGTCCTTTGGAAGAGCAGCCAATGCTCTTAACTGTTGGGTCATCTCTCCAGCCCTAGAGGCATTTTCTTAGTTGAGGCTCCCTCTTCTTAAGTGCCTTTAGTTTGTCTCAAGTTAATATAAAACTATCAAGCATAGGAAGGCACTGGGGGTCAAAGCGATACCTCTGGATTTCATCCTGCCTCAGAAGGGAGCCAGTAGAAACCCCAGATAGGGCATAACACAAAACCAGAGATCATGAAACAGATACCTCAAGCTATTTACAAAAAACTTAACTCACAATTGTCTCTCTGGTTTATAACATTCCAGGCAGTCCACCCAAATTCACATAGAATCAAGACCCTAACATCAGCCTTGCATACTCCGAAGCACTATTACATCACACATTAGTCTGCTGAAGAAGGTGGAAGACACGGAATTTCCTATTTTAATTTATAAGCAATTTGCATGCTTCAAATGTATTTTATTGTTGCTTTTCTTTCTTTCTGCATTCATTAGGTACTACTACTTACTACTAGTCTTCAGGCAGTGGCAGCCAGTGCTTACAAAAACAAGAGCATGATTTTGAGTTCTTTAACTCCATTTTGGTTCTGTTCCAGGACCATTTTGAGCTTCTGGAAATTGCCGGCAGGACAGCCAGCAGCCAGATCACTCAGGTACAGGCTGAAGGGAACCAGAAATGTAGGAGTCAGCAAATGAGTGTTGACTCTTCAGCATCCCAGCCGCAGACCTGTCATCAGCCCAAAGTGCTACCCTACTAAAGGGCAAAAGGGCAGCACTAACACTAGCAACTACTATTTGTTTAGAAAACCTATGTGCAATAGACATCTTCCTTGGTGCTTGTAATATGTTACAGCTTATCAACTTATCTCTCTCTCTATCTCCCTCTCTCTCTTTTTTTTGGGGGGGGGGGGCGCTTCAAGACAGGATCTTTCTGTGTAGCCCTGGCTGTCCAGGGACCCGCTCTGTAGACCAGGCTGGCTTTGAACTCAGAGATCCGCCTGCCTCTGCCTCCCAAGTATTGGGATTAAAGGTGTACCACCACTGCCCAGCACAATTTACCTCTTAAGTAGCCACAAAGTGGGGCTAGAGAGATGGCTCAGCTATTAAAAGCACTGGCTGATCTTCCAGTAAAACACAAGAGGGCAAAGAGAAAATAAACAGAAAGGGGTTTCACTATCTTTTTACAGGGCAGATCTCATGACCTGGAAACTTCCCGAGGACCTGTATTCAATTCCCAGAATGCACATGGTAGTCTATAATTATCTGTAACTCCAGTCGCAGAGACCCCACCCCGTCTTCTGGCCTCCAAAGGCACCATACATACACCTAGTGCACAGATATGTATGCAGTCAAAATGTCCATACACATAAAATAAATGAATCTAAAATGTAAAAAGAATCCATGATCATCCCTGTAGATGAACAATTTATCCCTACCAAGGGAAGAAAACAAATATCTTAACAACAACAAAGGAACACATTGGGGGGGGGGGATCCACACTGAGACCAAACGCCTCACAGAAGTCATCATCACATACCTATATGCACATTTGCCGTCAGCTGTTTTGGTTGTAATAGTAACATGAGCCACATGGCTTATGCTTGCCAAAGCCTGGGGGGAGAAGATGAAAGGAAAACTCACTGTCGCTTCATCAAAGGCAAAGTTTATCTAACTTGCCTCTTTTGATCTGCATTAATGAAGCAACAACGAACAATTTGACATGTTTTAAGAAAAAGAGATAAAGTCAGGCAATGGTGGCACACACCTTTAATCCCAGCATTTGGGAAGCAGACAGACAGATCTCTGTGAGTTCAAGGCCAGCCTGGTCTCTAAGAGCTAGTTCCAGGACAGGCTCCAAAGCTACAAAGAAACTCTGCCTCAAAAAACCAAAACCAAAACAAAAAAGAAAAAGAAAAAGCGATAAAATCTAATTCGTAGGATAATAACTAAAACAAGGGGAAGCATATATTAAAACTCCGAAAGGAATCACACAACACTTCCTGTGTTAACAGCAACTGTATCTCATGGTAGTACACAGGGCCTGTGCTGGACAGTATCCCATTACTGTAACAATACATAAGATGACCAATTTATGACAAAAGGCTCATGGTTTTAGAGGACTCATTTGATGGTCAGTAGGTCCTGATGCTTTGGTCCTGTGCTGAGGACTCATTTGATGGTCAGTAGGTCCTGATGCTTTGGTCCTGTGCTGAAGAAATTCATCATGGTATGGAGTTCATGGAAACCAAAGCTACTCACAACAGACATCCACAGAGGTCAAAGAGAAAAAGAACAGGAAGGGGTTTCACCAGCCCCTACACTTAGCTTCAATAATATCCCCAAAATAATAAACTGGGGACCAAGCTTTCAGTGCATGGGTCTCTTGGGGCCACTTCAGTTCCAAATGGTATCAAAAGCATTAAATAAATTTTTAGTGATGCATCTTTCAAGAAATTAAAAAATGGGCCTTCACAAAGAAAAAACAGGATCTCTCAAAACTGCTTTATAGAAACAATTATACTTTTAAAAATGTGAATTCAAAATTGCTACAATTGGTCTGTACAACATCATCTACACTCCTGAGGGAGTTTCAATTCATTAAAAGGAACATGGCTCTCCTTGGGTAGCTGAGGCAGGAAGATCGCCTGAACCCAGGAGTTTGAGATCAGCAAAGGAGCCTGACCCCCATCTCAAAAACAAATGAACAAAAAAAGCTTCAGGCTCGGAGATTACTTGGTCACCCCAGATTTCCCCAGGTATTAATCTATAAGGTCCCGTCCCTGCATCCGTTCATGTGTCGCCAGCCCCCCCCCCCCCCCCCCACCGCCCGCTTTGTAGTCAGGCTAGTTTCAAACTCTCAATTGTCCCGTCTCCCAAGTAGCAGTATTATAAGCATGTACCACTGTACCCAGCTTGGTTTATAAAATTTTCAACACTTACAAACTTGAGCTGAGTGTGGTAGTGCAGCTTATAATCCCAATATTTTGGACACAAAGGCATGAATATCAGGAGCTTAAGACCAGCCTCACCTACATAAAAAGTTCAAGACCAACCAGGGCTATAGAAGACATAGTTCAAAGCATAAAGCAGACTTAAAATATAAATAACTTTGAGACCCATGTAAGTAAGGCAAGACCTGTTCATAGGAGACAATCTCTTATGTACTTTCAGAAAGGAAGTTGGCCAATATGCTCAAATATTTCTGCCTTGAAAAAGAAAAAAAAAAATCACCATTTTCTCAAATTAGGATCTAGATAAGATTCAATGGAGAGTCAATGAAGTGTGAGTGTGAGGATAGTGGGGAGACAGAAGCAGGAGGCCCTGGTGAGTTCCAGGACAGTCAGGTCTGCCTCTTCTGAGATAGTGGGACCCTATCTGAAAGAGAGAGACAGGGAGAGGAAGGGGGAGAGGAGAGAGATCAAATGAGGAGGCTCCTCAGGCCCTACAAATGTCTTTTAGTTTTCCTGTGCAGACTGCCAGTTGAATCTATTGTGTGCAATTTTCTAACCCTGTATAGTTTACGTTACCATTCACACACGGCCCTATATTTTCCATACACTGATATGCAGATGAAAATGTTGATCAGATTCACATTTGATTTTCTGATAAAATTTCATAGATGACATTAGGGACTTCTATAAAGAGACACATGATGTTCAGTGCCTCTGTAGATAAAATAGTATATCAAGTATTTTTGAAAAAAGTTCTGTCCTGGAAAGCTAAATGTTAAAAATTTTTGTATTTAACAATAAGAAATATTAAATTTCATTTGCTTCTGTTGAGAAATGATAACGTTATCATGGGAGGGCATTTCTATACATTTCTTCAAGCCTTAGCTTACCTCACCCCGAAAGCCATAGGTAGAAATGCTGGCTAAATCTTCAAAAGTCTGCAGTTTACTTGTGGTGAACCTCTCGCACACAATATCCAGATCTTCCTTCTACAGGATTAAGAGGGGGAAAGGAGTAAATAATTATCTCTCTCACTTTCCCAAGTCTTTCTGAAGTCTCATTTTATTGCTCTAATCTGAGAAGTTCTCAGAAGAGGTTTATATTAGTACTAACTTCCTTATGGCACCTGAACTACCCATGGATCTTCTTCTCTAGGCTGTTCCTTCTCAGTGTCCTGTAGTTCCCACCTCCTAACACTGGGATTCCACCCTTACACGGCTTCTCTACCTATGCTCACTCATGTCTGTCTCCTAGAGACAGGGTGTCACTGTATAGCCAAGGATACTTCTCTGACAGCGACCTCTCAAGTGCTGAAATTCTATGCATATGATATCATATCCAAATTCCGTTTTCTTTTTAAATTAAAAAAACAAAACAAATCTTTATTTTCAGTATACAGGAAACTCTTAAAATTGTAGTAAAAATAAAAATACATGCAATAAAATTTTCATTTTAGCTGGGTGTGGTGGCACACACTTGAAATTCTAGCACTTTGAAGGTAGAAGTAGGAGGGATAAGAATTTATGGTCACCCATTGCCATATAGTGTAATCAAGGTTGGTCTAAGTCACAAGAGACCAGGCCTCAAAAGCCATAAACAAGGGCTGGGGAGATACTTCAGTGTGGTTAAGAGCACCCACACCAGGTGGCTCACAGCTACTTCTAACTCTAGCTCCAAGGAGTCCAGTAACCTCTTCCGGCCTTTATAGACACTAGCACTCACTCAGCAGGCTAGGGAGAGGTCGTGCATTTTCCTAGAGGTTTGACATGAAGCACACAAACCTAGTTCCCCCAGGCTTTCCTTACCCTGATTCCAGTGCCATTGTCCTGGATCTGAATTAGCTTCAGGCCTCCTTCCTTAACAATCACTTGAATATTTGTAGATTTTGCATCTAAACTGGCAATCAGAAAAAAAAAATGTCAGTTGCAACTACTTTGATACACATACTATAATAACAAACTCCAAACAGAGTATTTGACATGTTATCTCTCTGTCTGACAGCTCGATGTGGGTGCTGTATGAACGTATACTACAAAAGCCATTAAGTGCAGAGCCAACACTTCTGTTCCTGCAGGGCAGTCCTTTTAGTACAGTTGTTTCTTACTCTTTCCAACTAATTTTACTGTATTAATATTTAAAAATGATGTTTTCCTCTACACTTACATTTTCAAGAAAACACACTCGATGAAGCAAAGAAAAACTGCCATGCAGAAATTGAAGAGGCTTAAAGGGTGCAGGCACAGCAGTGCACACCTTTAATTCCACCACTGAGGGCGGGGGGGGGGGGGCAGGAGCAGATGGGGCTCTGTGAGTTCAAGGCCAGCCTGGTCTACAAGGTGAGTTTCAGGACAGCCAGGGCTGCTACACAGAGATACCCTGTCTCAAAAAAACAAAAACAAGCCAACAAAAAAAGAGGGCTTAAGGGTTGAGGGTCTAGAGAGATAGTTCAGCAGTTATGGGCACTGGCTGCTTTTCCAGAGGACCAGAGTTCAGCTCCCAGCCCCCACATGGTGGCTCAGGACCATCTGAAACAGGAGTTGCAGAGGACCCGATGCCCTCTTTAGGCCTCTATGGGCACTGCATGCACATGGTGCACCTGACATGGTACATAGACATGTACCAGCAAAACACCATTCATAGAAAACATGTGAGGGGGTCCAGGCACCTGCCACTAATCAGGTGACGACCTGAGTTCAACCTAGGACCCACAAGGTGGAAGCAGAGAATCAGCTCCTCGAAGTTCTCTTCTGACCTCCACAAGTGTGTTGTACATACACTCTCCATCACACAGACAAAGCAGTAAACCAAATTAATTAAGCTAAAAGGGGAAAATAATCATAAAAAGGAAGAAGTTACTATCCAGCACAGAAAACAAATTTGGCCTGGGACTGCATGGAAAGGGGAAGTTATCAATTTCTCTCATGAAAAATTCTGCATTGAAAAAAAAGTTACTTAAATGATAAACTTTTCTTGGCGCCCCTGTACCAAAAACCTTAACTATTTAAAAAGTCCTTAACTAGAATCCATGCAAAATCTCTGCTTGAATATAAGCTATGCTATTTTTAAGCTTAGCTTTAGTTTACAGTATTCAGGCAGAGTACACTAACTGGCCGCAGGGAGCCTGGGGACGTTGGAGTTGGTACAGCAATAGACCGCTGTATGGAATGAGCTATCAGGATAACTTGGGCCGGTTACCTTTTACTTCTTTTCCTTTCTCCCTCTTGCAGTACCATTGCTCTGAATGGTTTGTTTTCAGTGAACTTCTACAAGACTTCTAGTCCTCACTGGAGAAACCTTTTCTCTTTATTGTAACAAAGTATGGGCTTCACGGACATCAACTGATATTAACACAAAGGCTTTATGTATACTCCATGGGGTCCTTTTTGAACCTATTTGATGGTGTGTCTATTTTGAAGTAGACCGTTCTGTCCACATTTTTAACCTCTCCTCTCCACAAGGTCTAAGTTTCAGAAACAACAAATGCTTCTTCCTAGAACACTAACTGGGGTCATTGATTTGACAATAGGAGAGTCAGAAAAAAGTCCCGTGTCCACTGGCCTGACCTAAAAGGCCAATAATTTTGAACAAAACTCAAAATGAACTGTGCCCTGGATGTGTAGGGATTGAATGAATGATAAATACGGCGTGCTCTGAGGACTGTTTCTCTCTCCACTCTAGACATTCACACATCTTCAGTTGCGCATCTTTTGCGAACGTGATGTGAAGCTAAGCAGCTTCCTTCGGGAAGGTACCATTAAATCCGTATCACGCCTGCTTCCTCTACTTACGACCCAAACGGGTCTCGCGGAAGCCGTGAGGACCCCGCTGGTCTGAAGCCGGCTAGGCGCGCTCACGGTCCCCGTGCCCAGAGCAGCCCGAGGTGGCCGACCGCAGCAGGTGGGTCGGCCCCGTCCCGTCCCGTGACGCCTTCGGGGGAACTCGGCTCCGCTCCCTCCGTACCAGTTTTCAAGCATCTCTTTGATAGCATTAGCCGGCCGCTGGATAACTTCCCCCGCCGCTATGCGGTTCACCACCGTCTCGTCCAGACGCCGAATAACTCCCGCTACAAACGCCATGTCGGCGCCACAGCTCGCCGCCAGCCAATCACTCCGACTCCTCACCTTCACGTTTTTCCTGCAGCTTCGGCCGACGCCGTCCTGACGGCCTTCCTAGCGACAAGCGATGATTGGGCAGCACGAATGCCAGTCAAGTTGCTTTTCTACACGTCAGTTCCTGGATCCCTGTTCCCGCCCTCAACCGCGGCCGCCCACTGGGCTAGAGGGCCACGCGCTTGCGCGGCAAAGCTCACGGTCCGCTCCTCCTATTGGTTCGCTCCCGAGAGCTAAGGGAATACGAAATCTCCAGCCAATAGGAACGGAGGTGCCCTGGCGGAGGCTGGTGCGCCCCTGCTCGGGTGATCTGGCGCAGACCCCAGGGGGTGCTTGGCGCTCGGCGGGCTCCTCCCCGTTTGCTGCGGCCTCGGAGCTCGGCGTAATCGTGTGGCCTCCCGCAGAATGTGGATGACGCCCAAGAGGATCAGAATGGAAGTCGACGAAGCTCTCGTGTTCCGGCCCGAGTGGACCCAGCGTTACTTGGTGGTGGAGCCTGCGGAGGGCGACGGGGCCCTGTGCCTGGTGTGTCGCCGCCTGGTCGCCTCGACCCGGGAACGCGACGTGAGGCGCCACTACGAGGCCGAACACGAATTCTACGAACGGTTCGTAGGGGACGAGGAGCGCGCGGCCCTGGTGGAGCGGCTGCGTCAGGGCGACAGGTCCCTGGCGGCCGTGCTCACTCCGGAGGAGAGAGCGACGCGGGCAGGCCTCGGCCTCTGTCGCTTCTTGGCCTTGAAGGGTCGCGGCTGGGGTGAGGGAGACTTCGTACACCAGTGCATGGAGGTGTTGCTGAGGGAGGTGCTGCCCGATCACGTCGGCGTCCTGGAAGGCATTGATTTATCGCCGGAGATCACGCGGCAGAGGATTCTGAGCATTGACAGCAATCTCCGCAGCCAGCTCTTTAACCGAGCCAGGGACTTCAAGGCCTATTCCCTCGCTTTGGATGACCAGGCTTTTGTGGCCTATGAGAACTACCTCCTGGTCTTCATCCGTGGCGTCGGCCGCGACCTGGAGGTTCAGGAAGATCTTCTGACGATTGTCAACCTGACTCATCACTTCAGTGTCGGGGCCCTCATGTCGGCAATTCTGGAGGCCCTGCAGACAGCAGGACTCAGCTTACAGCGAATGGTTGGACTGACCACGACCCACACTCTAAGGATGATCGGCGAGAACTCGGGACTGGTCTCCTACATGAGAGAAAAGGCCGTGAGCCCCAACTGTTGGAACGTTATCCACTATTCGGGATTTCTGCACTTGGAACTGCTGAGTTCTTACGATGTTGATATTAATCAGATCATAAATACCATATCTGAGTGGGTAGTTATGATTAAGACCCGAGGTGTTAGACGACCAGAGTTCCAGCCTTTACTAACTGAGTCTGAATCCGAGCACGGCGAAAGGGTTAATGGACGGTGTTTGAACAACTGGCTGAGAAGAGGCAAGACGTTAAAACTAATATTTTCACTAAGAAAAGAAATAGAGGCTTTCTTGGTTTCGGTGGGGGCCACAACAGTCCACTTCTCAGACAAGCAATGGCTCTGTGATTTTGGCTTCTTGGTAGATATTATGGATTATCTTCGAGAGATCAGTGAAGAACTGCAGATCAGTAAGGTCTTTGCCGCCGCCGCCTTTGAACGAATCTGTACCTTTGAGGGTAAGCTGAGTTCACTTCAGAGACATATGGAGGAAGTCAATCTAGCAGACTTTCCTGCCTTCAGCATAATCGTTGATGAACTTAGACAGCAGTTTAAGGAAGATCAGAAAATATTTGATCCTGACAGGTATCAGATGGTGATCTCCCGCCTACAGAAAGATTTTGAGAGACATTTTAAGGACCTCAGGTTCATTAAAAAGGACTTAGAACTCTTTGCAAACCCGTTTAGCTTTAAGCCTGAATATGCGCCTATTTCAGTGCGAGTGGAGCTGACGAAACTGCAGGCGAATGCTGACCTGTGGAATGAATACAGAGTCAAAGACTTGGGACAGTTTTATGCTGGATTGTCTGGTGAAGCTTACCCCATTATCAAAGGGGTTGCCTATAAGGTGGCATCCTTGTTTGACAGTAACCAAATCTGTGATAAGGCTTTTTCATATTTAACTCGAAACCAACACACACTGAGCCAGCCACTGACCGACGAGCATCTCCAAGCACTATTTCGAGTTGCCACAACCGAAATGGATCCTCGTTGGGATGATCTTGTGAGAGAAAGAAATGATTCATAAGCCTTTGCAGTACAGCAATTCAACTTGGAAAGGAAAAATTAGTTTGATTTTTCTTTCACGTTTACTAATTTGGATTGTTGGAAAGCACTGAGCTTATTACAAGATGTCCAAATTGATAAACATTGAATTCTTTCTGACACGTTGCCTTTTAAAACCCCATTACATTTGGCAACATGGGACTGAAACATAAGAATACACCTTCCAAAAACTTAGTTTGATGGAAGTGTCATTGCCTTTTACGTTTCTGTTATAACTGCTTTTCAACACGTTTAGTATTGATATTGTAAGTTGAACTAGAAGTCTGGTTTTAAGATGTTCTGGAGATATTTGCCAAAAGTTTCAGCTCTTATTTTGACACGGTGTAAAAAGTGTGATCCTGGTTTGAAATGACCAACTCCTTCAAAGTGTATTTGTGTCAGTTTACAGAAACTCCTAACAAATTAAGTTTCTGAAAAGGAGCGTATACACAGTGGAGGTGTTTGTCTAGCCAACAGATTTTAAGGGTATTTTTGGAAGCATATTTCTGAGCCTGAAGTAAGTAGCTGGCAGTTTCCGCCCCCACCCCCACATACCCAGTTCATGGTGACATTACAGATGGAGGAAGTCATCAAAATTTGGCTGGAGCAGCAAGAATTATCTTAAAATTTTGATTTATGAGGCCTCTACTATCAGGAATTAAGAATAAACGATTATTGGAGGTTTGCTCCTTATTATTTCACAACTAGGGACAATTTTTTCAGCCTGTCTCTGAAAGGAACATGGTAAGTATGGAATCTTAACCCTTGCCAGTCAGTAATTCTCTTTTCTACTCTAGACAGAATTTTGGCCCTATCGAAACAGTGGGAGAGGGCTTTTCCACTTCAGGATCACAAGTTATGAGAGGTTCTAACTTCTTTGTCTCTTCTGCATGGGTATTAGTGTTTTATAGAGAAACTATACTTAAGGGAGACATTTTATTTTGAAATGACAAATTTCAGATTATGTTAGCTGCTGAAAATGGATTTACTCCACAGCTGTCTTACACATTATGTAGTTAAGACAGTACACAATTAATATGTAAATCTCAAGAAGCAGCCTTATCCACAGACCGTAACAATTCCTATTCTTAGAGACGTTGGTTTTGTGCTGTAACGTTATCAGACGTGTTAACTGTGACGACGTCAACCTTATGGTAAAGCTCAGCATTGTGAGCCTGATGTAAAAGCAGCAGAGATTTGTAACCCATCCTCAAGTACAGTTTAAGAGCTGCCGTGCTACTCCCTGTCCTGAGTATTGCAGCACGTTATCCTGTTGCACAGTCCAGGAACCTGATTGCAACCACGAATTTAGAAGCAACTGATGCCTAAGCCACACAAGCCTAAGAGCCAAAGTCAGATCAGTGGTTCTCAGCCAGAGGTGGAACCCTTCCTTCCCGAGAGTGCTGGAAAGTGTTGGGGGCACCTTTGTGATTATCTGTTTACTGGAAGGTTCTGCTGGCCTTTAAGCTTAAAGATCTCTCCTGTGGTTTTCAGGACAGCCTGATGCCACGAAGAGGCATCCCTCCCAAAGTGCCAGCACCCTCCCCACCAAGTACACATTATCTTATTTCAAGAGACAGGGAGAGTCTCCAGTAGAAGCTGATGGCGTACTTATAGGGAAGCCTGATTCCAGCGGTGCAGAGAAGAGAAGCCAGTGTCAGGCTGACCTCTTGCTTAGCCAAGAATAAGCTTACGTACCTGAAACCGAAGGACTCTGCTGGTAGTTTCCCGTAGCTTTGTGTGCTACCTTTTACAGCAAATACTTCAAGAACTTTTATTCTTTGGGAGAATGATCGGAAGTCCTGAAAGCTGCTTCTACTTTCTATTCCTAGTCCTCTCAATATTAATATCGTGTGCATTCTGTCAAGTTCTTGTGGTTTGCTTTAAGGTGATAATAAAATTAGTTTGCATTATGTAGCCACTGTGTGAGTTTGGGAGATACATATATATATATAAGCTAAGAATTTTTTTTTTTAAATTGACCCTCAGCAATAGAGAGTTTGCTGTAACTAGTCTTGGGTTTTTTGTTTGTTTATTTAAGGCAGTGGTTCTCAACCTTCCTAATGCTGCGACCCTTTAATACAGTTTATATTTGTGGTGACCCCAACCATAAGATTATTTCATTGCTACTTCATAGATGTAATTTTGCTACTCTTATGAATCATAATGTAAATATCTGCTTATGTGACCCAAAGGGGTCATGACCCACAGGTTGAGAACCACTTGATTAAGGTGTTTTGCCGTTTTCTGTATTAAGTAATTATAGCTGCATGGCAGTCTTTTTTTCTTTCCTTTTTCCCTTTTAGATATCTAGTTGTTACTGGTCCTGTGGTATCAGTGAATATAGTTAAAATAAGTGCCATTTATAGGACAAACAACTGTGTCCTTAGCTGTTCCCATTTCTTTCCTTCCCACTGGCTCAAATATTTGCTTGCCCAGTCTCCCATATTGCCAGTCAAATCACCCAAGTTCAGTATCTCTGTCAGTGTTTTTCCTTCCTTGAAACCATCCTAGGTTTGCAGAGACACCAGCCCCCAGGTGCACTCAGTCCGTACAGGCACCTCTTCGTTAAGTGTATGTGTGAGTATGTCTATCTCTTGCTTTGTTTGCTTCTTTTTAGGCTGCCTAATCTCCCTTGCCTCGTTTTCCTACTTTGCCTCCTTAGTTGCTCTCATCTCTTCCTATGACTTTTACCAGCTGTATTGCAGATATTTCCAAATTCTTATCCCCTGAAGATTTCTGCCTAAGTCCTATTACTAGATCACTGACGCTCTGCTCTCTCCCGGCCTCCCCACTCATCTTAGCTCTTTCTCCCAAACCTGTTTTTCCTCTCATTTTCCCTTCAGCGGGTGTTGCAGTTGTCAGTCAGTTGCCCTCACCCAAGCCCACTCACACTGCTCCATGGCTTTCCCCATTGCCGTCAGAAGAGAGAGGTAGACACTTATTCATCTTGCAGCTCTTGTTTTATGTGTCTAAGAGGCTGTGGTGGCGCCCTCTAGGCCAGGTGCCCAGCTACACTTGCTAAACACCCTTGTCCTTCCTACTTAGCATTTCTTACTGGGAATTGGTCAGTGCTCGACTGGAACTGGGAAGTCTGACCCATTGTTTGATCTCTAGTGAATAGTTCAGAGCTGGCATTTGAACAGATGTTTGGGCAAATAAATACTCGTATGGGTTTTCATGACCTTTGAACCCTTCACAGTCTTCATTTGGTCTTCATAGACATCCTGCCTGTTCTCTGGCTAGTTCTTCGCCATCTATTGCAGATTAAGAAATGAAGCTCGCCTTATTTGTGACTAGGGACCTCACTGTTGTGTTTCTTGAATTTAGTGCAGTGCTTAGCATGTGGTTCAAATATTACGTGACTGTGGCTAAGAGTTTACCCTAGGAAATTAATAGTACTGTCAGGATGCAAACCTAGGTGTACTCACAGATTTGCTCTGTATCTAGTGTGAAGTACATCCATAATATAGTCTGTATATATTTTTAATTTCCAAAGGAACCTACACATAGAGGAAAGGGTTGGATAACTGTTTAGATTGAACTGAGTGCAGTAATCTAAAACTTATCTTCAGTATTGAAGAAATGCCACCTAAGAGTTAACATCCGTTTTTCCTTTTGTAGGCGTCAACCCTAGGAGAAAATGGCATGCTATTTAGTAGTTACTTTGCTTTACAGATGATTTCTGGCTCTTCTGGAATTTCAAAGTAAGTAAACTTGTCTATGAGAAGGTTGTCTGAGCCGTCCTGGCTACTAGATCCTCAGCTCATTAATTTTCTTATGTGTGGAATGCCCACATCATCTCCCCAAGGAGAAAACCCCCAGCTGAGGTCCAGGAAACATGTACTTTTTGATTTGCTGTATCTCCTTGCTTTCTTGTTTCATGCACCTGTGAAGTTTAAAATCAGTCTTATGTTGGAAAGCCAGACCCTGAGTCTCTTTCATTAAGCCATTTTGCTCAATTTAAGAGATGAGCTAGCATCATTCTCTTAACTAGTCACATTAATTAATTAATTCACTCTGAGGTCTTGGTAGTAGGTACGATAATTATCCAGAGATTTGATCCTTGTTGCAAAACTAGGTTTTCATCAATCTTTGGGTTCAAGAGTTTCTCATTTTTAGTTTGTATTTGAAAAATTGTCTCTTTCTACACTGTAAGTACTTTATAATCTATAATTTCTGTCTTGAAACTGACCAAATGCTGAGTTCATGTCCTATACATTTTGTCATATGCAGGCAACAGCCACCACAAGGTAATTTTTTCTTCTTTAAATAAAGGGTAGCTGTCCCGTCTACTTCTGTTCATCTGAAGGGAGCGCTTTTGCCTCTCCTTAGTATAAATTACCCTTGTGTAATTATTTTTCTATCTTCCGGTAGCAATCTTCCCGAATGCCTCCCAGCTAATCGCTAAGCAGCATGTTTAGTATTTTAGTTCTGCATCAGGATTGGCAAGGTTGCCATCAGGTGAATAACTACAAAAGTTAATGCTGCTTGTCTGCAGCAGGTTGTCGAGGGCTTCATGTAGGAGAGGGACTAAAGCCCGCAGGCCAAGTCTGTCTGGGTTCATCCTCTAAGGCAGTGTGATGAGGGCGCAGCCGTGTCTGCCCTGAACCGTCATGGCTGCATCTCTCTGCAGTTGCAGATCTGAGTGCTGACACAGTGTGTGTGCCACACAGACTAAAGTACATTATGGAAAAGTTTGCTAATTTCTGCTTAAAATGCCTCTGTCTTGTGGCCCAGGACAAAGCAGACTCATTAGGAGCTGACTGCTCACTTTGGGGAATGAGAAGAGAAAGTTTGACAGGTAGCAGAGGCTCCAAATCCCGCAGCCACACCAGAGCTCAAGAAGAAGTACAATCCCTCCACATAGCTGGGAGGAAAATGAACTATTTGGAAGATAACACTAGTGATTTTTGTGGTTCTAGTCCCCTAGTTACATCATTATAAATATGTCTGTTTTTTCATTGAGATCAAAGTTTACAAATACTCAGTGTCCATCTCAGTGGATTTTCCATTCATCTGTGAGTGCACCATTCAGATCCAAGTAGGAAATCGTTGTCACTCCCGTCGGTGCCCTTTGCCTTTCACAGAGAGTTGCTGGGCTGACCTTTATTGCCTGTCAATCAGTTTTGCCTGTTTGAAATCTATATCAATGTAATTATATACACTCTATCTCTGTTCTCTGTGTCTGCTAGAGTAATCTATGGTGTGGGTTGTAACAGCTCATTTTTCATTTCTGTGTTCATGTCCATTTGTTGTACCAGTTTCTCCATTCAGTGTTGATGAATATTTGGATTGTTTCCAGTTTGTGGTCATTATTAATAAAATTACTATTAAAAGCCTTGTGTCTGTCTTTTAGTGAGCATGTGTTACTCTTTCTGGTTGGTGTGTTCTTGGCAGATAACCTTGCTTCTGTTATTTACTTTATACAGGTTATTTCCCACGAAGCAGAGTGACCCTTACTTTAAAGTCTGTCAGATAATGCCATCTTTCTACTCAGACTTGGAACACAGAATAAAAGCTGACGTCTGACCGTTTCTACATGGTCTTTACCCACACATAACTTCTTCTTGATGTCTCTTCTAACATTTTAACATTTTGTCTTTTATTCCTCTGTCTCTCTCTGTGTCTCCTCACTCTGTACTAAGTGCTGTACTTATCAGTTGGGGAGTAAGGCAAATGTTTTATATTTTGAGTAGCTTGGTTTTGGTTTCAGGCTGGGGACTGACTCCAGGGCCTCAAGGATGTAAAGCATCTGCTCTGCCTCTCACTGCATTTTGCTGTAACACTGGTTTATGATGCATTAAGTATCCCACTGAGCACTAATGCTCAACTTTTTTTTTTTTTTTTTGATTTTCGAAACAGGGTTTCTCTGTAGCTTTTGGTTCCTGTCCTGGAACTAGCTCTTGTAGACCAGGCTGGCCTCGAACTCAGAGAGAGCCGCCTGCCTCTGCCTCCCAAGTGCTGGGATTAAAGGCGTGCACCACCACCGCCCGGCACTAATGCTCAACTTTTAAAAGGTCTTTACATATTAAAACACAGAGCCATCTTGATTTCAGAAATGTGTAAGTTCTTGAGTTGCAGTTCTCCAGTTTATGATTAGAGTTTGTCAATGTGATGATGTTCCCGTTACTGTTACTAGTTCCTATCCCCGGGGCTTAGGTGGGTCCTGGGCACTATGGTAGAGGAGTTAGGAAGGCAGTGGAATGAGGAAGTATTTGTATTAAACCTAAAATTGCACAGCCGCAAGGGACCTGTAGCATGATTAATAAAAACCCAGAGACAAATACTGGTTCAATCCGAAGGTCAGAAAAGCAAAACAGCCAGCCACTGGCTCTTAGTAATACTTCAGTCTGAAGTGGCGATCCTGCCTCCAGGAATCTCAGAAGGAGAGTGTGTGAGAGCCGTCCCCTCCAGTTTTATATTCCTTATATTCCTCTCTGAGGCAGGGATTAAGGGAGTGCGCCACTACTGTCTGGTTTCTATGGCAACTAGTGTCACCACTGCCTGATCTGTAAGGCTGCCCAGTGGGGCTGTTTTGTTCTTTTTATTAAAATACAAGTGAAATGTCACTCCAGGGACCTCTAAGTGTGCCGTTGTTGGTGTGTCACTAGTGGTTATAAAGTTAGAGATTGGATACTGAGACTGAAACGGCCCAGCAGGTAAGAGCTCCTACCGCTCCTTCCGAGGACTTAGTTGGGTTTCTGGTTCCCACACCCAGGTCAGGTGACTCCAGCTCCAGGAGATCTGATGCTCTCCTCTGTCCTCCCTGGTCATCCTTTAAAATTTACATAACGTGTAAATTTTAAAAAAGGACTTTTAAGCTACACATCTTTTTATAACTTTACAACTGAAGTGTTAGAAACTTGACATGGTTAAAGAATTCAATTTTGACAGACACCAGGCCATGAAATCATAAAAAAGAAAGAAACGTTCTTAAAAGTTTACACTTGGTATCAACTAATAAGAAGAAAATCAGGACTCTGTTGAAAGGCAAAGTCATAGTTGGTTCAAACTTGGGTCGAATTACCATCGAGTGGCAGCTTAAAAAACATTGGTTGTAGCTCTGGAAAGTTGAAAGTTGAAAATGTTCTCCAGATGCACTGGCAACAGTTTCTGCTGGTTGATGAGCTGCCTTGTGCTATCAGGTAGAGGAGAGCCTTGTCTTGTCTGTGCCAACCACATTCTCACAGCATACCCCCACTCCTGCTGTACTGTCACATAGAGGGCCAGGGTTTCAGCGGAAGAAGTTAGTGGGGTGGGGGCTTGTAAGGTGTTTGCCATGAAAGTGTAGATACTTAAATTTAAAAAGCCAGGCGGTGGTAGCACACACTTTTAATCCAGCACTCGAGACAGAGGCAGGCGAATCTCTCGAGTTTGAGGCCAGTATGGTCTTCAGAGTGAGTTCCAGGACAGCCTGGGCCACACAGAAACCCTGTCTTGAAAAACCAAAATAATATAATAAATAATGATAAATATGAAAAATACTCTTTGTGTGATAAACAATGGTGAGGGTTCTTTTGGGACCCACACACTCTGGTGCTCTGTTGTCCCTTCCTCTGAGTATGGCCTGGAAGGCTGGTTATCAGTCATCTGGCCTTACCTCACAGAGTATGGCCCAAACTGTTCTTGGCAGTGTCAGTAGATCTTCAGCCCTCTCTCGGAGGCATACATACCCTTCCCTGCTTGTTACCAAGAGTTAATTGTTACAGTTTGAGGGTGAGCATTGGGGGAGCCATCTCTTGGGCACCTTTGGAAATGCACTTTTCTTTTCTTTTTTTTTTTTTTTAATGAATCAAGGGACTGGAGGGATGATTTAGGGATTAAGAGGTTTGGAGTTTGCTTCCCACACCTATGCTGGGCAGCTCACAACCTGTAACTACAGCTCCAGGGGATCCAGTGTCCTATCTGGCCTGCGACGGTACACAAGCACACAAGATTAAAACATAGGGGTTGGAGAGATGGCTCAGTGGTTAAGAGCACTGACTGCTCTTCTGGAGGACCTGGGTTCAATTCCCAGCACCCACATGACAGTTCACAACTGTCTGTAACTCCAGTTCCAGGGGCTCTGACAACCTCACACCAATGCACATAAAATGAATCTAAATAAATTATTTTTTTAAAAGATTAAAACATAATATTTTCAGAAGTGAATCAAATTTATACCAGTTAGCATAGATGCTATTTTTAAAAGATGAGGGTTGTAAGATTGAGGACCCAATTCGGATCCCCAGTGTACATGTCGAGCTGGACACAAAGGGTTGGTATTTATGACATTATGAACACAGATGTATTCACTTCTCATGAGCGTGTTTATCATAGACAGGGACAAGGCTGACCAATGTGACATCTTAGCCAGTGTCACGGGGAATGCCATGAGATAAGTCCTATGACTTGACAGCATCACACAGGAGCGAAAGCTAGATTGGAAAGCTTGCCTGGTAAACAGTAGGCCTTGCTGTTACCTTTGGTATCAGATCTGGTTTCCCTGGCAACCGGGTACACTTAATGAGTGGCTCCAGGCAGCAGACACGAACTTATCCATGGCAACAGCACAAAGGAAGTCCTCAGCAAAGAGTATTTCATTTTGTTCTGTGAACACAAATCTCTGGATTATTTAAAAAAAATAAATAAATCAGAGTGCTGAAAGGGCTATTAAGAGGCCTGGGGGCCCTTATTCCTGCCTCTGTGTGTCCTAATAATAACCACTTATAGTATCTTCTTACATTAGCTTTTGTTGGAGGGTTGTGAATTATATTTTAAATTAAAAAGTAGGTTTGTCTTTTTTAACATTTACTAGGGTTATTTACCGTGCATGGGTCTGCACATGTAGGGTCAGAGGACAACTTGGGGAAGTCGTTTCTCTCCTTCCGTCATGTGGGTGCCAGGGATTAAACTCAAGTTGTTAGGCTCGACAGCTAGCACCTTTAGCCGCTAAGCCGTCCTGCCAGCCTGCTGCGCTTAGTTTATCAGCTCTGTCCAGTTGCCTGTTCTGACCGTTCAGTATCTCAGTATCCACTTCTTCCTCCTTTTTACAGACTCGTTTTCCTAGCCGTGCCATTGAGTTTTCTTCCTATTAGTTACTTTCACAGATTTAGATTTTATTCTGAAATATATATATTTTTTTTCCGTTTTCATCAGTGTGTCTTGGGTTTCCTCATATCCTTGCCTCCTTGATCTCTCCCCCGACACCTGCTTTTTAGTTTCTGTGAACTCTGGATTTAAAATTTTTGTTTATTTATTTTCATGGATATGGGTATTTTGCCTGCATGTAATTCTGGGCACCATGTGTTTCTGGTATTCACAGAAGCCAAAAGAGGGCATCAGATCCCCTGGAACTGTAGCTACAGATGGTTGTGAGCCATTGTGTTGGTGCTGGGAATCAAACCCGGGTCCTTAGGAAGAGCAGCCAGTGCTCTTTAATGCTAAGCCATCTCTCCAGCCCTTTCTTTTTGTTTTCTATTTTTTTGAGACAAGCTCTCACGATATAACTTTGGCTGGCCTAAAACTTGATATGTAGACCAGGCTAGCCTTGAACACACAACATTCCACCTTCCCTGCCTTCTGAGGACTGGGATTAAAGGTATTCACCACCACACCTACCTGGCCTTCTATATTTGTAATGTCATGGGTCTGGACTGCTCATTGAACAATGTAGAAAACTGAAAAGGTTAGCTTGTGAGATGGGTCGATGGGTAAGGGTGCTTGCTGCCAAGGCTGAAGACCTGAGTTCAATCCCTGGTACCCACATAGTGGAAGAAGAGAACGGACTTTGACGAATTGTTCTCCGACTTCCCCATGACACATACCTGCCCTCCCCACACACAAAATAAGCAAGTGTAAAAAGTTATCTAAAAAGCCCACGACTACTGGAAAATGGATTCTATTTCTTCATGTGACCACCACAGCTCAAACTCAGCCACAAATACTGCAAGGTGCCAGTCTGGTTTCTTTCCCATGATTAGCAGGACTGGTTCTGCCACCTCTTTTCTACGCACACCGTGCACTTGTTTCTTGACTGATGTTTCTGATTATCTCCTTCAGAAAGGACCAATAATAAGGAAGCCCTTTGAATCCATCCTAATAGCCAGCTTGCTAAGTGTAGATTTCTAAGTTCAAAATTATTTTCCCATTGACTATGAAGAATTATGTGTTGTTGAATTATCTCGGGTTGAGAAATAACCAGGCTAGCTAAAGGGTAAAACAATTATATTTTTATTTATTATAAGGGGCAAACTCACGAAGCAGGAACAAAAAGTCCAAGCTCAGCTGTGCTGCGAGGGAACCACAGAGAGAGCGCACCTGAGCTGTGTGGCATTTTTTCTGGGTCCCAGAAAACCACACCCTAACTTGGTTCCACCTCTTAAAGATAATTAGTTGACAAAGATTCCCCATCAATGTGCCCTAATATTTTACTTTTAAAACTTTAAAAAGTCGTAAAACGGAGCCAGGTGGTAGTGGCACACACTTTTAATGCCAGCACTCAGGAGACAGAGGCAGATGGAACTCAGTGAGTTCAAGGCCAGCCTGGTCTACAAAGTGAGTTCCAGGACAACCAGGACTCACTTTGTAGACCAGGCTTGATACTGATACAGGTTTTTGAAATTTTGACATAAAAATGCATTTTATGGCCTGGATGTTGGCCATGTAGGTATGTAATTCTAACAGTTCACTAAGATGTACTTTTGTTGGGGTGATGCTATGCCTCAGCAGTAAAAGTACTTGCCTGGCATTCATGAGGATCTGGGTTCAGTACCCAGAACCGAGAGGATTTACATTTGTGTCTGTGTGCTTTTCTATATGTGTTTGTTCTGTTTGTGAATTCTTATTTATTTATTTATTTATTTAGAGTGTGTGTGTATGTGTGTGTGTGTGTGTGTTGAGACAGAGTTTCTCTGTGGTAGACCAGGCTGGCCTCTAACACAGAGATCCACCTGCCTCTGCCTCCCGAGCGCTGGGATTAAAAGCATGCACCACCACGCCCAGCCATAATTCTTAATTCTATGATGTTTAGTTAATGAATTCACTAATTTTGGTTTCTTCTCAACACACTGTCTCTGTACTTTAGGTTTCAGCTCCCCTTCTTGCTCCAGGGCCACTCTTTTGTAAAACAGAGGTGCCCCTGCCACTGCCTCCAGGGAGGTGGAGAAGGTGTGCACCACCACACGCAGCCTAAATTTTAAAGTTATATTATTTGTTCGTGTGTGGGGCACATTTGTGTCATGCGTGTGTGTGGAGGTCAGAGAACAGCTTCCTGAAGCCAGTTCTCTCCTTCCATCATAGGCTTCTGAGGGTCCCGCTCCCCTCAGGCTTGGCGACAGGCACATTAGCTGCAGAGCCATCTTGGCTGGCCCTTAACTTTTTGTTTACATTTTTTTCCTTAGCCATCTCTAATTCCCTGGAAGTTATTTTGTTATTGGTCCTTTCCATATTTTTCTCAAATTTGTGGGGTCTCTTTAATTAGTCTGACAGTGAGGAACTTGGAAGGCTTAGATGGCTAATGGACTAGGGCTTAGTAGGCAGAGAGATGGGGAAGGATCTAAATGTCAGAAAGAGAAACTTTACTGGCGGTTCCCGAAATCTTTCTAGCTGGCGTATTGTCACTAGGACAGGACAACTTCCTACACCCTCTCCGAGCCTCCCAGCCAGGAGCCAGCAGGTCTCCACTTAAGCTAATTTGATCTGGCTTCTCTGTTACCAAACACCAAAATCACCCTAACTGGAACTGGTTAGGTAACCTTCCACCCTTTTTCTATCACGTCCAGCAATTCCATGGCTAGAGGTCCATGGGGAACAGGAAGGAGGCTTCTTCTTTTGACTTGCTTGCTCATTCACAAAGTGACTGAGAGTGATAGATTTAGAGGTAACATTTTTGCTCTCATCTTTTTTTTCCCCCAAAGGAACAATGGCTGGGCAGTGATGGTGTAAACCTTTAATCCCAACACTCAGGAGGCAGATAACCCCAGCACTCAGAAGACCAGAGACAGGAGGATCTCTGTGAGTTTGAAGCCAGCCTGGTCTCTGGACAGTAAACTACACAAAGACACCCTGTCTCAAACAAAACCCCCAATGTTTTGGGAGGTTTAAATTTGTTTTTTATAGATGTCATCTTCATTGAGCAACTGCAGTGTACAGGTCCTGGGATGAGTGTATGTGTATTGTGTTCTTGAATGAGGCTTCCCAGACCTAACAGTTTATAAAGTAGCAAGCGTGCTGTCTAGTTTTATATCAAAATAATGTTATCTGAAAGGAGAAAAGCTTAATAGAGAAAAATGTCTCTTCTGTAAGGCATTTTCTTAATTAGTTATCAATGGAGGAGGACCCAGCCCATTGTGGGTAGTACCATCCCTGCTCCTGGGCTCTATAACAAAGCAGACTGAGCAAGCCATGAGGAGCAAGCCAGTAAGCAGCACCCCTTCGTGGCATCTGCATCAGCTCCTGTCTCCAGGTTCCTGCCCCGTTTGAGTTCCTATTCTGAGCTCCTGTCTCCAGGTTCCTGGCCTGTTGAGTTCCTATTCTGAGCTCCTCCAAGGATGAACTGTGATGTGGAAGTAGAAGCTGAAATAAACCCTTTCTTCCTGGCATTGCTCTGCTCACGGTGTTTTTAACAGCAATAGTCACTCTGACCTGGACAGTAAGGAAGGAGCAGGCAACGAATAAGCAGAAGAGAGAGATCCTGGTCTGCTGAAATGAGTGACAGATGGTCCTTTGCTTGATCACAGCTCATGTGAAAAGAACTCTGGCTAAGACTTAATTAAATGACATCACAGGTCTGTGCCCATTGGGAGCTTAAGCCTTTAGTGCCCTCTGGTGGTAAAGTTTCCCGCCGGTGCTATGCAGTACGTGCTCCCGCCGCACGGGGGTGACAGACTACACATCGGCCCCTCCGGACTGCAGGGGCTCCCGAAGCATCTGGCAAACACAGAACTTTCTCTGGGTGACACAATGCAAAGCACCAGCAGCATGTTTTTATTCTCATCACCCCACACTCCAGTCACCCTACACCAGAGCACGCGCGCGCGTGCACACTCCTTCTCCACTGCTCTCTTTGATCACTGCCTTTCCCTTGCAATCCCACCCAACTGCTCAGAGCCACCTCAGGCTTTCTTTCTGTCCTTGGACATTTCACATCGTTAGCCCTCACTTCCCCCATGAGGATCAGTTTCTCAGTTTAATGTAAATTACTTTCAGGTGATATTCCCGCCGAATATTATTTTGCCCCACTCGTGTTTCCCAGGGTCATGATACTTATTGTCTTGCATGCTAATTTAGAATTACAGCTAGCAGTTTTGTGATATTCATCTCATTACTAATGCACAGTATTTTTTACTCATTCTGCAAGCATTGTGCCTGCTAAGTGCCGGGGAGCCGGGAACATAAATAACCCGAGGCTTTGGGGAGTTATTGTGCACATCACAGCCTTAAAGCAACCCGCCAAAGGCTGCAAATACAACAGTGTGAACAGGAAGTGGCAGATACGGAGGGAGAGGCTGGCCCGGACATCGAGATTTACCGTGGAGACAGGGACACTGGGAATTTGCAAGACCGAAGAGGCTAGGAAGGCCTTATAAGTTTGCAAACCAACAGCACAGCTGCGGAAGAGATGACCCAGCAGTTTAGAGCATTTGCTGCTGGTTCAATTCCCAGCACCTACACAGATACTCACCATCTTTAACTCCAGTACCTGAGGATCTAAGGCCCTCTTTTGACCTCCGTGGGCACCAGGCAGGCATGTGGTGCATACATACCTGCAGGCAAAGAATTCATGCCACATAAAAATATATATCTGAAAAAAAAATAACAACACACCAAACCCCATTCTTTCCTCTAACTGCAGAGGAGAACCAGCGAGATCAGGACGGACCAAATCTGTCCTTGGAGGAGATCCCCAAGGCTGCCCCAGTTTACCCAGTAGGTCTGGTGTAGATGTTTAGTTTTAGTACTGGCTAACAGCTTGTTCACCTCTCTGGCTAGTCTATGGTAGACACTACATCAAAATTTTGAATTAGTAAAATGGGAATTTCTGTGTAATAGAATGAAGTTTTCTAAAATTCTATCAATTTGTTTCATCAAGCCTACAACAGCTCCATTTGCTGTAGACGTCACCCTTCCCTAAGATGTTATACTCACTCAGGATACTTGCCTGACTACTGTGGGCAGTTGGATTTCTGACTTATGTGTTGGCACATTTAAGGGCTCCAGTTACTGGGTTTGACTTGTTCTGTAAGAAATCGGGCTGAGGGGGGCGCAGTTGGCTCAGTGCCTGCTGAAGGAGCACGAGGGCCTGTTAGGGTAACCACTGCTGTGGTAAAACACTGTGATCGAAGCAGCGCGGGGAACAAAGGCTTTGTTTGCCTAAAGCACTAATAAGAAAATGCTTTGCAGGCTGCCCTACAGTCAGATCTTATGGAGGCTTTTTCCCCCTCCTCTCAGATGACTTTAGCTTGTGTCAAGTTGACATAAAGTTATCCATCACAGGACCTAGCTCCTGATTCCCAGCACCCATATTACAAGCTGGGTGAGTGGTCCATGTCTATAACCCAGTGTGGAGGATGGGAGATGAGGCAGTGATTTGGTACTCAATACTGGGTTTGGTACTTAAGGTTTGGTGGGAGACCCTGTCTCAACAAATAAGATGGAAAAACAATTAAAGAAGACACCTGATGTAGAATATATGGCCTCTACATGCACATACACATGTACCACACACACACACACACACACATCTTCCTGGCCGTGTGGAAGGGGAAGGAAGGCCAGGGATCTGGAGCTGGTGCAGCACTGAGGGCCGGCGAGATAGAAGACACCTGGAGGGCACACTAGAGAAACGAGGCTGCTGAGAGATGCACAAACATGACCAGGAATCCTCCTTGGGCATTAATCCTGGCCCGAGAGGGTGAAAGTGTAGAGCCTCCTGTAAGGCAAGAATGCAATGGTGATCTGGACCCAGAAACCATAGCTGTCCTCTTCGTCTTCCTGTCCCCATTCTGCCTCCTCATAGACTAAAAACTGAGGGCGTGTTGACACCCCAGCTACAGCTGAAGTTCTATCCACAGCTCCCCAGGCCCTTGCAAACATGTTCCCTTGCTCACCCTTTGGGCCAATGCTATCACATCAATGCCTCGACTCTTTTTAAGAGGACGGTCTTGAGATCCCAAATTGGTCAAACTCACAGGGATCTTAGAGTCATCTTATGAGATTCTTAGTATACAGATAATGGTCTGGAGAGGTTCTCGACCTTCCTAATGCTGTGACCCTTTAATACAGTTTCCTCATGCTGTGGTGCCCCCCCCCAACCATAAAACTATATCATTGTTACTTTATAACTGTAATCTTTCTACTGTTATGAATCATAATGTAAATATCTGATATGCAGAATAGCTGATATGTAATCCCTAAAGGGGCCACGACCCACAGATTGAGAACCACTGGTCTAGAAGGTGAGGGGAGACTTCGATCCTAGGTGCTATAGCCTTGTGTGCTGGCCAGTGGACGCCTCACCTTCCAGGAAGGGGCATGGTCAGAAAAGTCAGAGTGCTGGAGTCTCCACAAGCCCAGGGTCAGGGCTGAAGTGTTGGCAGACACAGGGACACATGTGGGTTACTGCAATCAAGGGTGGCTGGCTTAATTTTCTAGGTCTGTTGCACTGAAGAATAAAAACCCATGGCTTAACAGAGCAGAAACTTGCCTGGCCATGGTGGCATATCCCTTTAATCCTAGCACTCAGGAGGCAGAGATAGGTGGATCTCTTTGAGTTTGAGGCCAGCCTGGTCTACAGAGTGAGTTCTAGTACAAGCTCCAAAGCTACAGAGAAACCCTGTCTAGAAAAAACAAAAACAAAATGTTGGAGGAGCAGGGTCGCTTGTTTGTCATGGCCACCCAGCTAGCTTACACCCAAAATAACCATACAGAAACTGTATTAATTAAAACACTGCTTGGCCATTAGCTCTAACTTCTTATTGGCTAACTCTTACATTAATCTGTGTATCGCCACATAGCAGTGGCTTACCAGAGATTCTAACAGGCAGCCATCTCTGGCAAAGGATCCATGGCTTCTCTCACTCTGCCTTTCTTCCCAACATTCAGTTCTGTCTTCTCTGCCTACCTAAGTTCTGCCCCACCAGGCCCAAAGCAATTTATTTATTCATTAACCACAAAACAAAAATCAATAACCAACCAACCAAATAAACAAAAAAAAACAGAGCAGAAACTTACTCCTCATGTGTCTGTGTCTTCACATGACCCTCTTTCTATGAGGACAGAAGCCATATTAAACAGGGCCCTGCCCTGCTACAGCAGGGACTCATTCTATTTTTTCTGTAGTAATAACACAGTGGACTATATACATATACAATGCTGGTCCCTTAAGATTATAGAGGGGTTTCCAGGCGGTTGTGGTGAACACCTTTAATTCCAGCACTCAAGGGGCAGAGGCAGGAGGATCTCTGTGACTTTGAGGCCAGCCTGGTCTACAAAAGCTAGTTCCAGGACAGGCTCCAAAGCTACAGAGAAACAAACAAAAGGAGAGAAAAAAAGAAAGAGAAATTATGGAGGGGCTGGTGAGATGGCTCAGCAGAGAGCGGGGGTCGCTGCCAAGGCTGACCACCTGAGTTCCCTCCCTGCAGCCGACATGATGAAAGTGATCACTGGCTCCCACGAGCTGCCCTCTGACCTCTGTATGGGAACTGTGGAGCACTTGCACCCACACACCTCCACAGCACAAACCGAACACATGCAAAAATATGACCTAAAGAACAAAAAAATCTAACGGAGCTGAGAATTCTAATCAGTGACATTACCTACAGGGTAATGGTGCGACTGAGTAGGGAAAAGTGCTGGCCACCAAGCCCGAGGGCCTGAGTTCAGGCCCTGTAACCCACCTGGTAAAGTTCCTCTGCCCACCACAGATGTGGCACAGCACACGTGCACACCAAATAAATCAATAAATAAATGGCCAGGGTGGTGGTACATGTCTCCCAGATCTGGGGAGGCAGAAGGTAGAGGCAGGCAGACTTCCATGTGTTCTAAGGCCAGCCTGGTCTACATAGCATGTTTCAGACCAATCAGGGCTACATAGTGAGACCCTGTCTCCAAAAACCAACCAACCCCCTCCCCAAATAAAACTGTGAAAGAATATAATGTCATCCGTTTGCTCGATGCCGGTGTAAACAGTTCTCCTGCTGTCTGTAGTGTAGGTGTTCGGTGTTCACAGTTTCTACAGCACATATGCTCAGTGATTATGTGACAGCTCATCTACTTAGGATGCTATACTTTTGGACATTAATTTAGAATATAATTCGACTTTTAAGAAAAGGTTGTAACTTTGTATCAGTGGTACACAGACTGAAGAGGTGGAGGCAGAAAGTCTCTATGAGTTCAAGGCCAGCCTGGTCTACAGAGTGAGTTCTAGGCCAGCGAGGGCTACATAGTATGACCCTGCCTCCCCCCCCCCAAAAAAGGCATTATTGTGAAACAGTATGCTGTGTTATACTGGCAGTGGCCTCATACATATTGTGTTTTTGGCATATCATATAAACACACCATATATATACATACACATACATTATAATCATGCATGCCATGTATATGTACATACATATCATATTTTAGGTATGTAGTGGGCTCTGCCATCCAGGCATTTTTAAGTGCCCACTATGATGTTTAAACACAATGGAAATTGCCAAATAGCACATTTTTGAGACTCTGTCCCCAGCGTTAGGCAACTCATGGCTATGTTTCCAAACATGGTCCTATTCTGCGTGGTGAGACAAGCACCTCAACAATTCTTCGCCCAGGGACAAGAAGGACAGATAGGGACACTGGCACATTCTTGTTACAAAGACACATTTGTAGCCGTGCAGTAGAAGGGATCAGCAGGAACACAGTTAGCGGTTTGTTTGTTCTGAGTTAACAGTTGTCCCTGGAGGAGGACAAGCTTGATACCAGCAGAAGGGAACCTGATTCAGAGTTTCTGGCTGTGCCCGAACCCAAGCATCCACAGAACAAGGAGTGATTATGAGAGAGCTACAGCCACACAAGTCCCAAAATGTGGCCAAACACCTGACAGGGGGGGACGACTGAAGTCCAGAACGGCTGGCTGCCTCTGCGTGCCCTGACGCAGGTCATCTGCTCACTAGGTAATAGTCTGCTTTTTTGATTGCTGTTGTCTGAGTAAAGTACAGGTTCAAGTGTCAGTTCCTGGGCTGCAGAGAGGGGCTCAGAGGTTAAGGGCGCATACTGTTGTCAGAGGGGTGCAGTTTAATTCCTAGCATGAGTGTTGGATGTGGCTCACAACCTTGTGAAACTCCATCTTCAGGGGATTCAACACCTCTGGCCTCCAGAACACTCTCGTGCACACACGTACACACACACACACACACACACACACACACACACACACACACACAGAGAGAGAGAGAGAGAGAGAGAGAGAGAGAGAGAGAGAGAGAGAGAATAAATCTTTGAATTATTTTTAAATTTTTGTTTTTTGTTCTTCAAGAAAGGGTTTCTCTGTGTAACCCTGGCTGTCCTAGGAGCTCTCTGTGGACCAAGCTGATCTCAAACTCTGAGATCTGCCTGTCTCTGCATTCTGAGTGCTGGGATTAAAGGTGTGTACACCACTGCCCAGCTATAAATCTGTGAATTTAAAAATGAGAAAAGGCTGGAGAGCTGGCTCCACAGTTGAGATCATTTACTGTTCTTGCAGAGGTTCCGGGTGTGGTTCCCAGCATCCACAGGGTAGTTTACAGCCATCTGTAAGTCCAGTTCCAGAGGATCCAACACCCTCTTCTAGCCTTCATAGGCAGCAGGTGTGCATGTGATACACTTACATACAGGTAGGCAAAACACCCTACATATAACATAAAAATAAATAAATCTTCAAAAACTATGTTTAAAAAAAGGATAGTTAAGTCTTGCTTCTGTTTATTGGTTTCTGTGACAGGTTGCATGGACTAAATTCCAGTTTTATAGTTTTCTACTCTTTTTCTTCTTTCTTTCTTTGTTTCTTCCTTTTCTTCCTTCCTTCCTTCTTTCCTTCCTTCCTTCTTTCTTTCCTTCTGTCCTTCCTTCCTTGTTGTTAGAGGTCCCTTGTTTGTTTCTCAGCTGCCCGGCAGAAATAATCACACAGAAACTATATTATTTAAAACACTGCTTGCTTGGCTCATTAGCTCTAGCTTCTTATTGGCTAACTCTTATATCTTAATTTAACCCATTTCTAGTAATCTGTGTATCACCATGTGGCTGTGGCTTACCGGCTAAAGTTCCAGCATCTATCTTCAGCAGGGATACATGGCTTCTCTCTGACTCTGCCCTTCTTTCTCCCAGCATTCATTTTAGTTTTCCTCACTTACCTCTATTCTCTGCACAGGCCCAAGACTGTTTCTTTATTAACCAATGGTATTCACAGCATACAGAGGGAATCCCACATCACCTCCCCTTTTCTGTTTAAATAAAAAAGAAGGCTTTATCTTTAACATAGTAAAATTACATATAACAAAACAGGTATTAAGCAAGAATTATAGTTACAATATTTATATCTACTTTATTTTATCACAATTAAGGAAAACTATAATATTTTTATCTATTCTTCAGCTCCATCAAAGACTCCAGAAGGATATAATATTACCTAAGTAAACAGGAAGCACATTGTAAACAACTTCCAAAACTCTAGAGTTGACAAAGACATCTTGTTGCCTGGACAGTCACCCAAAGTTCTTCTACACTGTTGAGGCATCCATCTTCAGCCTATAGGAACATAGTATCTGGCAGACTTTTCCATAAAGCAGGAAATTTCAAAGACAGTTCTACCTATATTGGCAGTTTGTCAGTCACTTTCTTCTGTGTCCTGAACATGTCTGGCAGACTCTTTTATGATGCAGGAACCCCAAAGGCCCTTTCTCACCTTTAGGCAAGATCAGCAGTCATTTCTCTGTGGGTCCTGCATGTCCAGTTCATCAAGCAGTCCAGGCAAGAGCAGTTTCTTGTCCGAATGGCTAACCAACTCCATAAGGAGCCTCTTCAATGCCCATCATCCTCTTGAAGTTATTGGAGCTGCCAGGAGCAGATGTGTCTCATTGTCATGAAAGTCCTAAGTTCTTAAAACATTTAAATGTCATATTGTGAAGGTCTCTGAAAGATTTGAAGAATACCTAACTGAAATAAATCTCTGTATGTCTAGAAAACCTAACTCGCATGACTACAAGCTTAACTATTATAGATGACTATTAACCTATATTTCTTAATTATACATTACTTTTTAAATGAACTACACAATACCTTAATCAAGAGCAGAAATATATATAACAAGATTGGCCTTAAATTTACATCAATAGACCAAGATCCATACCAAAGCAAATCTCTATAGCAATCCCCCTTTATATGTAAACAAACATTTATCAACAGTATTTGGGAATTTGGGCATAGTTCTCTAGACTACTTCACTTCCTTTTTTTCTCCTTTATTTTCTTTTTGGAGACAGGGTCTTGCCCTGTAGTATTGGCTAGCCTAGAACTTACTCTATAGACCAGGCTGGCCTTAAACTCACAGAGATTCACCTTCCTCTACCTCCAGAATGCTAGGATTAAAGGCATGCATCACCAGCTAGTTTCATATTCTTGGCAACAGTTCCAGGTCCCTTCAGTAAGCTAATGACTTGATTAGGAGAATCCAAAGGCTATCTAAAACTCCACTGGGGTTCCATGGTGGAAAAAGTCCCAAGAGGTCACCAGGTGATTCCCCTTGGGGGCTTTCATTCTCCCCATGTAAGCGCTTTCCATAGCTTCTCAAACAGTACCTATTGGATCTTTGCGCTTCATGGTTGGGCTCCTCCGTTAAGGCTTCCCTGGCTTCTGGTTTCAAAGCTCTTCCTACTGCTTTCTGCTTCCCAAGTTATGGCCTGTTTGCCCTCTGAGTTAAGTTTCTGCTCTTTTCTGTCTGGTTTATTTCAGAGCTCTGTCTTTAGAATGGGTGACACAGCCCCTCTTCCCGGTGACAACCTTGTGAAGCATGATCTGTTGAAACGGCCTGATTATGCTTGTGACCCTATGATAAAGAAACAATTGTTGGTGTGTCCTCCCTCTCTCTGCCTCTCTGTCTCTGTCTGTCTGTCTGTCTGTCTGTCTCTCTCTCTCTCTGCCTGTCTCTGTCTGTCTCTCTCTATGTCACTCTGTCTCTCTCTCTATGCCTCTCTGTCTCATCTGTCTCTGTCTGTCTCTCTCTGCCTCTCTGTCTCTGTCTCTCTCTGCCTCTCTGTTTCTGTCTGTCTGTCTCTCTCTCTGCCTCTCTGTCTGTCTTTCTCTGTCCCTCTCACCTAGTTCTTAGCACAGCAAATGGCTTTCTTGTCCTAACTGCAATTACAGGGTTAACATATAAAGATTCTGGCTCTCTGTGTAGTTTCTCTCTCTTCTGCTTTCTTGCTCATACAAGTTACTTTGCTGTCCAAGGTCATTGAAAGCTTCATTGTCCTGGCCAGCTCTTACTAGACCATATAATGCAACTCTCAGAGCTTATTGACAAAACTTATAAAAACCTTTAAGATCTGGTTTTACTGTTGTTGTGTGTGCCTTATTTTTTACATTACCTTCAGGATGTGTTCTGAATGTTGTGTGAGCTACTCGGGTTCAATTTCAGATCACTGAAATTTATCCTACCAAGACAAGTACTGTCATGAATGAGCAAAAAGCTTGTAAAATTGCTTTCAAATAAAGTTTTCAAATGGAAAATTAAAAAAAACGTAACTCTCAGACTTTCATTAGGCAAAGAAAAAAAATCTTTAAAAACCAACTCATTTATATGCACACATACCAACACATATGATTGTATATATATATATATATATATATATATATATATATATATATATATATATATGACTTACGTGTAGTTCTTCTGTGTAATAATGCTAATTGTACTGGGTCTTTTATTTGTATTTATGCCTTTAATGTTATAGAAGCTTTTAAAAGTACAATACTGAGAAAATACTTTCCCGTGCCTGTATCTTCCAAACCAGAGTGGTCAACCTTCCCCAGGCCGCTGCTAACTTACTACTAATTGCATTACAACCATTCTCTTTAAGCAGAAACAAATGGACATGCCCTGGACCTGCGTCTTCTAAGCAACCCCTCCTACTGAACAAGAGGCACCAGAGCCTCACCTCCTAAGGTAGATTTCCGTGTACATCCGTAGAGGACTTCTTAGCTTTTACACGAATTTGCTCCTGTCTGTTATGTTTTATGCTCTCCTCGTAGAGCTACGTGGGTTCTGTTTGCTGACATGCTGTGGAGGTACAGCTTCTGACAGAGGAACCTGAGCAATGCTACTTGTTTATTTTCTTATTTATTTATTTATTTGGAGATGTTAGAACATGACTTATAGGACACAAAAATTAAAAAGAAAATGAACTCTCATTATGTCTTACCTAAGATCTATTTCTTATACCGTGCTTAAAATTGGCCACGATTCCTTGGCATTAGTAAGTTATTACCACCACCCCCCCACACACACACACCACCACTACACACACATACAATGTGGAATCAAATGAGACCAGCTAGGACAGATCTCATCCTGGCTCTGGCAATGAGGGACAATTAGGATCAAACACCAGATGGTTAATTAGTGATATCTCCAAAGAATGTTGTTCAGAGACATATTGTCAGGCTTGGAGTAAAGCCCCCTGGATATGATCGAGCCTGCCAGTAATCCCGGCACGTGGCAAGCTACACAGGGAGGATCTTGTACTTGAGGCTGGCCTGGCCTTTGTAACAAGACCCTGTCTCACAGCCAGTAACAAGAATGCAGTCATTTGTGCCAGCCCTTCCAGAAGTCACTGAAGCACAGCAGTTTAGCTGACACCTAGCTGACATCACTAAGCTTGGTTCATACTCTTATGCCATTTAAGATGTTTGTTTCAGACACGTGAACATAATTTGGGCATCTTCTTACCAAATGAGACTGCTGGCCGTTAAACATATGGAGCACTCTGACGTGCATATCTCCGTGCAGGATGTTTCCCTTGGCGGTAAAACGTCATGGTGACAAGCCACCAGATGCATGGTGACAGGCTCTCACCGTTCGCAGGACATACATCGTTTAAGAGTTAGTGTTGACGGGCCAGAATGAGAGGGACCAGGGACACGCGTATACTTCTGCATCCCAAAGACACATCTGTACTCCACATTGTAAAACATTATCAGCAAGCAGTACACACTGTCACTAGCTAGCTCAGCTCAGCACGGACAGGCTGTCAACGTCCCTGGAAGAGTGCAGGGAGATACCAGTGGGAACTAACTTGATTCAGTGTTTCGATGTGTGCCAGAGCCCAAACGCCCACAGGATAAGGGAAGAATGCAATGGGGGATGAGAAGAACACAGAGATCCAAGGCCCCAAAGCATGGATGATCCCTTGACCACAGGGGCAAACTGAAGTCTGGAATGTTTGGCTGCCTTTGTAGCCCCCGTTCTCCCCGTATCATTTGCTGTCTGGAGAAGCGATGTGAGCCAGTCTGCCAAGGTATGAAGCCACTCTCTTCTCAGATTGCCAGCTCTCTGGATAAAGTGCAGTTTTAAGATTCAGTTACTGGACTAGGGAGATGGCTCATTCAGAAAAACCCTTTCACAAACAACAGAAGCTGGCTGGGTGGTGCGCCTATAATCCCAGTACTGAGGATGTAGAGGCAGGAGGATTCTTGGGACTTTCTGCTTAGCTAGTCTTTCCGAATAGGTGAGTTCCAGATTTACAGAGAGACCCTGTCTCAAAAATAAGTATAAGAGAGGGTAACACTTAATACCAAGTTCTGGCTTCCATATGTGTAAATGCTTGCATGAATGCATGCACATGTACACACACATATACACACACACACCTCTCTTACATGCATGCACGCGCATGCACACACACACACGAGAGAGAGAGAGAGAGAGAGAGAGAGAGAGAGAGAGAGAGAGAGAGAGAGAGCATTCTATTTTTCTCTGCTCATTGGCTTCTGTAGGTCATGGGCAGTATGAACCGAATTCTGTTTTCTAGCCTACAGCAGGGTCTATGTCAGGTCACACGTAGTGACAAAGGGGTAGGACTCAGATTCACAGAAATACCTTTCCAACCAGGCCTTCTCCAGACTGGAAGCAAAGGAGGCTTCCCCAGAGTAGCCTGGTCCTCCTGACTCATGCTATCAACCAGGAGTCCAATGGCCATCTCCACCACCTTGCTCCTTTTCCGACCAGCAGCCTCAGCTCATGGGCCTCTTTCTCTACCTGGTGGCTTCAGCTCAGCTAACTCTGACTGCAACAGCCCCTGGAACTGCCTCTCTCTTAATTACCTTCTGTGTCTACTACCGGCTTCCAGGGCTCTTTATTCTAATGCCCAATTCAGATCCCCGAGAGGTGGTTTGGTTCATCAAATCACTAGAGTCTGCTGGGACAGCTTTCAGCTTAGTGCGACTTGGGGAGGGAACTGGCTAGGGAAGTCTGTATGTTGGTTACCCTCAGGTAAGTGTCTGCCCACCCTAGCATATGTAGTTGTGTCCAGGCTTGGCTTTTCACGACACAGATCAAACCTAGTTATCTTGGAAGACACACCTTCGTGCAGTTTATTGGCAGGTAGCTAATGGAAGGACAATCTGCTGTTTCTTCTAAGACAAGCTTTCCTAACCTTGGCACCACAGACACTTCAAGCTGGGTAATTGCTGGCTGTGGAAGACTGACCTGAGTCAGGTAAGATGTTTAACAGCAACACCGGCCTCTACCAAAGCAGGTACCAGTAGCAACCATCCACTCCCCTGCAAAACAAAGACAATAAATGGTGTTTCCAGACTTTGTCAAATGTCCACTGTTGTAAGGATATGGGAGGCCTGGACTTTATCCCATCCTAGTGTAATAACTGGTGGAGAGGGGGATGATGGGTACTAATAACTCTCTGTCAGGAATGGCTCGAAGGCTTGTTATGCTTTGTATACGAGGTGTAGAGTCTATCACTGAGAGACAGTAGATTCTGTCATTGAGAGATGTTTGGGTCAGAAGGCGTGTGACCTCATCAGTGAGTGAATCTATTGATGGGTACATTATTTGGTGGTATCATTGGGAAGTGGGGCTGGTGAATCAAGTAGACCCCTGGAGCGTGCTCTAGGATGATGTACGCTGTTGCTGGAGCCTTCTGGGCTAACTATCTGTTTCCTGGCTTCTGTGAGGGGAACGACTTGCTCTCCATGCCCTTCCGTTCTGATGTTTTGCCTTGTTGTTTCCTGGAAACAGAGGGGGCAGCTGAATGCAGACCGAGACATCCGCAGCTGGGAGAGTGAGAACAAATCTCTGCCTCTAAGTTTTTCCTCTCAGGACAAAAAAGTCAGAATAAAACAGAAAGAGAGGGGAAGCTTCTGCTATAGGCGGTGGGGTGGATAAAAGTATTCATGGGTTTGGAGCAGGTAATTGTAATTGCTTAAAATGAGAAACTTATTTCTCTCTGTGTCTCATGAGTGGATGGATATTCCCTGCAATCATTGATTCATTGGTTTATCCTGTGCATACATGTTTGAGACTATGGAATTCTCTGTGTAGTTATAGACACATTTCTAAAATGCCAGTCCCAGTATATTGAGAAACAGCTGCCAAAGGAGAATGGCGAGGAGACTGACGGCCGGAGCAGATGGGGGCTTTAGTGAGAGCGGGGGAGCAAGACAGGAGGCAGGGCTAGCTTAGGCAGCAGTAGCCTGCGGCCAACAAGAATGTACTTGGCCCTCTCAAAAACTGTTGACATGGGACCAGAGAGATGGCTCTGTGATTTCGAGACAAAAACAGGGTTTCTCTGTAGCTTTGGAGAATGTCCTGGAACTAGCTCTTGTAGACCAGGCTGATCTCGAACTCACAGAGATCCACCTGCCTCTGCCTTCCAAGTGCTGGGATTAAAGGTGTGTGCCAGCACTGCCCAGCCCAGTGACCTGTCTATCTCTGCTTCCTTAGCACTGGGATATAGAAGTGTACCTGGCCACACTCAGCTGAGGATTCGAACTCCGGTCATCATGCTTGCATGGCAAGTATCTTACCAACTGAGCTATCCCCAAAGACTCCAATACATGATCTTTCAACCTGTTAAGTCTGTCTATGATGGGCAGCAAGAGCAATGTGTGAGTAGTCGGAGAGCAAGAGGGCTTGGATAGCAACAACTCTTCTGCGGTCTAAAGAATGTCCCTTGGACCTAAGTCACATGCTCTGGCCGGCCTCTGCTCTTTATCTCATGGGGCCCCTCTCTTGTGGACAACTGTCTGTTGTTAGCACCCTGTCCTTCAAGGTTCTGTCCCTGCCTCCCACTCAAACACTTTCTCTGGTCCTCGATAAAACTCTGGCAGTTTGATTTGTACGGCTATCAAACTGTCAGCTTTCCAATAACGTTCCAGGCCCCTCGGCAGTGTGAGTAATGGACAGCTGCCCTGATGAGTCAACCCTTGTATTTTGCTCTGCAATCTAAGGCCGAAAAGAGAGATGTTTGATGTCAGAGCACGGATGCTTAGCCGCGCTCAGGCGTAGGTGTCTGTGGTGGGCAGGAGCGACACGATGATACCTTGGAGCCATGTCAGCAAAGGCAGATATTTCAACCAATGACACAGAGACGGGAACGCCGCAGCGGGATGAGCACAGATATCTGCACTTTTCCCTCTTCCTGCGCGCCCCTCCCCAGAACCAGATAAAGGCTGTGTGTGTGTGTTTGCACTTCACGTGGATGTGTGTGCTCATAGGGTGGAGACCAGAGGTCAACCTTGGGTATGGCCTCTTCAGAAGTCTCTCATCTTGCTTTTTGAGTCACAGAATCCTCCTAGGATCTGGGGTTCATGATGAGGCCAGGTGGGATGACCAGTGAGCCTTGGGAATCCACCTGTCTGGATTATAAATGAGTACCACCATGTTGGGTTTTTATGTAGGTGCTGGGGGTTGGATGCAGGTCCTCATGTGCAGCAAGAGCTATATCAACTGAGGTATCTCCCCAGCTCCTTTTTTTATTTTTTGAGACAGGGTCTCAGCGAGCCAGGTCCTTTAAATCCCTTATCTTCCTACCTCTGTCTCTGAAGTGCTGCAATTAAAGGTGTACACCACCACTCGTGGATAGAACTTTTTTCATGTGCGTGGGGTATGCACGTGTTTGTGTGCATGTGCACGAGTGTGTGCATGTGTGTTTGCCTGTGTGTGCATGTTTATGTCTGGTGTCTCCTCAGTTTCTCTACACCTTGTGTATTGAAGCAGTCTCTCACTGGATCTGGAATCATTGGTCAAGCTAGTCTAGAAAGCAGGCCTGCTCTAAGCATGCTATCTGCGCTGGAACTGGGATTACAGTCAGGCCAGCACATCCGCTCAGCATTTATGTGGGCACTGGGGACCAGAGCTCCAGTCCTCACTCTTGCACAGTGAGTGCTCCTCCACCCTCGCACCTCATCTTTCAGCCCCAATGTAAAGAATTCCTAAAGGATATCCAGAGAGGGAGCCTAGCAGAGATGGTCATAGCAACAAAGTCTTGGGGGTCAGGATGCTGTTACAGGAATGGAAAAGACACCTGGTAGGAAGTAGTGGGGAGGCTTGAGGGTTAGGGCTAGCTCATTTTACACAGTGGATTCAGGCTAAAGAATTGCTGGCACCAGATATTTCTGATTGACAGTTACCTTTAAATCCATTATTTTTTTTTAAAAAAAAACATCAACAAGTATATCTCTTCTTTTGTGTGCACACATGTGTGTGGGGAGTTAAGCATTTGGAGGGCAGAGGGCAGTCTTGGGTGTTGGGCTGTTCTTCAGGTGGCACCCACTTTTTTTTTTAAATGTCAGGGTTTTTCTATGGTCTGGAACTCACAGAGTAGGCTAGGTTGGCAGGTCAGCGAGCTCGGGTCTCCATCCGCCTCTCTCCTCGGCACTGGGATTCTAATGTACACATCCATAGTGGGCCTTTTAACCTGGGTTCTGGGAATTGAATCCAGACCTCATGTGTATACAGCAAGCACTCACTAGACAGAATGTTCTCCCCAGGCAGAAAATGTTTTCATTATGGAAAAATGAACAGAAGTATCAGGAAATGATAGCGAGGTTTCATGACCCTCTGCAGATGTCTGAAGCCACAGGTGTTACTGAAACACACGCGTGCACAGATTTAGTGTGTTTTCAATCGTAACTCCTGCACTTGTTTGTCATACACGGTGGGTGGCTGTAACACCGGTGGCTTGAGATGTGACTATAACAATGGCATAAATTCTGTTTTCCTTCTTCACAGCTGCAACCACAGAAATCATACTGACAGTCTCAACAGCTTCAACATTTCTTTCTCTCTCAGGTGAAGAGTTTATATACCTTTTCACTGAAAGGGAGCATTTTATGGCTTTGCTTTGACTATCGCAATCACCGTCACCCTTTCCCTTGTTCCTTAGGGCTATGATGAAGGGTAATAAGAACCACTTGAGTACAAGCACAAGGGCCTCAGAGTCCGTCTGATAATCAGGAAGGATACTAAGTGCCCGAAGGAGTACAGTGTGGACAAAGAGATGATTCATGCCCCAGGCTGGATGGAACAGGATGGTCCAAGATTTCATCATGCTGAACGGTGCCCAGTTTAAAACTCACAAAGTTAATCTCTGGAATTTTCCATTTACCATTTTTGTGGTTGGTCATGGGTGACTGGAACGTCAGAAAGCTAGAGTGGCTAAGAAGAAGGTTGTCTGCTAGATTATGAGCACCCACAGCCCTACTAGGCTTCGGCCCTCACCTATGCTAGGCTGATCTGGTCTCATCCATTCTGATTCAGCGTTTTAATTTTAAACATTTACTCATGGGGAGATCAGAAGACTTTCTGAGATGGCGCTCTCATCCCACCATGCCGGATGGGGACAGCACTCATGTCGTCTGGCTCGTCAGCAGGTGCCGTCAGTTGCTGAACCGTCCCAAAGGCTCACCTAAGTATTTCAGATCAAATACCCAGCACACGGTAACTACCATTTGATTGCGTTTCAAAACAGGCACATTCCTGGCCAAAAACTTGTTTAAAATAACACACAGAGGCAGGAGAGGCAGTTCAGTGGTTACGGGCAACACACGTCAGGAGGCTCAAAACCACCCGTAACTCACAATTAAAAATAAAATTTAAGATATTAATTAAAAAATCACCACAATACTATTATCATATAGAACCAAACTAACAATAATTCCTTAATATGTAGAAAGAAACTCACCCTGTGTTCAGTGTCCTTGACTACCTGAAAATGCATTTTTACAAGTTGTTTGTGAGAGTCAAGACTCAAGGTTGAGGCATTTTGTCATTTAACTCCCCCCGCCCTCCTTTTTTTGGTTTTTCGAGACAAGGTTTCTCTGTGGCTTTGGAGCCTGTCCTGGAACTAGCTCTTTCAGACCAGGCTAGCTTCGAACTCACAGAGATCAGCCTGCCTTTGCCTCCCGAGTGCTGGGATTAAAGGTGTGCGCCCCCACCGCCCGGCTCATTTAAATCACTTATATTCTATGAGAGTTACCCCTTCATCTCTCCCTCCTTGTAGGAATCAGTTCTCTCCTTTATTAGGGACTGAACTCAGGTCATTAGGCTTGGCTACAAGCACCTTTACCCATTGAGCCATTCTCACTGGCCTCTTGGTTATTTTTTTTAATGTGAAAGAGAGAAATAAAAATCATGGATCTTTATCCTTTTATGTTTCAGGTACTCTATTAGCAATCTGATAAACCCTTGCTGAGGATGATATTGTTCATCATATAAAGTAAAATATTGGGGTACAGAGGATATTAAGGAGTTATAGTCCCCAAAGCATTAAAAACTGTAATGTATAAGTTGCATTCTTTTAAATTTTATTTCATTTTAAAGAAGATTTATTTATTATGTAGACAGTGTTCTGTCTGCATGTATGCCTGATGGCCAGAAGAGGGCGCCAGATCCCATTACAGATGGTTGTGAGCCACCATGTGGTTGTTGGGAATGGAACTCAGGACCTCTGGAAGAGCTGCTGGTGCTCTCCATCTCTCCAACCCTCATTTTCGTTTTGAAATGAGGTCTATTTGACCAGGCTGGTCCTAAACTTGTCAGCTCATGTGATCCTCGTGCTTCAGCCTCTTAGGAGCTTGTGTTTGTCAGTACTTTAAGGAATAGGCAATTGTCAAGCTATTTGACAAACAGTTAAGTTCATTTATCACTGTTGGTTTTCAATGTTTAGAGACACTTTTAGAAACTCAAATATAATTTTCAGTTATGTTAAAGATTTGCATGCTTCAAAAGTTAAGATTCTATTAAATAAGGTGTTTATAAGGAAGCCTCGCTGGCCTCTCTCCTGGCTGGTCCACCGCTCTTTGAAAGTAGCCATGTGTCACAGCCTTTGGTTTTCTTGTCCTTCTTTCAAAAGTAGTATGCTGAGGCCGCTGAGGTGGCTTAGTGGTTAGGAGTGTGCACTGCTCGCACAGAGGGTCAGTTTGGCTCCAAGCACCCATGGTGGTCAGCTTACAACCCACCAATCTGCCTGTCACTCCAGCTCCAGAGACTCCGATGCTCTCTTCTAGCTTCTGTGAGCACCTGCACCCCCCCCCCCGTACAATTAAAAGTACATTAGCTACCTTTCCTGTCAAACAAAGCATACTTTACAGTTCCACCTAGATTTTGCCACTTAATGTTTTCTGACTGCCAACCTGTAGGGCTGCATGGAGATGCCTTTCACTCCAGTATAGCTTTGCAGCTTCCCAAGCTACAAACTCTTTTATTGATGGACATCATGCTCTCTGATTGTCTTCATCATAGGCAACGGACGCGTTTCAGAGGCCACAGGAAACATTACAAAACAAAGCATGCCAATATAAAGACGCTGGGAGGAACAGAGTCTGCAGGAGAGGGAAGAATGGCTATTAGTCTGTGAAGCCAGGCAAGGAAACTATGCAACCATACAAATAAAGCGGCATGCCAACAAAGCAACGCTCCAGGATGAACAGTTCTTGAAAAAGTAAAAGTTTGATATAAAAATAGTCATTAAGATTAAGTGAAAATAAAGTTGAGGTCACTGCTTATATGCTAGAGTATTACCAGCCCTTGGGGAGACAGAGATAAGTAGATCTCTATGAGTTCAAGGTCAGCCTGGTCTATACAGTGAGTTCTAGGCTAGCCAAGCCTATAAAGTGAGACCCTGTCTGGAAAAAACAAGCCAACAAAGAAACTAGAGAAGAAAAACAACAAAAAAAAATGTCAACCAGGACAATGGTGATTTGATAACTAAGGTATAGAACCACAGGGGTAATCCTGGAAGTCAATATCTGAATGACAGAGTAATCCAAGAAGAGAAAATAGTGAAGATGGAGAAGAAATAGTCAACAAATTAATTCGAGAGCTTGAATGCTAAGAGTGAAATAATACACCAGCAGCTGGTGGAAGGGACCAATGGGCCCAAGTCTCTGCGGAGCATCCAGTAACTTCAAAACATTGATGAGGAAAAGAAACAATAAAATACGTCAGTAATAGAATGTTTTTTTTAGCATATTCAATAATTCTGGAAGTTAGAAGTCCCTGGAATAAAATGATTTATACCCAAAATTTTATACCCAGACAAACTAGAATACCAAGGATGAAAGTTTTTTAATAAGCAATCTCAAAATATTTTCCAGATAGGGATAGCATATAAAACCGGGAAGAAAAATCCCAACAAGTAGCAATCAAACACGTTTACAGACAAGAGCACAGCAGTTAAAAAAAAAACAACAACAAAACAACTAAAAGTCTTAATGGTAGGTGACTAACCCAGTACCAATATCTCACTTTGATAACAATTAAAAAATAATTTTTATAAACAAGATCTGCTTATGTGACGATTTTGAAGAGTGTAACAAAAGATACTGGAGGGGAAAGTGTGACAAGGGTCAGAGAAACTATGGAAATGGATGGAGAGGTAGAGGGGCACATTTTAGCCTCTGCCTCTGCAATCTCTGACTCTGAAGTAGGAAACCCACTAGGCCTTTTGAAAATGGAGATTATGAGGTTGAATAAAACGTGTGTTAGAGCTACTTAGAGCTCGGAAGGATATATAAAGTCTCTTTAAAATGAAAGGACCAGCAATCTCTGGAAACAGCAAGCTTCTCAAAAACTTACTTCATGGTATAATCACCTGGAGGGCGTTAAAAATTGGACCCTCGAGACATACCCCACAACAATTAAATTAGAGTAAAAGGCAGGTTCCAGTATTTTAAAACATACCACTGAATTTGGGAATAGGGAGCACAGTGTCAGTGCCAGGGATGTGCCCAGGACCCAAGGCTAACCCTGTGGAGTCTAACGGCCCGGCTATCGGCAACGGGGTGCCACCCAAGGAATTTAAGGGGGGAAGGAAAGATGCCACAGTTTGGGGGGGCTGAAATGAGCGAAGACCAGAAGGAGGCGGCCTGCCGCGTGCTGGGGAGGACAGAGGCGGTCGGTGTCCCTCCGCCCCTCGACGCGCCCTGAGCGCTGGCCCGGGAGGCCCATGAGCCACCAGGAGGCGGCGTGCCAGGGCCGCGCCCTCTGATTGGGTCGGGGGCCCCGGAGGGTGGGAACGTGACTCGGATCCCCTCAGTCTCCGGGACCACCCGGCGGGGGCCGAGCGCACATCCCGGTTCCCGAGCGCTCGCTTCGGAGCGACCTTGCGGTCCTTCTGCCAGGCGCCTGGACGGCGCCCGCCCCGCCTGACGGGGAATCCGACATGAGCGAGGCGACGAGCGTCGCGCAGCTCGGGGCTCCGCTGCCCGGTCCGCTCCCGACCTCCGGGGACGGCGCGGGCGCGTCGGACGCGCGGTGAGTGCGACGTCGGCGTCTGAGGGGACGACGCGGGAGGCCCGAGGGACGCGCGCCGCCGTGGTGTGCGTGCGGAGCCATGGCTTCCATGACCGCGGGCCGCCGCTGGCCTCCGAGGAGACGCAACTCGCGACGGGGCCCCACGCCGCGGGCCCGCACTTCTGGCTCGAAGCTCACGACCCCGGAGACCGGGCCTCCACGCCGCGGGCCTCTCCCGCGCCCTGGCGTGGGACGGGACACGCTCCTCGGAGCAAAAGCGACACCTTCGCCTCCCGCTGCGAGGCGACATCTGATGGCTATCGGGCCCCCGCAGCCGCGTGGGAACGCGGACTCGGCCTGCGTGGCTCTCCCCCTGCCCGTACCGCACGAACCGCGGGAAGCAACCTCCCGCCTCGCCCCGGTCCCGGAACGCGAGGCCTCCGTGTCACCTGCGCGCTTGTCGAGGAGGCGCCGGAGACCCCCGGCCATGTGGGACCCGCGCGCGGCCAGGTGCGTAGCTGGTGGCGTGGAGGGCGCCTGGGGCTTGGCGGGGCCCGCGAGTCCCCGCGGGGTCGTCCATCCCCCGAGACCGCGGCCTGGCGCGGGAAGGGCGCGCGCGGCGACCCGGCCAAGGCCGGTGCGGCCCAGCGGAGCTTTTCCTGCGGGGACGCCCCCCGTGGGCCTCGGTGCCACCCTGCGGGCGGACGCGCCTCGCGCTCCAGCCGGGCTCGAGGTGCGCGGAGCCGCGCGGGAATGGCAGCCTGGGATCGGCGGGGAGCGCGGGGCGCGGGGCTGTGCCCTGGGAGTGGGGAGGCCTCTGTCCTCCATCCCTGCGGCCTCCCTCCGCGGCCCACCTTCCGCGGCCGGCCCACCCGAGTCGCGGGGCGCTTTGCGCAGAAACGCGGGCTCAGCCTGCTGCTCGGCCGGGCTCGGCCTGGCTCAGCCTCCCCGGCCTCAGCCAGCACGCTTGCCCTCGGAGGCTCTGCGCACTCGTTACCCACCCGCAGCGCCCGCAGCGGGGACTCGCTGGCCGCTTGCCTCTGCTCCCAGCGGGGGGCGTTTCTCTGTGCTGCTGCTTATGGACAGTTCGTAGGGAGATGTGCCACTTGAAAAACAGTAAAATAGAAAAATATAAGGAGAAGGAAGAGAGGGCTGTGAGATCTGCAGGCTGGGGACCTCCATTATCAATGTTCCAATCTCTGCTTCTTTAGCTGGAGAGGGTGACCTAAAGAGGCCCGAAGCCCCTTACATCAGTATTTATCTTCAGCTGCCTAGCGTTGAGCTTTTCCCGTGCCAGGCTTCGTTTTGGTTTTGAGGAAAGGCTATCACCCTTTTGGCATGGTCTTTTGTTGAACAACCTGTTTGGTGCTTTCTAGAAAGGACCTTCTTGTAGAGGGATGAGAAATTTTTTCTTTTTTCTTTTTTTTCTTATCAGGTTTGTTTTGTAGGATTACAGGATGAGTTCCTTTTTGTGTGCGTCTTTAAAAAAAATTGTTTAAAAAAACCTGTACAAGATAATGAGTTTCATGATGACATGAATATACTGTACTTGGCTCTCCCTTGTTTGTCTCTGCTCCCCTCAAATCGTCCCCCAGTTTCACATCATTCATTCATATATATGTATATATATTCTACATATGAGAAAACATACAGTGTTTGTCTTTTTTACATTTAACAGACTCTATTATTATTTCAGTATTTCAAGAAATTTTTAGTGCACACAGGGGGTTTAAGAGTTTTTCATACATATGTGTCATTGTGTTTTGCTCAAATTCACTCCCCATCAGTCACCTTCCATTTACTCAAATAGTCCCTTTCTGCCTTCATGCTGTGTGTGTGTGTGTGTTAAATCTAGATTATACATGTGAGAGAAAACAGCATTTGCCTTTCTGAGTCTGGCTAATTTGTTTTACTTGATGATCCAAGTTCCATTCATTTTCATGCAGATGATGTCGTTTGATTCTTTCTGGATGAGTAAAACTCATTTGCGTGTAGTACCGCTGACCCACCTCTCTTGATGAGTGCCTCCGTTGATTCTGCTTGGCCATAGTGAATACTGCGGGAGGACATGAATGTGCGAGTGTCTCTGGTTTGCTGTCTTCTGCCTGATACCGCTGAGTGTCTAGGCCATACGCAAGCTCTCTTTTTAGTCTTTTGAGAACCTTCCACACTAGTTTCTGCAGTGGCTGCCCCACCGCTTTACACCACCAGTGTAGTAAAGTTCCTCTAACCCCACCCATCTCCTTACCAGATTTTGTCGACAAGAATTTTCCTGATGATACACATTCCGACCAGAATGAAATGGAATATCAGTGTAGCTTTGATTTGCATTTCCTGATGGATAAGAATGTTGAATGCATTCACCATATTTATTGGTCACTTGGCAGTTCTTCTGTAACTCCAGTTTCATGGCTTTTGACGCCCTCTTCTGGCCTCCTTAGGCACTGATCATGCATGCTGTGCACATTCATATGTATGTATGTGTATATATGCAGACAAAACACAAACATTGAAAACATTTTTTTAAATTTTGGAGTTCTTTACTGATTTCTAGAGATACTAATTCCTTATCAGATTTGTATGGTTCATGAGGATTTTCTCCCATTTCACTCTGCTGATTGTTTTCCTTTGTTGGGCAAATGCATTGTAATGTCATGCAATCCTGTTTGTCATTTAATGCAATTATTTCCTCAGATATTGACACTTTTCTCAGAAAGTCTTGCCTTTCAGAGTGTCAAGGCTTATATTAACCTGCTAGTGATCTAGTTTCATGTATCTACATGCGAATATACAGTTTTCCCAGCACCTTTGGGAAACCTTTGTTTCCAATGCACATTTTGACGTGTTTGTCAAAAGTTAGGTGGCTATAACTGTCTATGTTGATTTATGAGGTCCCCCTATTCTAATAAGTTGGCCTGTGTGTCCTTTTTGGGCCAGTATATTGTTTTTGTTACACTGGCTGTGTAATATTATTTGAACTCCGGTATTGTGATTAATACTTATGCCATTGTTCATTCTACTAATGATTGCTCTAGCTCTCCAGGGTCTTTTGTGCTTCCATATAAACCTTTGAAATTTTTTTTTAATTTCTGTGAAGTATGATGGAACTTTGATGGGAGTTGCCTTGAATCTGTGAACTGCTTTCAGTAATACCGCAACATTCACTTCTCTTCTGTGAATGTGGGAGATCTTCTTATCGTCTAGTATTTTCTTCAGGGTTTCAAAGTTTTCATTATAAAGGTCTTTTACTTCCTCGGTTAGGTTTGTTCTTAGGTTTTAATTTTTTAGTTTTGAACTTTGTGAATGGATCCCCCCTTCCTGGTATCTTTCTTTGCATGTTCACTATTGTTATGTAGAAAAGCTACTGGTTTTGTGTGTTGATTTTGTGTTCTACTTTGCTGAGGGTATTTGTCAGGTATCAGAGTTTTTCAAGTATAAGATGATGTTGTTTGCAAATAGTAATAAGCTGGTTCTTCCTTCCCACTTGTGGCTTTTTCTCTTTCTTTTTTCATACCTCTCGAGTTAAGACTTTGAGCACTATGTTGAATGACAGCAGAAAGAACGGACATCCCTTTCTCATTCCAGATTTTACAGAAACTGTTTTCAACCTCCCCTCACTTGGTATAGTGTTATAATAGCTTCTATTATATGCTCTGCTCATTCTTATTTCTTTGAGTCTTTTATCATAAATGGATGCTGAACTTTATCTGAAGTGTTTTCTGCATTGGTTGAGGCAATCGTATGATTTCTGGTCATAGGTTTATTATATGCTGTATTATGCTTACTGGTTTGTGTATGTTGAACCATCCTTGCATTTCTGGTATGAAACCAACAGGGTCATTTTCTTGAAGTATTGATTCAGTTTGCAAACATTTTATTGAGAAAGTATGCATCTATGTTTTTCAGGGAAATTGGTCCATAGTTTTCTTTGTATCTTTATCTAGTTTTTGTAATTCAAGTAATTCTAGCTTCATAGATGAGTGTGGGAGTGTTTCTTCCCTTTCCATTTTATGGAGCAGTTTGAGGAGCACTGGCGTATTAGTCTTTTAAAGGTTTGGGAAGCTTCAGTAGTAAATGTGTTCAGTCTTGGTTTTTCCTTTGCTGGGGGGGGGGTCTTTATTATTGCTTGAATCTCATTGATTACTATAGATATTCCACAGTTGCTTATATTCTCTTATTTTTTTTATCTTGCTAAATCATCTGTCTGACCCTAAGAATTTATCCATTTTGTATAGACTTTCCGTCTTTTGGAGTTGAACACTTTAAAGTCTCTCCTGTTGACCCTTTGAATTTCATTGGTTCCTGCTATAATGTGTTCCTCTTTAACTCTAATTTTATTAATTTGAGTTCTTATCTCTTTTAAGTCTGTTAGTATTTGTCTTATTATGAAATTGGAAGCCCAGTGTTTGGGGCTCACTATATTTACAGTTATTCTGTTATCTTGATGGATTATCTCCTCCTTATGCTATGGCCTTTATCGCTCAGACTAATTATGTCTTGTAGTTTACTTTATTTGATGTCAGAATATTGACACTAGCTTGTTTATGGCCTTTATTTACTTGGTATATTGAATTTGTTGTGTGTTCTTGGGCATTGTGGTCATGCTTGTGTGCCTTTTCTTCTCTTTCTGTCAGTTTCTCAGCTCCCATCTTACCCTCAGGTTTCCAGGTTGGGTTCTTGAGTCCAATTATCCTTTGTGGGTGTTTAAATCCTTTAGAAGAGATAGCAATGGGGGTGAGTTTATGTGGCATGTCCACTCAGAACTGGATCTCACTACCACAGGCCTGTGGGTTTCTAAGTCTATTTTTTTTTAAAACCAGGGCCTACTGCAGAGCTGTTTCCATCAGCCTACATGCTTAGATGAGCCTAAGATAGAGCTAAGAGCTTCAGTATAGTAATTTTTTACAATGATACTTATATTTAGACTTTTTTAATTTTTTAAGCATATGTGACCTTTTAAAAATCTGGTCATGATTCATTAACAGAATCACAGTCATTTTATAATGAAGGCGTTGATAACTAGTTATGGGTGCATCTATATTAAACACCTGTTCTCTTAACTTCCCAACCACGACAAACAGACCTTGTTCCCGTGGAACTTCATTTTGCTGGTTGGTTCTTGTTTTCTGAGGTTGCTATCAAAAACCAATTTCTATGGTCTGTGCTCTCTTGTTATTTTATCATTGCTCCTTGGGATGAAATTCCTCCTAGCTGTGAAGATCAAGCCTGCGGGTGTTCTGATGGAGGGCAGCAGAGAGATTCTGAGGACACTTGAGAACTGAAGTGGAGCTTGAAGGCTGACTTCTGGCCCTGCTTAGTGTTTTCCTCTTTTCCCAATATTTACTTGATAATTCTGAAACGTGCATATGACCATAACTTTCTTATATATTGGTTGTGAGCCTAGCCTTTTACAGCTGAGCCATCTTTCCAGCCCGACCATAACTTTCTAATACAGTGTTCTACTATGTGTAATGAGTTATAGCATACATAAAACTTATTTTATAGGTTATGTGTGTGGATGCACTTTAATACTACATATATTTAAATTAATTTTCTTTCACTAGCCATTTTTTTAAAAAAATTACGAGGAACAAGATCCCTCTGCTCTTTTAGATGGAGAAGTGGAGATGAAAAGTCAGTGCTCTAGCTTCAGAAAGACCACTTTTCCAGCAGGTTTCCTTAAGAGTGCAGAACGTTATAAGAAATTTTTACATGCAAGATTGGTAGACACACACACACACACACACACACACACACACACACACACACTTAGCAAAGATAATGCTTTTAAGTTATAAACAGAGATCAACAGTGGAGGCAGAGCTGGGAAAAGTGTTGCAAAAAAAGAGCCTTGTACTGGATAAACAGGTACTTCTGTGATTGAAAAATGATGTCACTGTGTAGAAACCAAGAATTGTGTTCTTTTGATAGCTATGGCACTTGACCATTTTCCTTGACTGGACATTTTTCTTGTTATCATAGTATATGAAATGAATATGACCTTATTTCCTTCTTTTGTTAAAAATCTGGAAAAATAACCTTTACCTATGATGCCTTGGGCTCAGTTTGCTTGAATTAGCTCCATCCTTTGCGTAGATGTGGCCTACTCTGCACTCACCATAGCCTGCTTAACTAAACTCCATGAACCTGGTAAGCTAGTGGGACTGTGTGTCTTGTACTCAAGGCAAATCTGAGTTATCAGTATCAGCATTTGAAGGTCAAGTACCATTTATGTAGACTCTTGATTTGCTCAGCACTGGGTCTTCCTGTTCTTGAGGGCAGCACTGAGAGTGGACAGGATTTCTAGGCTGAGAAACAAGGAAAGTTGGGAGGAAACAAAACTAAGGATGCACAATACAGCAAACACAGAGAATTACCTGGCCATCTTGATTCACTGATAAGAATGTTCAGCAACTTGAATATAACCGGGGTGAGCAAGGGTGGGTTTCTCCTTCATGGTCCAGCATCTTTCCAGGGCCCTCTCCTTTGCAAATGTCCATGCCACTCCACTTCTCTCTCTCTCTCTCTCTCTCTCTCTCTCTCTCTCTCTCTCTCTCTCTCTCTCTCTCACACACACACACACACACACACCATAACATATGAATGAAGGTCAGATGATAACTTGCTGAAGTTGGTTTTCTGTCTCCACTATTTGGGTGGGTCCAAGGGATCAAACTCAAGTGTCAGGCTTGGTGGCAAGTGTCTACCCACTGAGCCATTTCACTGCCCACAGGAACTGATCTTTACACTGCACTTTGTTCAGAAAGCCGCAGTCTGCGAAGATTTGTCTTCAACCTCATCTTTAGCCTGCAGATTATTGTGAGAAGGGAAACGAAGGCTTCCAGTCATGCCAAAGTTTAGTCTTACTCCTCTGATCAGGCCTTTGGCTATGTTTCTGTAGTTCTGTGTTCTCTCATTATTCTCTCTGTATATTAGGAGAGGATTTTCATGATTGACATCTAGATTGAAAGTTAATTCAAAACAAACTATTAGCAGTGTGTATGCATGTGTGTGTGTGTGTGTGTGTGCTGGACTACTTGTAGTTTCTTGCCCACAGAATGTGCAGACGTGATATTATAATTTACTGTGAAGTGAACTTGTAACTTTGGTCAACCCTGAACCAGCTCCTTCTCTGACCCTCAGGGCCCACCCTGCCTCAGGGGCACACACATTGCTAGTAGCCAGAGCCCATGTAAGCCTTAGCACACTGACCAGTACTAAGTGTGTCCTCGGGCTCTCTGACATATTTCTTCTTACTTGTTCTAAACTTATGTTTTATTTTTTTTTATTTGAGTTAGTTCTGATCCTCAGAGATACTTGATGGCTCTGGTTTGAGTGAATAAGGGTATAAATTGACAAGCTTTGCTAAGAGTGATAGGACATACGTTCTGCTGGGCAGACCTGTTAGAATAGATGGGTGGAGATGTGAGCAAGCTCTCAGATTGTAGCTCTCAGCCCTCCCGAGAAGAAACACTGGAAGTCAGTTTTCAGCTGTGTCTAGATGGGGAAGAGGAGTTTAGGCATGCAGGATGATAGGCGTCCGGAGGGGGAGAGGAAGATTCGAGGATATAGCACCAGATGCTTGTTAGGAGTCGTCGTCCAGACATTGATAGTTTATACTATCCAGCCTGTGTGTAAACTATAAGGGCTCTGGGAATCAGCATTGTGTCTGTGGGAGTGTGGATGAACATACTGTGTAAGTGGCCCATGCCTGACTTCCTGTTTGTCTTGAAACAGGTATGGATGTGCATTTTCTCTGTTTGTTTAGGTTGGTCTTCTGAGGATTTGCATTTAACATTGAAATTCATTGTTTATGTTTTTCTTGTCTCTGTCGCTCTCTGTATTTCTTGTCTTGCCGGGAGTTCCTGAGCACAGATTTTGGTTTTGTACTTGAGCTTGTGCCCTTCAAGGAGGCTTCCTTCTTGTGTAA